>NC_092422.1:175553656-175875194 GCF_036169615.1 Heliangelus exortis
ATTATGAGATTTAAATTGAAAAGATATATGAGTCACAGCCAAGCTCTCTCAATTTCTTAGCTGTAGTTTTTAAATGACCCAACTGGCCAAAATTACATGTGGTTCATTCTCTTCCTCATCTGTTCTCAAAGCAGAGAAATGTGTGAAGTGCAATGCTTTGCTTTGATGGGATTATTTTTAAAGGATATGTATTTATTTATTCCATTTTTATTATGCAATCTGCTGTTTACTTTAAAAGAAGGTAATTTTGAAGTTATTTTCTTTCAATCTTTGCACTTGAAGCAACATGGTGAATTTTTTGTCTGACCTTACTGCCCGTGGGAATTCAGATCACATTTTCGTACGCCTGAAATATTTGTGTTGCCATCACAATTTCCAAATAAAATTATTTTGTCCCTGAGGTAAAAAAACATGATTATTAATCCTGTATTTGCAGCTGGTTTGCAGCCCCATAACATGGGGGCACTGTTAAGGAATGCATGGCTTCTGTGGACCGAACAGTCCTCTGGGGGCAGTCAGTGCTGGATGTGCACATAGTGGGGATGCTCCTCAGCTCCTCAGGTGTGCAGGCTGTCCAAGGGATGGACAACTCCTGTCCACTCCTTGTGCTGCTGCCCTGTGTGAGTCTGACCTCACTGATTTGCAACTGTCTCAAAGGAGCAATTTTTAAATGAATAGCCCTGGCTTGGTTGGAGGACCTGGCTGGCCAGAGCTGAGCAGGGGCTGACACCTCGATGTGATAAGACCTATTGGGTGGAGACCTCTCCTCTTCTCTGAGCACCAGCCTTTAATGCTGGGACATCCCTCCAGGCATGACTGGGCTACCTTGATTGTACTTGGGAAGTAACTGGCTAAGGGGGCTGGAGCAGAGCAAGGATGGCACCAGGAAGAAGATAAGAACTGATGAAAGGGTGGAGACTACTCCCCTTTCCTGAGGGCCAACCTTCAATGCTGGGACACCCCTGGAGGCACGATTATGTACCTGGCTAAAGTGGCTGGAAGAGAGGAGGAGTGGCATCTGGAAGAAGATAAGAACTGATGAGTGGATGGAGGACTACACTCTTCTGCTCCCCTCCAGGCAGCCTGTCTTCCAACGACCCTGGCTGACTGACAGCTGCCCCTTTGGAACAAAAGGACTCAGGGGTATATTTTGCTGTCCATGCTCTGACTGGCATCGTCTCTTGACCCACTGCCATCTCTGCACCGGACCCTGTCCAGGATCAGCACCATCCTGAAGAACCTCGCCGGACAGCTGGACCCCTGGTGGTGACTCTCTCTCTTTCTCCTTCTCATTCTTCCCACTTTCTTATCCCTTTTCTCCACTTCTCTCTCTCATTCTTTCTTACCATTTTCTTACCACTTTTTCTCTCTCTTTCTTATATCTTCTTTTCCTCGCTCCCTCTTTTGCCTGGCTCTATATTTTCTATATATCTATATGTCTATATTTTTGCCTGTGTCAATTGTCAGATAAAATCTGATTGCCACCGACTTTTTCTACAGTTGGACTTTGTTTCGCCTATCCAAAACAAAAATAAATGTTAATGTTACATCACCATAACATGCCCCAACTGCTTTGTGCCAGGGCAGGTGGCTGTGGCCTGGACAAGATTCACTGGAGGTGTGTGTAAAGGAGCCCGGCTGCAAACTGCTGGGGTGGAGGGGGTCTCCCAGGCAACTGAGTCCAGTCAGAGATGCTAGCTGTGAAATTTAGTGACACAGAGAAACGAGAGAACATGCCTTAGCAACAGGCTCAATTTGCCATAATGAGTATGTACCTCTAACCACAGGCAGCTGCACAGAAAATTCTTGAAAGTTATTTCACCTGCCTGCTAACATTGTCCTGCCTCCTCTGGACTCAGAACCAGACTGATGGTCCTTATGCAGGAGAGAAGATGCCTAACAACAGGCAATTTATTGACACTGACATGAGCAAACATTTTGGACAGCTAGATATCCAAGGGTAGCTAGGGCTGTGTGTCATCTGCAGAGCATGCTATCATCTACCATGCAAGTGTGTGTCACTGGCTCTGCTAGCATGGATGTACTGATTTGTATTCCCAGTGTTATTTTCCACAGCATCAATAGGTCTCATTAGGGGTAGGAGTCAGGTCACAGGCAAATGTAGAAGGCAGATTAAATAGGGAGGTGCCCATAGGGCTGGATCAAAGAAAATCTATAATATAGATTTCTTGGTGCTAGTATTATCACCTAGGAAGTAGATAAGACTGATCTGAAATGTGTGTAGTACAGACACCATCAGGAGTGAGTGCTTCATCATATAGATGCTTTAGAAAGAAGGACAACATACAAATATTTTTAAAGGGGATTTTTCATTCAGTATTTTGCATACCTACATCAGTTCTTCTCTGAAAATAGTACCATTCTCTCCCATCTCTTTGCTATATTTAGTTATTCTCATCATCTACTTCTGAACAGTTTACTTTTATGCAGTGCCTTTTGGGGGGATAGGGACACAGGAGCCAGATGCATCATTCTGTCAATTCAGAGAACTGCATTATTATACTTTCATTATTACTTTCCTTCCTGCTCCTTTAAAATTCTAGCAATTTGTTTGCTTCTTAACTGCTCTCACAGACAGAGCAGAGACTGTTATTGCACTGTCCACAATGATTTCTAAGTTCATTTCCTGGATGGTTACAGTTAATTTAGACTCACATAGTATGGCTGTATGGTTCAGATTGCTCCTTCCACTGCTCATTAACTTCACATTTATCAGCTCTTATGAAAAGCTTAATTCTTTTACTGTTAATTAGATTGCATGATCATATTAATGGAGAAAATGTATATACTTGTATTATTTTAAGAAAGAAGACATTGAATACTCAACTTTAAGTGCATCCCCTTTAAAATCAGAATTTAACCCTGCTACTTACTGTGTGAAAGCCAATCACTTTTGTTTACCAGCCTTTAGAAAGTCTGATTGCCAAAGAGAAAAAGAAACAGGGAATTTTCAGGTTTATTTCAATACACTATTTGTATAACTCTCCTAATATAACCAAAAAGGCTGATAAAGAATGACACATTCAATGCATAATGCCTCAGTTAAGTGCAAATATTCCTAAAGTAATATATGTAATTGGGATTACATTCCCTATGAGTGTTTCTATTTCCCCAAGATCAACCTGCTTTCAAATTTATGTTGCTTTTTCCTCGTTAACATTTCAAATTTTGCTCTCTCTCACCATTAACATTCCTGCCCAAGGCAACTTAATTGCTCACCCTAATACTTTCTCTGTTCACAGCAGCATGACCAAAAGAGTGCCACAAACTCAATCTCTATCTCCAGGCTCTCTAGTCACATAATTCCTAAATTACTATCTTTCCTCTTATTATATAAAACCAACCCTTCCCTTTGAAGCCCTACATATATTTTTGTCCCAAGAGAGCATAGTGATCTTTGGTGTGCTCAGTTATCTTTTCCTTCCAAAAAACTACAGCTGCACATGCAGAGGCAAAGCAGGATCTGACCTGCAGAAGCAGCCTTGCCACCATGCAGCATGGCTGGAAGAAATCAAAAGGATCATGGGCTGATCCCCAGTTAACAGGTTGCCTTTCCAGGGGGGATCATTTGAAAAATTATCAGTTTTATGGTAAAGGAATATTTGGTGAAATTGCAGGGATGCTGTCATTTTGCAAAATTATTTTCACCAGGGTAAAGCTGTGTGAGCTTTCCATGCTTAATTTTTACTCATTTGATGAACAGACTGAGGTCGTCCAGACTGCATTAGACTTCTTTCATTTCTTAGAAATAAAAAGACAGACATATCACAGGAGAGCAATCTCATTATTATTTCAGCAGACTTTGCTTTTAATGTAATCATATAAAAAAAATAAATGAAAAGTCTGTGCTGCCAGGGATAACAATTGGCTTGCCAACTTTTCAGAAGTGTTACCAGTGGAAAGAAAAAAAATGGTAGCCTAATTTTTAATGTGAGGATGTGGGGATAGTATGAGATGTTGAATATTTTTATTTTTCTAAGTCTCTTTATATTTATAAATATAAAAATCTCTTAGTTTGATCCATATGGCACTCTTGATATATCATCTGCCTGATTCTCAACTGGGAGAAATAAATTTAGTTCACTGAGTGTAGGTCTGCATTTTTAAACCCTAGCAATGTAACTTACCCAGAGCAAGAAGATGAACACAGAAAGAAATGTCATCATTATTATCTCTGTTCTGATATACCTAAAGAAATTATGAGCCAAACATTACCTGTAAGCCATGAAGGGAAGTCTAGAGCTTTCACAGCTGCTGTTCTGGAGTTGGTGAAACATCTCCTGGAGTATGTGTGACCAGCTGAGCCACTTCATACCAGTTTTCAACTACTCTGAGTACAGTTGTAGAAAATAAGAGTAGTTTGATAAGATGAAAAATCAGGTTGATTTATTACAAATACTTTTATAAAACATGAGCAATGAACTCTTGTAGCTTCATTTTTATATTTACAATCAATTAGACAAACTCTATCAAGTTTTGCTTTCCTGAAGCTCATTATTATTCTGGAAGGACTAGAAGAAAACCTTCCTTGGGAAACGTCACAGGTTTTATTTTCCTAAGCCTTTCTTTGCACACATAGGCTTTCCCCTAAGCGAGGATGAGACCATAAACCTCCCTGCAGACCTATTCCTAAAGTAAATAAATAAAGAAGAACAATATTGTCAAACAGGCATCTAGGAATTGGACAGCTGGTACTGGAATTAGCTCACAGCCATCTGGCTGTGAAAGGAGGAATCGGCTGTCAGTTCAGCTCTAAAAGAAACAAACAATTCTGGATATTTCCCCACACTTGTTTTTATTATTATTATTTGTAGACATGAGGGAAAAATCAATTCATTTGACTATACTGAAGAAACCTGTCTCTTGCAGTGTCAGCAAGGAAGTAAAAGACTGCAGAGGAATAAATTCAGATGGAGACACTTCCTGTTTCACTTGTAATTTTTCTTAGTGACTGTACATTACTTAATTAAGCCTTTTTAAATTTATACATCAGTGACACTCTCTTTGGCCTATATTTTCCCCTTCTTCCAGAAGAAGTGAGTGAAAATCTCTGTAAGACACTCCCCTTTGGGAGGCAAATGCCTGGCTTTTCTGTGTGGAGCAAGGAACTTTGTGGAAAGGATTGACTATGTAGTCATGGATGACAACATCCCTAAACCTGCCCACCCTGAAGTCACTGGAGTCTCATTACTCAGATATGGCCAGCACACTTAGCCCAACCTTTATTCTCCTTACACCTACTGAGGGAAGGAGGCAGCATGGTATAGGAGATATGAGGGTGTTGTATGATGGGCATCCTCCCCATGGCTGATGGCCCATGCTCTATCACCATGGCTGGTAGCTTGCCTTGGCCAGAGATACTTGCCAGGCTGGCTCTGAGATGCATCCCCTCTGGCCTAAAAGCTTGATCCTCTGCTTTCCTCTCCATGATGCTGGAGAGACCATCTGATGTTTGATAAAAAATTCCTCATGTCTCTGTATCCGTGCTTTCAGGTCATACACTGATTTCACAAAACATTCTTTAGACATTGGGCCTTGTATAGGGATTTAAATAAACAAAATCTTTTTTCCTGACTTCACTGTTTGAAGGCTGGGCTCCCTGCTTCGGTTAGAAGTTCCTTAGATGGACTGAGGAAGAGATAAGGTCTTCGGTGCAGTGTTTGATAATTTCTCTTTGTGTGTGTCATTTTTTCAGTAATGTTGCTTATTTTTTTTCATTCAACCTGCACATCACTTGGATTGCTTGAAGTCATTAGACTTGGTTTCTTTGCATGAATCTTTAGACCATGATTTCTTTGCAAAATGAAGTGGAAAAACATATTCAGTCAAGGCCAGTCCCTGAAGAAACCCATTGTTTGCAGTGATTCATTTAATTTGGAATGTATCACATCAGTTTCTATTGTTAAGTTTAGTATTTCGGCACTATGGAACCTGATGAGATGAAATTGTATTTTCACTGTAAAATCAGATTTAGCTCTTTGAGTGATGAACTAGTGAAGGATTGTATTTCATTATGTATATTGCAAAGAAAAGAGCATGCTTTCCAGCACAATAGTAGCGTTCATACAGCCAGTTGTTTGGTTTTTTTTCTTTCTTTCTGTTTCTTTTAATATACATTTGTCTATGAATGGCCTTTGGGTCATGAAGTGCCAGTGTCTCTAACTTTGTCAGCGAGTTTGAATCTAGAAAATAGTTACTAGCCTCCCTTCAAGTATTATGTTTTTTTCATAACCTTGTATCTTGTTGTTCATTTCAGTGAAGTATGATTAGCTGTTCTTGAAAATATCATCTGTGGAAGTTTGATCACACAGCACAGTGCCAAGAGCTGAAGAACGCAAGAACATCTTCTACATCCACCAGCTATATTTACACATCTGCTTCAGGTCTATCAGGTTTTGATCTGGGAAAAGATTTCTGAGAAAGACAACTCAGATTCATCTAATTAAAAAATACTGGCCTGAGGAGATATGAGTTCATGTCTTGGCATTTCCATAAATACAAGTTTACATCTGTATATTTTCCCAAATAATGGCCTTAGATATATTCAGATTAAATTGCAGCAACTGAATTAATGTTAGAGATCTAGTCCTGGGAGGCCCAGTAATCCATCTAATAATTTGGGACTGATTATTAATTAGGTTTACAAACTCCGTGAAACATTGGATGACTTAGATTTCTTTAAAACTGCAAAATCCTTGGAGTGTCAATCACAAATATGCTTTCAGTTACAAAGTAGGAAATTATTTGTTCACACACAATTTAAAATGTAGGTTTTTCTGATCGGAATGCAAAAGATGCATTTCTAAGGGTAAAACTTCTGAAAGATTGATGAGCCATTTGTTCTATGCTGCAACCCAGAATTTTAGCAAAAATAATAATAATTAAAAAGAAGATAATTACATGAGCCACAAAATGTCTTCAGATATTAACAATACGGTTCTTCTGTGATTTTTTTTTTATTTTTTTTTTTTTTTAGGAAACTAAAGAAGTTCAGTGCAGCCTGGAAAAATTCAGTCCTTTGATCTGATGGGTAAAAATTAAGTTTGGAAAGCTCATGCAGTGCAAGACTGATCAAACTAGCAACTCCTTTTTCTGTTTCTGCTTGAAATTTCTGGGATCGTTTTGGTTTGTTTTTTTTTTTAATTTACAATTCCCAAGTCTAAAGATTGGACTTGTGGATTAGAAAGCTTTCTAAGAGAATGGAATCAGCCGCTACATATTTAGGGCTGTTTGCTTTAAACTAATATATTAACAAGTTTGTAAAATACAGTGCTGTTAAGCAGACTGAAAAGAATTCACCTTGAAAATCAGTTTGAGAACACCATGAAGTCTAAGAGCTATGTGCACCCCCAAGCCAGCTGGTTTGGGCTGACTTATCCCTCCTTTCCTTCCTGCAGCTGTCCATTTCTGAGCTCTGGTAATGTACACATTGCTCAGTTATTTGTGTCCATAGAAACAAACCACTGGCAAAAGTATAAATTTAATAGACCTCTTTGATTTGAGCCCATCATCATAATTTTGCACACCTTGTAGCACCCCAAAAGCAGAAAAGTACTGAGAGAACCTGGTGCCAGGTATAACCTGCTTTACACATGGTCCCATCCTTTGCTACAGTATCTACTGAATTTGTTCCAAAGTCCTTGTACCCTCTGGCTGTCATTCCCACCACTACCAGAACTGGAGAGTTGTTGCGTTCTATATTAATACACCCCCTGTGCATAACTATTTTTATATCTGTGAGGAAACCATAATCTTCTCTCTGCTACCAGGAATTCATTAAATTTTGAAGAAACATCCGTTTTTTCTTCAAGTACTTTTGAGTAACCAGACGACTAAGCAGTGACCTGTCAGGACATTTGATGAATGTCAGCCACCTTTATAAGTTTTAAGTAGTTAAGAAACTTATGTCTTGTCTTTCAACTAATTTTTTTGCCTCTGCCAGATTTCCTACCCTGTATTGAGCACTGTGGGTCCCCTTGTTATTGCTTAGTTTCTCCTCAGCAACAATCTACATTATAATGATATTCCTCAGTGCTGAAAAAAGTGTACTTGGAGAAACTCATCATTATACAGTAAACTATTAAACTATTAAATAAAACAACTAGACTGCATTTTTATCATATAATACCCATGCTAATTATCTTGGGATATAACTAAAAATGGTAACATTTCATGAGAAAAAGACAGATAGATGAGGCTGTATTACATGAATCTGTATATTCTTCTCCCTAACTTTCACATCAAGACTGAAATTTTGCTCTCTAGAGTTGTCCAATTCATGTATTACACACACACAAAATGATGGTGACAGATACAACTGCTACTTGACAACCTGTTCCAAACATAAATTTCTTTCTGCATTAAAAAAAGTGCCATCTGAATAGCTATGGGACTTGCTCTAGCTAAAACTGACATGAGTAGTGACTGGGCAGCAGAAATCCATGCCAATCAATCACAGTCCTTAAAACAGTTCAATACAGGGAGCACTTCTCAAAAGTCTTTTCTCCAAGACTGTCTCTTTCTGACCCTCATGTGGATGGCATTCTTTAAGGAACAGCATTGGGAGAATAAGGTAACCATGTTCAGGAGTGGAGATTTACTGTCAGATCAATTTGCAGAAAGACTATTAAGAAAAATTTAAAACTAACCACAAGTTAACAGTGGCAATGAAATCTCTGAAATCTCTCTGGCAGCATGCTGTATAGAACAATAATTTGAAATATAGAACTGTGCTTCCTAAGAAGTACTTAGTACTATTTTATTTCAGGAAACCAAGGGCTTCTCAAGCCTTGTGTTCCCACAGCAGCTATTTCTCTGTCTGTCTCTTACCCCTGGGTTGAAATACCTGATGGTTTCTGTTTGTGGTACCATTTGCATGCAGCTCCACTATGAGCACAACAGCTCTTAGTTAAGTAGGCAGTGAGAAGGAACTTTAACACAGGATTGTTGTGTAAAAAAACCCCAGATATGGTTATTATTAAGCAATTACAGGCCTGGGTGTCTCAGCCAATTACCATGATCACAACCCTGTTCTGCCTATTCTATGCAGACATCCTACCTCAAGCTGTGATCTTGTCAGAGCTTACAAGCAAAGAGGAGGGGGACTGGTGAGGCAGCAAGATGGCTTTCCTCTAGAAATAAGGCAGAAAAATAGCACAAAATTAATTCATTATTCAGAAGGCAGTATCTCATACACTCAGCATTGAAAGATTACAGAATTTTATGCTGAAATTGTGATGATGGCTTTTTTCTTGACTCCTGATTTTCTGCACTAATAAAGAAAAATAGGTTTTAATCTATTTGATGAGTTTCTAAGAGAGACATTTGTTGTAGGCATTAGATAGTAAACGGCCTGTTCCTACTTTTTTATTATTTATTACTCTTTCAAATACTTTCACAGGCTTGATGGTTGAGTTGTGAGCTTTGAACACTTGTAAAATGGAGCATGCTGCAGCATTACCTTTCTGGTGAGCCACAGAGACACTTTGTGTTATTTGCATTTCTGACCTTAGACTTCCCACCTCCACCAGGAACGAAGTTCCTTTAAACTGGAAGAGGGTAGGTTCAGGTTAGATATTAGGAAAAAATTATGCATTATGAGGGGGGTGAGACACTGGAACAGGATGCCCCAACCCTGAAAGTGTTCAAGGGCAGGCTGAATGGGCAACTTTGCTTTTGAGCAACCTGGTCTCTTTAATACATGTAAGAGGTGTTCCTGCCCATGCAGGGGTGCTGTAACTAGGCAGTCTTTAAGGTCCCTTCCAACCCAGTTCCATAACTGTGATTCTATAATCTGTGACCTGACCATCCAGTGCCACAAGAAGATTTTGGGCAACAGCCTCTCCTGTGCCAAGTAAGCCAAAGGGTGGATTTTTCTGCAATATTGAGCCAGAATAACCCTTTGTTGCCATAGGAAAAGGTATCCCTGCCAGTATTTCACGTGCCTGCCTCTTCTTATCCCCACATCATTAGGTCCCTTGTATTGGGCCAATCTTCTGACAGCTGTGCAGCAAAGCACTTAGGATCTGAAGTGGGTTAAAATGCACCACACCAACAAAAAAGAGAAGAAAAATCATAATCAGAAACCCAGATAAGCTGTCTTTAACACAGAGTAGTGGGCCCAGAAAGATTATGGATTTTACAAATCATCTTCACAGCCTCTTAACCAAATAATAACGATAACCTATGTTAACACCAAAGTTATGTACAACACTATTGTAATGGGGAAAAGAAAAAAATAATGCAGCAATAACTGAATGTTCTTCTGAATGCCCAGGAGTGACCCATTGTCTAAGTGGATCTGACATGTGGGATCAGAGACTGGAAAAAAGGCTGTTCTGCATAAATATGTGTGCTCCTGCCCCAGCCAGGAGTCTGCTTTCCCTGGCATCAGACCTGATGGGCCTGCTGAGAAATACTTTGCTCCCAGGCAAAGTGCTGGAAGCATTCTATCAATTTGATTTTTCTCTGTGCTGCAAAGCAATTCATTCTTCTGTTAATTGTGAGCAGAGCTGAATAGTTTACATTAGGACTATAGTAATAGCAGGGCAAAGGTTTGTTAAAGAATAATGTAGCTACAAGATACTGAAGGTGCCTCATTGTAAATACTGGAGGCAAAAAAAGTCCCCAGGCAAAAGATTTGATGAACCAGACAAAGCCTTTGTCACAGAACAGTCAGCAGCATTCTTTCATGTTGTAGCAAAAGATAGTTTAGAAGTCTGAATAAATATGAGATTAGAAGTCCTCACCCACTGCTTTGGCTTGTCTACTCCAGACTAAAAGGCTGAAGTGCTAGGATGAGATCCTTAAAGTTTTGTGTTTGGCATATGGCAGATTCTTCCTTTGGCAAAAGTAAACACATCAAACTCTCTATGAAGACTTCCTCACAGCTTTGACAGAAAAGAAAAGAAGAGTCTAAGTTGGAGGTGAGGGATGTACATGGTTATTTCATACAGTGACAGAAGCATCCCTGGAAAGGTTATCTTAATTATTAAGATTTTCTCTTCCTCTGCCCCATGCAATCTGAATTACATTAGGTCTTCTACAACCCCTAGACAGCCAAACTCTATACAGGAAAGAATAGGTCAAGCATAGATATTAACTTTGGAAACAGCTGCAATAATTGAAATTACTAACCCATAAGCATTTGTTGTGACCTCTCTTCTGGGAATACTTTCTTTCCAAGGTCTTCTGCTAAACAGATGGGATCACCCAAGCATTCTCTTTGGAGCATCTAAGGAAGTGATCTGAGATAATTTATCTGGTTTTGCCTGAATTGGATGATGAATAATTCACCTCTCATTCCATCAGAGCTGGAAAACCCATGAGCTCCAGCTGGTACATCTGTATAGGTCTGCAGCTCTTGCTTGCTCTGCAGGAGAAGGTCAGCTCTGGGCTTTAAAGTGCAGCCCAGATGTTATCTAAGAACATTAGCAAAGCAGAGTTAAGCCCTGATTTTTTTTTTGATTTTTTTTTTAAGACAGATTGTTATTTTAGTCCAAACATTGCATTTAGAAAGGTGATCATTGAACTGTTACATTTAACTGTTTAATAATTTTTTCCTTTGGGTCTATTCCTTGATTTCCCTTGTTTAATATATGTAATTAATTTTTGTATATGTATATGTATATGTATTTATATATATATATGTATATATATGTTGCCTTCCTCTTACACAATCAGTTGTTAAAATTAGCTCACCCTAAAAACATTTGCACACCTGCATAAAATTTTTTTAATATAAATGTCATTGCTTATTGCAGCTTGATTTTAACTTGGACTCTCCTGCAATGAATTAAAGCATTTAGCTCATAAAATTATATTCAAGATTGCCAGGCAAGTAAATATGGTGTAGAATTACTTAAACCATTAGAACCTTTTTAAAACATTAAAAACTACACTTACTTACTAAGCATCACTCTGCCTGGATTTTATAGCAGTCAACAACTGAGTGTATTGACCTCTCTGTAGTAACTCTTCATATCTAAAGCCTGTCTGCCTGAGTACCTGTTGTTCTAGCATAGTTACCTTTAGCCTTAGGTAAATAAGGGCTTCAAAATTCTTCGTGAAAGGTATGAAGTGTCTTTCATTCATATAAAAATATGTTAAGCTTGGCTTTTCTTTTGTGTTCATACTGACCGTGAACGTGGCTTCAGCCATGCCTTCGGGTGTTTCACAAGACAAGCAAACATTTCTGTTTGCACTATTTAGTCACCTGCTAGCTAGTGATTCCTGCTGCACCTGTGTGACCTGTCTAAACCTGGGCTGTAGTTCCCCACAAGGTCATGTCATTGCTTTTGTGACTTATTTTTATGGAGGACTTCTTTTGAACAGCTATTATACCACTAGTAATGAGGCTGTTTCACACAATCTTTTCTTTGCCCCATTTGTTGAATGCCCAGACCACAAAGGAAATAAAGCTGAAATAATGCTGACAGAGTTTTAAGTAGGTGATTGTGACCATAATCAAACATCATCATGGACCTAGTAACACAAAGTAGATTTGCTCTTATGAGCTTATGTAAAATCTCTTCTGTTTTTTCTCATTTTATTTCTTTCTCATTTTTTTCTCATTGGTAAGTTGCATTCCTTTAGCCATCAGAGAGCAGTTCCACACAAAATTATGTATTGTCCAGGTACAGAAATTAAGAGTATCAGAGAGAAAAGACTTAAGACTAATGCAGTTCCCCTGCTGCACAATTTACCTGCTTTCAGTTTCATTCACTTACTCTATCTTATTTCTTAATCTTGTAAATCTATTTAAATCATAGGATGTTGAATTTGATCATATGTTAATGGATCTTTCCTGGGTATGCTTTAGACAGCTTTTTAGTACTAAACTGACAACTCCAAAGTGTTATAGTAGAGATAGTTGTGAAAAAAAACAAAAGCTGGAATCAGTCATGCTGACAAATGAGTGTAGACACTTACTTTTATTTTTTATAAGGTGTAAGATATCATAAAAAACTCATCCTGTGATTTGTGGTGAGAAAGAGTTCCTGTGACTAAGTTACAACACTTCATTTTCTTTAGCTGAAGATGTACATAGTAGGCAATAAATGTTTTTTGCATTCTGTAAAACTGTAGTCAGACCAGAACCATGTTATGCAGTTTAAAACCATGGGCACACTGCACAGACTGATTCCTGCTCTCCTTTGATCTGATTTCAGTTCAGAGAAAGTCTACTGGGACCATTAAATTCAGCAAGAAAGGAATTAGGACTCACATCTTGAAACATTCATTATTACTTCCATTACCATGGTGCCCAGGAATCCAAGGCCCTCGTTCAGACTCAATTTATCCCAACAGACAGAGCACATTAAAGGCAGCATCTTAAGTATGAGATAAGAAACAGAAGTCTTGATGCAAGGCAGTGGCAACAGCTGAGCTGATGGCTGTGGCTGGAGGCGTCTGTTGGGAACTTTGTGCAAGTCTTGGGGTTAGAAAACCCAAAGGTTGTATGGAAGCTGGTTTGACAGGGAAATCAAATCTGTGAGTTAACTCCTGACACCAGATAAGATGTTCAGGTAGAGTAGACAGAGGGTAGGAGGAATTCAAGACACATGGTGTGCAGCTGGAGAGCAGGAAAAGGAGAGTGAATGAGGAGAGGAAAGCAATGCTGCCTGACCACAGCCAGGAAGGTGCTTCTTGAAGAGTTTTAACACGTACACTTGGTCAGTGTGTGAAAATGAGTGAAAAATATGGCAAATATTAATATAACAAGAATCTGGCCAAATATTTAGTAGCAGGATAGCAAGTAAGATCGTAAGTTAGAAATGTTGTTTAGAAAACCTGTTGGCATTTTGGATCTGTAGCAAAGGGTGCCGGCTGTGCTATGGGCTTGACTGACAGGAAGATGAAGGTGGTTTCCATGGTGATGACCAAAGGTGGAGGAGACAGAAACATTGACAGGAACAACTACCACATTAGCAAACGAAAGGGCAGACAAAGCAGGAGAGGACTGAGGGCTGATGAGAAGTTATTAAGGCTCTCGGATTTAAAGTCATAGAGAGGTTGAGCAGAAAATGCTGATGAGCCCAGGAGGGGCAGCCAAAATGGGAAGATGTGGGAAACTGAGAAGAATCCTCGGTAAGGAGGAGGTCAGAGTAGGGCAGCACTCCCTGAGAAGGAAGGCAGCTCTGTGGCCCCTGTGGCAGCTGGGGAAATTGCAATCAAAGCTGTGGGCTGAGAAAGGAGCTGGGGGTACAGCAAGGAGAATGGAGATGTCAAATGAGCGATAGAAAACTTTGAAATCACCCAGGGTGAATTTTTCAGTTTTTTAAAGAGGATGCAAAATACTGTCGAAAATGTGGTAAACTCCTGAAGTTCAGCAATGGGATGTAGATGTGGTTCTTAATTAAGACAGGGAGAACTTTGATGAGCTAGCTGACAATCTCCGGTATTCCTTCCAATGGACTGGAAGACGTGGTGGGAAGGTACCCAGGTATCAGCTAATAGTTGACTGATGAATGGTGAGAAGCCAGAGACCCTGGGAACACCTCATCCAAGTGGGTGAGACCACTATGAGGCCCATGTAAAGATGTTGCAGCAGAAATAAGAGAAATTATTTTAAAAAGAGGTTTACATTTAAACTCCAAGGAGACTGGGAGGCTCTCCATGTATACCTAGGCTCCTCTGACACAGAAAATAAACAGAACTGCAAACCTCCACCTTGTGCAGGATTTATGGGTGGAAAACCCATTGGATAGGCATTGATTGCGAAAAGGTGTTATGGGGCAAAGAGTGATGTGAGCTGTGAAAATGCAGATTTCCTATTAGCCTTTTTTCCTGCGTGTCTTCAGAAGGTGAGAGCTCCTTTAAAATTAAATTAAAAAAGAATAAAATCTGCCTTAGCCTCTGTAATGCCTGTATGATAACTAAAGAGCTATGAAACAGGCAATAGTAATAGCAGTAGCAGTGATAAAGTGTGGGTAGACAAGCTGCATACATCAAGCTACGTATAATACATGAATCTTGAGGTTATTCAATCCTATGCCTACAGAGGACCAACCTATCTGCTAGTTCAATTCTATTACCATCAACCAAGCAATGCCTAATTATATGCAGAGTGTATGCCTCCTGTTATAAGTTATTTATTGCTCATTTTGAGGTGAAGATTCTCATCTTCTTAGCAGGGACTCTCATTCTGTTCAGGAAAACAAGAATGACACTGGGAAGTCATTGATATTAATGGAAACTGCCTGTGTGGATCCCCTATTCAAAAAATATACCTGAGACACCAATTCTTCAGCTCAATGATGTTTGATCTGTAATCCATTATACTGTGTGATCTCAAAGTATGTTTTGTTAGCAATAGTAGTTCACTGCATTATTTAAAGCCATAAAAACACAGATATGTTACATTTATAACTTTGTTTTTCGTTTAGACAGAAGTTCATTTATTTCAACTTGGGTGTCTTACACTGAGAGAAAAACTGCTCAAAAATTGTATTTTCAGGTATGCATCTGTTTTTCCTTGTATGTTTTCTTTGCAGATGCTGAAAATATTTCTCACAAAGAATTAGGAGCAGCTGTAGGCTAAAAAAAAGTCCTAGTGGAAACATGGAGGAAAATCTGAGCATTAGCAGCTGTGTGTACTGCAAAACCATGGTAAAGCAGCTATGCCCAGCCTGGCCACCTGCAGACCTGCTCTGCCAACCAGATCTGCATCACTCTTTTGTGCACCCTGGTGTCCTCAGAAATGAAAGAGAGTGGCCAGACAGGCAACCCCAGTAGATCCTCCTGTCTTGGCTAACTGTGTAACAGGGACCTGTGTAGGTGTGCAGTTCATGGTATAGACATGCCCAGCAAGCCTGTGCACTGGTCAATGACCTGTCAACATCTCACAAACTTGTACCCTTAGGTTTAATTAGGTAATACTTCTTGTTCTGCTCTGTAAAACCTGTTTTGTCAGACTACTTCTGCAATATTGTTTATTGCTTCATTTTCTTGCTGTTCTGTTATTTCTGGTCATGATCTTACTAGACACAGTCAATTCAAATGGAAAATTTTAAAGACCATGGAGATGATGCTTGAAAAGATACTAAAAATTTCATGAGTAACCATATTCTGTAGTGAGCCAGTGCCCTGGCATGGACTTGCCTCTGGAAATGCTGCCTCTTCAATTATAGATTAAGTTAAAGGTTTACTACTTGCAAGAGCAGAGCTGTGCAAACTTCCCCTGATTTAGCCTGTAAGAATGGGTATGCTTTTGATTTCAGATAGGCAGACTTAAGGGTGAAGGATGATCTTGAGAAGCAGGCAGACCTGGCTTCATTTCCTGCCTGAGCCACAGAGCTCAGATGTAACCCAAGATAAGCTACTAAGCTCTTTGGTTATTATTTCATGCTCTCCAAAATAAGGATAATAATTCTCCTTTCCCTTTGTATGCTCTTATTCTTGCCTAGTAAAATATCATACTTTCTTGCTTAATGTAGCCAGTGTTGTGTTTGCATGTTAAATAAACAAGCATGTGAATAAAGCCTTTTCCAAGGCTTCATATCTGTGCATAATCAGGACTCCTTATAAATGTAAATTGGCCTTGAATGTGAGTATTTGCATAAATCTGTCTGCTGTTCAGCTGGTTGCAGGTATATTCAGATCTGGGTCCTGATCCAGACTTGTTTCCAACAAGACTTGATAAATAATAAATCAATTTTCAGGAACTGAAAGTTCAATAGAAATTAAACTAGCTTTTTAAATGTTCATTATCAAGTAATGAGAAAGGATCATTACACCATATACATCTATGACTTAGGTTTGCCCGAATTGTTAGAAGAGGTTAGAATCCTTCAAATACAGTTTATCAAGATTTGTGATGCATTATACTGGGGAGCCAGTAACTTTGGAAATCAAGAATTTATTTTTCTCTCTGCTTCCCCATAAACTCTAGATTAGTTAATAGCATTTTCATGTAACTAACAGTCAACTGGGAATTCTTCACTGGTATTTTCACAACAAACTACCTGCTGTGAATGGCCAGATTGCACTTTATGATTTTTCTCAGAGAAATCTCTTACAGCTACAAGTTATTCAGGCAGAGTAAAATGTTTATGGGCAATGTTGATGAAAAGCTCATTAAAATGACCACTATTAGTTAATGAGTAGACATTTGGATCCAAGACTAATCATGTGACTGAGCTGAGGATCAAAGTAGAGTTATTTACATCTCTTTACAAAAAGCATCAGAAATGAGGATTTTTATCATGTATCCTGACTAACTCAAATTTGTATAAATATACTTTCTCTCCCCAAAGTCTTCCTGTAGTCTGAGTGGCTATGTTTTTACTCTTTATGTGCTTTAATACCCAACAGCCATGAAGATGTTAATTTGTACATAAACCAGTGCTGTTGTATTCTGGTTTGGACTTGGCTGCAGACAGAGGGATTGAACTCTGACTCAGAAGTGTTGCCAGTAGTCTAAATGACATCCAGCAGCTGTGTCACTGACATGTTCCAAATCATGGGAGAGAAGCAGGGCTGTGTAACCCCACTGCCCTGTTAATACAGTAGTTTTATTTTGGAGATAAAAGGTTCTAGTTGGATCTGAACACTAAAGCAATGATTTTTTTTTCTGTTGTTAGTATTGGAGAAATATTTTCCTTAAAAAAATAAATGTTCCAAAAAAAATAAAATGCCTAAGTTTCTCAAAACTAAGCCTAAAAATTAAATCAATAACTATTGGTCTTCTGCATATCCTTCTCTTAAGATTTATGTGTTAGATTTATGTAGTTTTATTGCTTATATTTTTTAAGGCTTTGTTATCATCTACCTTCTTTGTTTGGCATGTGTTAAGTAGCATCTGGTCTCATGGAGGCTTGAGATTACCATAACTTTTTATTGGATTTTGCTGTGCAAAGCAGAAATTCTATCCTGTCCTTCATCCCATTTGGAAATTTAACCAGTGCATGAAGTCTGCCAGTATAGGCTTAGAATCTGTTGTTTTCCATTTCTTGTACAGCAAGCAACCTCTCTGAACTCCCAGTGCTTCCCACATCAGAACTGACATGGGAGGAGGCAAAGGGTGCAAGTTCATTTCTAAGACAATACAAGAAGCTCAAATTTCTCTTGATGCAAAGAAGAACTAGGCTAAAACAAGAAGTTGTATCATGGTAGTTTTTGGATTAGTTTGACTGTGCAATTGTTTATGAAGAGGAATTGTTAAGACATCACCAAGTCAAAAATGGTGATTTTCAGAAGTGTGAAAAGGACAAGTGCTTGGGAGACGCATTCAATCTGACCATCAACAGATGTCTTTTGCAAGTCACAGTTTCATCTTGTCTCTGTCAAACTGCATCAAAGCAAATAATTCTGATTTTTATCAAATACTGTAACACAATATATACAAAATATATGAATGAAATAACAAAGGAAATCCCCAAGCAGTTCTGTTATCAAAATAAAAATCTTCTTTTTATATGAGAATATTTTTTCTGAAATGTTGTTTTCAAGCCTCTTGTAAGTAAAACAAAAGCATTTATTTCTGTGGAGAGACTTTTTAGATTAGTTCCCCTAACTATACCATCTCCACTGCTCCATCAAAGTTCAGTGCAGTATTTGGAGCCTGTCTGTTTTGAAGTTACTCATGATAGCTGTGTGTTGAATGAGGAATTGGCTTCTTATCATCAGAAGTACTATTTAGCTTTACTTTGATGCCTTTTCTCTTAGCCTTACCATCTGTAGGTGTATAAAAGTGACAACTGTTCAGTGAATTCAGAATAAGGAGAGTTTATGGAGGCATCCACACAGACCATTGCAGAAACTATCTGGTAGCCTGAGATATTAAAAAGAACATCAAGAGATAATAAATAGATCTTATTTAAAACCCCCACAACACTGAAAACTAGATAAATAGTACTTGGGGTTTAGGAAAAAATTAATCTTTCTGAGAAACAGAGAGTTCAAAGGCAGACTTGTCATTAAAAATGCTGCAAGTCCAGAGTAACTCCACTGAAATCAGGGGAGTTTGAGTTTTCACTGATGAAAGTGAAATTAGAAATTAGTTTGTGGTCTCTGAATTTTATCATTCCAGTAAATGGATGCGTATACCCTTCTTCTTTAGCAGAGGGTTTTCCATTTATCTCACATTTCTTCATAAATAAGGTTCATTCTTGGAGAGATAGAACTTTATGTTCTGCTATCTATTCATTCGTTTTGCTAGAAATGAATGTTTAACCTTTGTTTGCCCATTGCTTTAGTATTCTAGGACACATGTGGTTTATGCATTTGAATTCCTAATGTCTGTGCGTGCTCATGTGTCTAAAATTGATATTCTAGTATCAATCTGTAAACAGCCAACATGCAGTCTTCTAAGCTGGATTGTATTGCTTTTTGTCCTTTAGATTTTAATACTGTTTAATGCAATAACCACCACTGTTACAAATTTTTGTTCTATGAAAGCCTTTGAAGCAAAGGTTCATAACATATGGACAAGCATGAGCCCCCATTTGTCATGGTGGAGCAGGTCAAATTAATTTGTACACTAAGTATTTCATAATAAACTTTATTTTAAGCAGGACAAACTCTATGTTGACTGAGTTGTTATGCTGAAGCCTTATAAACATTGCTACAAAAAGACAGCCTTTGATTACTTAACTAGCTTATAGCATTATTCTTTCAGTTTTGTGGAGTAGTTCAATTAAATGGAATAAAACTGCAATCCAGAGAAGGTTGTAATTCCTCTCCCACCGATTTTTACCACTGCTTGTGTAACAGGTAGCAATATGACAATCTTCTCTTGCAGGATTTCAAAGGCACACAGACAGACAACATGCAGTAGTCAGGGTTACTCCTCTGCCAGAGTCCTTATGACTCTCACCATTTCTGATTTTATTAATCACAGCCTCAAAATGTACACTTTTCATCTTAGGAGCTGGGTATGGCAGTAAGTTAGCAGTTTGCCTTTTCAGATGCTGCCCCCCTTTGTGTTGACTGATCTGTATCACTTGGCTTTAGCTGTGGGCAGGGTGATAAAAAAATAGAGGGCACAATTAATTCCTACTCATGCTGCTGGAAAAGGCAGCCAAAATAAATGGACTTAGATTGATACAAGACTCAAACCTATTTCATACTCTGGTTATAATGTTGGGGTTAGACCACAGCTTTTCATTTCCTCACAAAGAAGGATGGAAATTAAAGATGTTGGCAAAGTCTTTTTCTTCCCATGTGTGTAACCACAGTGTAACCACTGTGTATGTAGGAAGGAATACTGTCAGGGCAAGAAAGGGTCTGAAGGTCATGGCTAGCCACAAGTTGACTGCTACTGTCTTGAGTTAAAAAAATTTATATTAAAAAAAGTTATTATTTAAAAGGAAAGGTTTCTTTTAATTGTCATTTTAATCCAAAAATATTAGTCATTTTATGTAGGTTTTCTCTGAAAGATCTGTGTATGTGGATATAAATAACATGTACTAGCAAATCATGATGACATGGTTAGTTGAAAAAGTTAAAAACAGGAGCGAATTCAGACACTTAATTATTTAAATTTCTAGATGACTGTAGATGATTGTGATAATACCACAGTCTATAAAAAGAAGATATCCCTAAAGATTTCTCCTTTTTAAAGTTATGCACATATAATTACTGTATTATGAAACACAATTATGGCACCCTCAGGATTTTTCCATAGTCGTTACAAGCAACCTGAGGAGGAATTGATAAAGTGCAGGAAATAATCCAATAAAATAATTTGCATTAGCTTTATTTCACAATGTCATTTTAAAGATAAAACTATTAAAGTATGGTTGTAATGTTCTTTTCACAAAGTATTTTACAAAGTGCTTCCTACACTTCGTATAACAACAAATACTCCTCTCTGGGGGAGTGGTCCTCTAAAGACTGAAATCTTACTTTTCATAAAGCTATCAAGTATAAGGCTAAATTTTGTTACTCAGAAATGGTTGCTTTCAAACCTCATCCTTTTTATGTGCTAAGTTAGGAGTGTTTATTTTCATGCAACATCTCTTAGGTTACGTACTCTTAATTTCCTCTCTCGTATTTTCATTCCATTGCTTGGGACCGTGAGGTGTCTCTGCACCTCTTTGCAGTGGCAGTTGTCTGTGTTACCTTCATGTCAATAGATGATTTTGCAAGCTCATTTTTTTAGCTCCATGATTGTGTCAATGTCATTGAGTCATATAAAGATCCCATTACAAAGCAACATGTACAATGTGTGGTACAATGTGTGGATGTTTAAAGAACTGTATAAAAAGAAAAAAAAGAACCAAGGTCAACATCTGCAGAAGTGGTATCTGTGCTGCAGGATTTGGGGATCAGAAAGCTTCTAAATCTCTCTCATTCTCTTGTTCCCATCCTCTATCATAGTGTGAAGCTACACTGGGTTGCCTGGATTGAGCTGGCTTTGTAGAAAATAAACCACTGTGTGGATCCAGAACTGAAGAGCTGAGGGACGCATGCATAGAGGTGTAGCTCTTGGCTGCAACTGAATGTAATTGCCCATGTTATACTTATCTGTGTGACAGCTTTGAGAGGAAGGCTGGGCTTGAACATCCTACCATGTGGCTTCTACAGTGATTGCTGAGTGTCCACAAACAGATGATGCAGCCTAAGAGCCAGGTCTTCCTTTTGAATTACAGTAAGGCCACAATGTAAGGAAGGAACTTTAGCACCTGCAGCAGCCCCAGGGATTGGTGAGCAAGTGCATATTTCTGATGCAGGAGCAAAGATTCCCAGTGTCTTCATGTGGGTCTGATACTGCAGATGAAGAAAGACAGGAAGAGGAGATCTTGGGGGATGCACAGGCTGTACTAGGGACATCAGCTGATGCAATGGACTGCCCTTGAAAGCTATAAGACCTATGTTGATAAGATAGTTAGAACAGCACCATCTTATTTCTCTCTGCCTCATATGACACCCATGGAGAGTTACTATTGTTAATTCATGAGAGGGCTCCCCACCAAGATTCATCAAAAATCACTTCAGCTGCAAAGACTGCTGATGGCTGATCAGAGCATTTACCTCACCTTGTGTTCCTTTGACTATGGCAGCTTCCCAGGTACCCTTAGTGGTATATACAGATAGTGTGACTTGATTAAGAAAGCACGTTGGGACCCACAGTGCTGAACAAGTACCTTGTTATCAGCAGGGCAAACACAAGCTCACTTCCACAAACTTGTACTCGTTCTTTACTTAATCCACCAGAGACTGTAAGCACATCTTCATTTTAAAAAGCTCAAGGTACTTTTGAATCTCAGTGGGATTATTCAACTATTTCCCATCTAGCACAACGTTATTTGCTTTGCTGAATCAGGGCAAGGTGAAGGGACTGAACCCCATAATGCTCAATGATTTTTCATTGTTGGCCAATTGCCCCAGATGTGAGAGTATCAAATGTGGTGCAGCTAAAGGACAACATCCCCTTTGCTCAGTAGTCCAAACTACAGCATAAGGTGACCTGCAGGTGGGTCCCCTGTGTGAGAAGTGGCTTATTTTGGCAGGCTGGAGTGCTGCCTTCTAAGAATGATACCTCTCACCTTCAAAACACAGGGATGGCCAAATTACCAGCTGAGAAAAGATCAGGGCTGAGCCACCATCCCTATCTCTCCTGAAAAGATTACTTCATCTTCTAAGTGTGTCATGCAAGCTGCTTTAAATATGAACTAATTTAAGTTTCTTATGATTTGGCCAAGACTAGTTCATACAGTGACATTTAAATTTCATTTGCTTGTAGTAATTTTGTTGTGCAGAACATTGCAGATAACAGAAATGGCAGATTATGTAAATAGCAGGGGTTTTTTCCCAGTCCATTGTTCTGAACATCCTACCCAAATTGCCTTGTACATGTTCCTTATTTTAAATGTCTGAGACCAGACTCTCTTCTTCAACAAACATTTTGAAGTTTTATCCATCTCCCAAAAAAGGAAATCAGTGACATTAAAAACACAGTTGAAAGCCAGTTGTTTCTTCAAACAACAATCACACACATTCCTGAGCAAAGACCAACAGATATAAACTAGCCATCTGCTACAACAGCAACAACAACACTGGGAAGTGTAAGAAAGAAATTATAACTTCCCAGGAAGCCACATATATTTCCTTTTCATTGCAATATTTGGAAGCCTTTTCTAATTATGCCAGTGAAAGGATGGGATAGATAGTTAAGCTACATATTCATAGAAGTCCCAGTGCTAAACTCTGTGTCTTTCCCCATGTCCCTGATCTCTGTAAGGATGGTGCCATCCCCCAGGTAAGCAGTGCTGTTCAGTAGAAGCTTTTGGGATTGGGGATAGCACTTGCTGCCAAGAACAGGGCTTTGCAATTTTTCTTGAAGGAAGAACCTGTGGAGGAACTGCTAAGTGTTGGTTGATGTTTTACTACTGGGACAAAAAAAAAAAAAAAGTAGAAGAGGATGTGTTCGCTGGAAAGGGGTGATGTAAGCTGAAGGCCAAGTAGTGCTACATGTCAGAGGGAAAGCATGAAGATAAGTAGCATTTCCAATTGTATGCACTGTGAGTAGATAAGAGATTGAATTAATCTTTGCCTCTTCAGTGGTGGTGAGGCTGAGTTCAGCTGGTGTCATTGTGGCAATGCTTGGGGGATGCCTCCCAGCAGCAGCAGTCAGAGGAGCCCTGCCAGGCGTGAGGCTGCTCTCCTCCAGGCTCTCCACTCACTTTTGTGCCAACTGGTTGCCCATTACTTTGGGTTTTTGCAAAATCTCTGTCCTCTGTATTGCTCCTCTCTGTGTCCTCCCTTTCCGGATTGGCGAGTGGTTTTTAGAAATACCAAGATTCAAACAGGAACCAGAACGGAATAGTTTTGATGTGATGGGACCTCCTTTAAGGCAATTGATTATATTTGCTTTGGGTTTGGTTTCTCTGCACCAGGTCTTTCAAAACCTGACCCAAATGAAAAAGATTTGAATGGTCCATAGAAGTAGCTGAAAAATATAGGGGAAAACTATAAATGGTAGAAAGTATATATTGCATAGATAACTGGTATGGAAAAAATCAAGGTTGCAAGAAGGGTGAATGTACAATTACAGTGAAGTAATTTCAACCCAGGGATCACTGATTAACAGATAAATATATGCACAGAAAACAAAATAATTTGTTTACATACTGGCTCTTAGTAACTATTATTAATGTACTCCTGAAGTATTTATTATAGTCAGATTTCAACATTATTTAGTAATGCCTATCTTCAAAATTTGTATAAAGTAAATGCATGTTTAGCCATTATTTAAAGGCAAACTCTGATACAGGCTTCCATTAGCACTCAGCTATAAATAAATGGATAAATGGTTTCTAGCATGTTTTATTAAATTTTGTATAACTACTGTCCAAAATATGCTAAATATGTTCTTGTATATTTATGTTGGAGGTAACAGAATTGTACAAACACTAATGGCAGATGCAGGACAATAAAGTTCAACTGTGAATAAAACTGTAAAGCTGGATTGTGCAGCTATATACATAGGATAGGCCAAGTAGGGTGTCATCATATTCTAGGGTGGGGAAAAAAAAAAACAAAAAAATAGAGCAAAAGCTAGGTTGTAATCTCTAAACTGTGACTATCCACTTAACATGGATCTGACAAGCGTGACTAAAGCAAAAAGCACCAGTGTGAAGAGAGAGGGATGGAAAGAGTTTGGCTGAGAGGCATTCAGTGATCCATTAAGATAAGGATGTGGTTGGAGTACACTTCATAGAAGAGAGCATTTCAGTGACAGCACTAGAACCTTCCTCCATTTTGCATTTATTAGCATGATAACTGGCTTCCTACCAACATGCTTGTTCTAAAGCCATGATAGCCCTGCAGAAACAGCAGTCACATCCCAGGGCAGCACATGCTCTCAGAGTATATCTCAGGAGCTGCTTGAACCCTGCAGTTATTGCAGACAAGCACTGAGAGAGGCTGCCAGCCTCACAGTCTGACCCTTGCATGTAGGATAAACCAACAGAAGGGTGATGGCCACACATGGTGTCTGGTTTTCACTTCCCCAACCAGGTAGAAGATGTTTTTTTGCCTCAGAGTGGTTAGCAACTTTAACAGGACTGATAGAAGAAAGAGGAGAAAATGGTATTTTTTCATAGAAAATCTGGTTAATCACAAAATGGGTCAGCAAGAACTAGTAAAAAAGACACAGGAGAATAAGTGAGATCTCCCTATTTCTTCCATCAAAAAGAAGAATATACAAGGTTGTTTAAGCCAGTCTAGTTCTCAGATACTGAAACGTGTCTTGAGAGATGAAAGAGAGGTATGAACTTTATGAGGAGGAAGGAGGTTTCAGGAGTGGTGGCTGGTGACAAAGAAAACAGATACTTTTTTAGGGGAAGTGGAGGGATGGAATGGCAAGGTTCATGTGCTGTACCTGCAGCCTTTGTGCTGCCCACTCTCCTGACTGCTCCACTTAACTGGGAGGACAACCTGCACCCTGTGTTGGAGAGGAAGATGAAAGCAGGTGTGTGTGCCTGCTTCAGACTCTTATAGAGCAAGCAAAGGAGCTAAACCAGTGACAGGTATGACTGAGAGGCTGATTCATGACTGTATTGAAATTATATATAAATAAAGCCAAAAGATGGCTTTGACTTTGAGCTATTGTTAGGGTAATAACTACCTCCTAGTTTTGGCCTCAGAGGCCCCCACTTCCCTAAAAAAACACTTTCAAAAAGATATTTATCTAACAACTTCAGAAGGATATGGAGTTTAAGACAAATTTTAAGCATTTAAATAAACTTCCTCCATGATGCTATTTCCCATTGCCATTTTGAGACAACTAGTAAACAAAGTTAAAAAAAAATAAGCAAATACTTCAATTATCATAATTTAAAAAAAAAACCTTCTCAAAACGTCTCTAGTCTGGGATGATCTACTCTGTATAAATTGCATAATATTTTCTCTCTTGATAGAAAGTCTAAGAAGAAAAGGACCAAAGTTGAAAGTGCTATTCAATATCAGAAGCATGTGAAATGCATATAGAAATGATATCTTCAATATAAACTATGGAGAGTCCATCAGCATTCAACATTCAGTCCTGAGATTTTGTTAGGGTCTTAAATAATTTATTCATAAACATAAATTTAAAAGGACTTTTGCAAACCTCTGAAGCTCCATACTTATATATTTTCTCCTTAAAATTTTTCTTCCCTGATGCTAAGTAGAAAATTGGATGCAGATATTCTAAAACTCTGTTGCAAAAAATCAAGACTCAACTCAAAACTTCTTTTATCTTTGTCTCCCTCTCTCTTTCTTCACAAATCTCTTTGAGAGATTGAGATTTTGGTGTTGTTTTTAGGTTTGTTTTGGTTTTTTTTTCACTGTGAAGATGCAAAAGCTCAGTCTGGGGACCCAAAATTCATTGATGCTCAGTCCATCTCATTTCTGGAACTCGAGCTCTATTCTCTCTAGTATAGGTTCCACTAAAATATATATGAGCATATACGTATACGAATTTACTGATGCACAAGACAGTGTGAACTTAAACTTCTTCTGCTTTATCTGTATGGTCTATCAGGCTGTGTGTGAAAGCTTTTGCTTGTCTGCTCCCTATCACCACAGTGTTGTCAGCAGAAAAAATGAGAGCAGAATTTCCTTTGCTAGGAAACTTCACTAAAACAGGATAATGCAGAAGCCATGCTAAAACCCTGCTGATGTTCTCTGAAATGTAGTGGTGATTTATTGCTGACTAAAGGAATAACAACTTTCTCCCATCCCCTGAGTAAGTAGATGAGACTCTGAATATTGAGAGAAATGGATTACTTTGATTTAAAAGAGACTTCAGTGGAAAAACCAGTATTACAACACAGCTTCATAGAGCTCCAAGATGCGAGGAGAGGGAGAATGTTGTTGTCATATGAGTATTTCTGAGTTATACAACACTGTAGGTAATGGTAATAGTGAGGAAAATGGGTACAGCTCCCATCTGTGCGTGCCTTCCAGAATAAGAAATGCAAAGGCAGCCCAACATTATCTCCCTTAGCAAAGTCTTGGTGGTGGTTACACATTTAAGGAAAGAAATGCTTGTTGCAACACTGAGTTACCTCATCTAGTTTAACCTCATGGTATCTGCTGTTGTGAATGTTTTATTACAGCTGTTAAGAGGACAATAACTTCCTCTCTCCCCAGCCTTGTTATTGTTTGAGAGAGATGTGGTGGGAGGAAACATGAACTGAAACAATCTTGGGTTTATGCTTCCATCTTGACACCAGTGCTGCTGCACAAGGTCACTGGCTGCTGAAAGATTGCCACCATTTTAAAACAATGGATATTGCCTTGAGTATCAGAGGATAGGGATTTTTCCTCTCTGACTGCAGTAATTTTTGAATTATTTTGCTATACAAGGTAGTAATACAGGAAGCCTCCCTACTTTCTGGTATTGTCTTCAATATCAGTCCTCAGGTGTCTCTTCTGTTGTGACAATTTACAGAGGGGGTCAGCTGCCTGCTTTTGCTTTTCACAGAAGGACAAAACAGCATCTGAGCTTTTTGGTGGGGATGTCCTGTGGTGAGTCCTGACACCCAGGTCCCATCATTCCCCCCAGGAAAGCTGGGGAGCAGTTTATCTCCTCAGGAATGATGTGCTCAGGCTCCCTTGGGGTATACAATCCAAGCAGGAGCAGACCTGGATCTTGCAGAGCTGGGACATGGCTGGGATGTACCAGGAGCTCCTGGCTTCCCTGCTCTATATTTAGTCAAGAAACCTGTGATCAGATCAGAAATGTGGCTTTCCTTGAAAAGAAAAACTGAGAGGATTTTATATGTGCCTTTCTCTATCCTGTTTTTCAAGAGGATTCTATACGTGCCTTTCTCTATCCTACTTTTCTTTTAAACTTTTCAGTGATTAATTTGTATTGTACAATATGACTTATTCACTTCTTTAGTGCAAGGCTGGACCATCTGATTATCAAGCTGACTGCTATGTGGGACTCTAGTTCCCTGAGGGTCTTCATCTGCCAATAATCTTAATTGTAGTTTGGTGTAATTGACATCTTATCTATTTCCTTCCTTCTTTCCACTCAGAAAATTCAAAATGCTGACAAGCTAGCTCTAGTATTTGGTGACTGTGATAATTAAAAAGGAATTGACAACCACTTCATAGTCAAGATATGTTTTGTTTTCAATAAAACTACTTTTAACATTTTGATAAACTATAAAAATAAATCTTAATTATAAGCAGACCTAAAGCTATGACCCTCAATTTGCAGATAGTATAAATAGATGTAGCAGAAAGTTGCCATTCTCCACTGATTTACATCAATCAGCTGAAAATGGGATTCACTGATCTTTTCTGAGAACTTTCTAGAATATTACATCCTTTCTCAGACTCCAAAGGAGTTAAAAATGGCCCAATATATACTCTTCTGCAGTGCTGTTTCAGTTTATTCAGATTTTATAAAAATAATCCTTCAATATTTAAATCTAAAATGGATAGACATAGTTTAGCTGTAACCTATAAATAGCTTACCAAAAAAAAGCATTTAAAAGGGAAAAAATCCAGAACAAAGCCAGTAATTATTAATGATTATACCAATGAATTAGTTTTGCAAATACTAATGTCTAAAATTCTACCTTGTTTTGTAGATTTTGCATGGATGCATTTTTGATGAAAAAAAAGTGGTTTGTTGCCCTCCTTTGCAAATATTTAGAAGGGAATAGTACAAATTCTGATGGCCATCTGGAGGACCAGGGCACAGGTCCTTCCCTATCTTGGAAATCTTGTAGAAGATTCCTTTTCTACTCCTGCAAAGTCCCTATCCACCAGATTTTGTCCTGGCTACTTCCTGAGTGAGGCTGAGCAACTGTTATGCCCTGATAGTATTTCTAAGGATCTGAGCACACAGAGTAATTGTAAAATATCTGAGTTTAGGTATTGTGATGAACCATCAGCTTTTGAGACCCAGGCCAGGACATGTCATGTCCCTCCCCAAGCACCCCTGTTTTCATCTTCCTACCCCTTTTGTGGCAAACACCACCCATGGTAACCCTTCTTTCACAGTTAAATATTTATGCTATTTCTCAACTCTATAACCTAGAAGAAAAGGTGAACACCTTATTTTTCTGTGATTTTTGGCTGATCTACGTCTTAAATTAATGGTGCCTTGGCTGTGCCAGGCTCTGCTCAGTTGAACCTTTGTGCCAGTCATTTGGAACAGCAAGCTGGCCATTGATTTATTACTCCTCTTTGCTTCATGGTGAATTCACACAAACTAACACTGAAGATAGTCCAGAGAAATACACTTTAAAATTACGTGGTAGAGATTTGTCCAAAGCCAAACAAAAGGAAAAAGTTTTTCACCCTGTGCCTGGTTAGACCAAAACTTCTTCCTCTGGGATCTCGTGGAGGTTTGAGTCTGGTTCAAACTGAGCTTGTGTTGGTTCATGGAAGAAAAGAGTTATTAAACACAGAGAAGTTGCCTGTAGGCAAATCTCCATTTTCTCTAATGAGGCTCAGGAGGATATTTGCTTATTCTACCTTATGCTTTTACTTAAGCTTCTGCTTTCAGGTGCTCTCACAGGTTCCTTAGGCCCTGGTTGCTCCTTGTTAGCAGTACAGTATAGTTAGATTGTTCCTGGTTGTTAGCAGTAGTCCAGCAAAAGAAAAGATGAGGAATAAGACCTGGAATGAGGGAAATATTTCAGTGGAATATTTCTGCACAGGGCAGTAGAATAGAAAAAAGAAGTGGTATTCCTAGAGAATGTTAAGGAAATTGCAAGCTTGTGGTTAAGGGAAGCTTGAGGTTAATTCATAAGCATTTCTTCTTATAGCAGAAAGGAATAGTTGGGGCTGAGAAAAGGAATCTGTGCTGCCTCATGGTGGTTCATGTAGTAAAGGGGCTCCTGTGTGTGTTTACATAAACTCCTTATCTGCTGCAACTGCACATATATACATACATATAAGTATATATGCCTGTAAATACATCAAACTGCACTTCATATAGAAAATCAAATGGCATGAGAAAACATCCAAAATAGATTGATCTGAGAGGATGCTTGTTGGTGGCTTGTCTCTGCCACGAGCCATGCTTGAGAGGAAGGCCAAGGCACAAAATTGTTGGCACTAGAGGATTGTGTTCCCTCCATCATGCAAAGGCTTGCCAGCCAGCTGAAAAATGCAGCCCAGATAAGCCTTCAGAGATAAAACTGAACATCCCTTCCAACATTTATATTTTTTGTGATGACATCTCTAAGTATCACAGCAAATAATGCTTGCTTTCCATTTAAATGCTTTTTCCTGCTGATTCTGAGGTGCTTTCAGTGCAGTGCTTGATGAGGCTGGCAAAATGAGAATAACCAGTCCTTGATTAGGGAGGGTCAGAAGGACAGGGCAAGGCTGTCTTTTAAAATGGGGAAACTCTTACTAGTTTTTACAGATTAAAACACAGGCTCTGTAACCATAGAAACATGATGGGCCAAGGATAATGCTGAACTTCTGATCTTTTTCTTTTGTTTAAAATAAAGCACTGTTTGGAGGAAGGGGGATAGATAAGGCGATGTAATAGCAGTGCTTTGCTTTCTGTACTTCCTTCTCCTCTTAAGCCATGGCATACTTCAGATAGCTCTTATTATTCCATTTTACAGGAACGGAAACAGAAGTCCAGAGAAGAAAAGCTGATTTCCTCAAAGTCACATTGCAGAACCAGGCATAAAACCCAACTCTTCTGAGGTTAATCAGGGTTGAATTAGCAGAAAGAACTGAAGTGCTTGCAAGCAGCTTTTTTGTGTGATCCAGCAGCAGCTTTGTGAGATGTAATACGCTCTCCTGCCACATGGCTGCTGCTTTTTTGCTGCATCGACTTACATAGTAGGAGACATGTTACACACATCTGAACCAAATCTGCTTTAGTTTCTTGCCTAAGCTAGGTACTTCGTTTTCTGCCTCTATGACTCTTTTGCCTTTGATGTCAAACATATATAGATATATCTGGGCTAACCTGACCTTCCTACCCTACTGTAGTGACACCACTAATAGCATAGAGATGGTGCTTGAACCTATCACCCTGCCCATGACAACAAAAGACATGCTATAAAATCCAAGCATGCAAAATTCCCATAAAAATTTGGACAGTATCTCCTAAATATTCACTGAGGATTTACAATAATACTTCAATCTCCTATACAAGTTATAAACTCCATTGACTTTTTTTTTTTTTTTTTTTTTTTTGTATGAATGACAGCAAAAATTCTCAAAAGAAAATTGACAATATGACAAGGACACAATGAGTTAGTCTGAGCTGGAATGGGAGATATGAAGAAAGCTGTCCAGTCTTCCTAGCTGTCAGATTTTTTACATCTTGATGTGAAGCAAAAAATCTCATCAACGTTAAAAAATAGATGTCAATCTCAGGGAACAGGGTAGATCATATATTGCTCTGGCAAAAAAATAAATGGAATGCAAATGTGTTGCCTGGAATTATTTGCCAAGAATTTGCCAAGAATTTGATCAGTATCCAGTTTCTGAAAATACAAGCAGTGCAGAAACATTTTGTTTCTAAACCTATAATAATTGCCCTTAATCTGTACAAGAAATTCATCCTGTGAAAGAAAATTTTGATTAATATAAGAATGTAAATAGCCCCCCTCCCTAAATGAAAGAATCTGTACATATGCATCAATATTAAGGGTACCCACTAAGCATCTACAGATAAGACACAGGATAAGATAATTACTAATTAATGATATGGCAATTACAGAAGTAAACAACATGCTTATAACCCACTGTAAGTAACCTTTCAGCCACTGAGGAAAGTAATTTTTCATGCCTTCAGGTTAGAAATGAGACATTTTTCTTTGGGATCCCTTTTGATTTTGATGCAGGGTAATTCCTGCAAAATTCTGTCCTGTAGAGGCATGCATAATGCCAAAGGACATGTTAACAGAAAAATTCATCTAAACTCCCATTTAGCCACAGGGAATACATTTTTATCTCCACTCTTCAGGAATCTCTTGAAGGCCTTGTGCAGGAAGATAGAGATGAAAAGAAGCCATTTAAACTCTAACAAATCAAATGTTGCAACATTATAGAATTAGGCACTAACCCCATTAGGATAACTTGGAGGGTCAAACTGGGGCCACTGTATTCCTAGTCAGATATTCAGGGAAAAAAGTTAAGTTCCCTTTAAGGATTCAGTTTGAGACATCTGGCTGTCTTGCCTCGGTCTACAAAACATCTCTTTTCAAGGGAGCTCTTTGGTGCTCATCACCAGAGGGATGAACGCAGGCAGGATCTGAATTCCTCTTTCTCCTTAGCAAAAGTATTAATTGGGTCTGTTCATAGGATGCTTCCATTCATTTTGGAACTTTTTGTAGACTGGTGGTTGTAGCATCCTTGTGGGGGATATGGCTTTGAATCCCATCAAATCTGGCGGGGAATGAAGCCCAGATCTGGCTTGCTGGGATGATGGCACTTGGTGGGATCCAGCTGACTCACTGCCACCTCTCCCTTTGCTAGGAATCTGAGAGGTAACAGGCACCTCCCCTGCAGGACTTGGTGCTGTCAATGATGAGGGTGTCTCCATGAGATTAAAGTCAGGTGCCAAAGGCAAGAGGATTTTCAGGGCCAAAATAGAAGAGCCAGGTGAATTCTGGATTCAGTAGCAGCTCATTTTAGATCGTTTGATCCTAAGTACTGGATTATGTCTTATGGCCATTTTAAACACTATTTTGCAGGGTTGGGTATTTTGTATCTCGTACTTAACCTCTGTGGTTTTGTTACTGCTTTGCCAGATTCCCATGAATTGTTACTATTGCTGAAATAATTGATTGCTCAGAAATCAGATAGAATTTCAAATATTTTTGTCATTTCCAGCCTTTACATGGAGGTAAGGCATGTGAGTACATTTGTATTATATGCAATGCACTCTCCTTATTTTTTGGTGCTAATTTCAAACAGCTGGATTCTACATCTGGGAAGAAAAAATAGTTTAAAACTACATATGCCTTCCACACTCTCTTTGAAATGCTAATGGCAACAGAACTGAGGACTCATTTTCTATTCTGACAGTCAAACGATTAAATCAGTCTGTCTATCCCTCCTTGGCCCCTGTTTGAGCTGTCCAGTAGTCATGATGCTTTAGCAATGAAATCAGATTTCAGAGGAGACATCTGATTGTGGGAGAGCTTTCCTTGTACAGACACAGAGGAAATTCTTAATACAGTGTGCCAAGGAAAAAATGCAGGGGAGCACAAGTACATTTCCAGAGTTTTGTTAAAGTCTTGTTAATTCAGTTAACTTGGCATACACCTATCAGAAATATAAAGAACAATATTTTATATACAAGGTTTTCAGTTGTGTTTAAAAGTACAGGCTAGTAAGTACTTCTGTGTAATTCTTATAACTTTACAGGGTACGAAGAGCCATGCCTTATCTAGAAGTTTATAGGATTAATCATGAGAGCACAAAACTCAATATCTCATCCATGGCACTGATAATTTCCTGTAGAAAGTTTTTGCAGGAAGCCTTTCAGCTTGGTGACCTATTTTGTACAAAGTTTGAACTGTTTGAAATTTCTCTTCAGTTGTGTGTCCTTAGAGCTTGCAAATGTACCATGTCTTACACCTGGAGTATTTAGTGACATTGTGCTCTCTCCAGCCCATTAGCCCTTCATTTTCTAGCACATTAACTAGTTTCATAGAACTTTTCATAGTAAAACAGGGACCAATGAAAATATGTTTATTGCTTGTGGTGGTCTTTCACTTTATTTCATCAGCTTTGCATATTCTGTCTACCTTATTAACCCTATAAGGATGTGGCATTTTTTTCTTCTCTTTCAGTTTCTTTTTAGTTTTTAACCAACAATTAAGTAGATTGTACTTAGCTATTTCAGTTTTTCCCTGAAATTCTAGAACTCAAAAAATATTTATGGAAAATGGATCTATGTTATTACTCTTCTCTTGATGTCAGATCTTGGCATTTAAAATCAGTTTGATGTTCAATTCTTTTAAAAAGAGCAGCAGTATTATTAATTAAGACAACAGCTTCAAAGCTATTATGATAGCATCCAGAATCCTGGGGCAATTTTAATTTGCCTACTTTGGAAGCAATGTAATGCATTGGAAGTCCTAATAAAACTTTTGCATTTGTGATTAATCACATCTAGAGCTACATGAAGATCTAATAATTTCTGCAGAGATGAGTAAGTAGTATACACAGCTGTGTTTACCCAGTGTCATGGGTAAAGGATGTGCATGAGGGACAGGCATTTTAAACCATCATGGTAATCCGAGAAATCATATTGCTTATATATGTTCTCATAAAAACCCAGACAAACCTGAGAAATTGTCTGTTTTTTACTTAGATGCCCAAAGTTTTGATCTCTAAACCTAAGCTAGATATCCTAGGTGCATTAGCCATCTATATGGGCAAATATGAGAACAAAGCAGTTCAGAGCAAATTCTTATTCTAAGATAAATCTCTAATACAAGCCTGATAAACCATCAACAGGAGGTGCCTCTTTTTGGTTCCTCAATTACAAACAGAACAAAACATCAGCTAAAGAGTAGACATCTAACTTAGAGTTGTCAAAAATAAAAGAAATAAACTTTACACCTATTGAACAGACTTATGAAAAATGTTTTATTTACGTCTGGGTCTGACACACAGTACCTCCTTCAAATGTAGATCTTCTAGAATTCTCAAATCTTCTGAAGATCAATAGGGGAATTAATCTTTCATATCTTAGTGGTTTAAATTGCATATCCTTGAGTATAAGCATTTAAATTTAGAACCGATAAAGAAATAAATTTTCAAGGTAGAAGTGATCTTTCTGACATTCTTATTCTTAGTTTATCTTCTAGCTTATTTTTCAGAAAAAGAACCTGCCAAACTTTCAATTTTTCCAGGGAGTAAGCTTTCATTCCAGTATTGATTTTGTGATAAGAAAAGAATTTCCTTCCCAAGATGAAGATACATATTTGATGTCTTGAAGGTTTTTGGGATAATGTTTGTAATATTTGTGCTTGTTTGTTTATACCAATCAGAATATCGTGTCCCAGTTGACACTGAATATTTTTTACATATTGGTCCACATTTAACATCTCTCTCTTTAGCTTAAATTATGAAGCTAAATGTCATTTCAAACCGGAAACTGGAATTTGTATTTTTATAAAAGAAACTGGATCAAAGAATGTCAATACTGGTCCTTTTCACTGTTTCACTTTCAAGAAATTTTTTTCTTAGAACAAAGCCCATCATCCTCAAAATTCCCAACCAGTTTTTCTCTCTATCTTGTTTTCCAGTAAACAGTTGTGCAACATCATACTTTGAGCTGCAGATAATAAGCAAGATCTGTCCCACTCCTCCATCCTTGACAGTCCAAACAAAGGCCATGTGATCATAATGAACACAGACTCTGTCCATGATTTCAATGTACCCTGTGAGGATCTACTCCCTGTTAATGGAAGACAGAAAAAGAGAGTAGAAAACAATAACTACAAGATTGCACCAGATGCAGAAATGGAATCACAGGGCAGAAATGCAAAGATATCAAGGATTTTACAGTCAGCCAGACACAAATTCATTACTTTCACAACTGTAGGTTGCTGCTTCTCCCATTCTTGAATAGACAGATACATACAACAGACTTAGAGGAGATATAAATAAAGGATAAATCCAAACTAATCTAGCTAGACTTCATTTGAAAGGCAAGGAGGCAGACTGTTTTCAGAAGTCTCCCATATCCTGAGATTTTTTATAGACAAAAAACTACTTGGGAAGTAACAGTGAAAGACTGGTGGCTCACTGGAACAGGCTGCCCAGGGAAGCAGTCACAGTATCAAGACTGTCAGAGTTCAAGGAGCTCCTGGACAACTCTCAGTTATATGGTTTATTTTCAGGTAGCCCTGCAAGGAGCATGGATTGGAACTTCGTGATCTTCATTGGTCCCTTCTTTTTTAAAATATACTATAATTGTATGCACTGGAGGAATTGATAGGTGAATTGGACCATGGTCTCATGGATATCCAAGACAAATCTGGAACGCTTTTTTCACAGCCTGATGCTTCAGCCTTACTGTACAAGCCTAGCTTACCTGACAGCTTGTCCCTTAGGGATAATTGGATTTGATCCCTTATATATAACTGTGGAGAGTTTGCAAAAAAATTAGCAAAACAGGGATAAAGGCTTTATAAATTAATTTAGAGATGTGCAGAGAAGATAGATCTGGATTAACTTTAATGCATACAATAAGACATTTCCAAGGGTAGAAATAATAGTATTTAAAGAAAAAGACCTGACAGGGAAAATATTCTGTGAAAAATTTTATCATCAATTGACTCATAACAGTCAAAGTGCAGGTTATGCAAAATGCCTGTGCAGTGATGAGTAGCTGACAGAAATCTTGGAAAAATAAGCCCCTGCCCTAAAGTTAGCTTGGTATATTCAGGATCAGACTTCATTTCAGGGGAGAAAAATACCTTCAGAACACAAATATTACATCCTAGTATTTCACTGGGGAACAGCACCTTCTTTAGCTCAGTAATCTGGGTAATTTCCTCCCTCATATCTCCTTACAAATTTTAGAAGAGCAAAAACTGTAAGCAACCTGGAAAACTCCCAAAACAACCAAAAAAAAAAAAAAAAAAATCTGCAAAACTCCTTTGCTATTTGTTTCCTGGCTTATGTGAATTTTGAGCTTTGTTAATCATTAGCAAAGGTTAAGTATGTTTTTGTTACTTAGCAACCATAATTAGTTTTTTAAAGTTTAGTTTAAAATTTTATCGTCTGTTTATCCCTGGTTTTCTCAGCTCCTTTTCTCCTCACTGGAGTTCAAACTCACGCAAATATGAATACAGTGAGACAACAGAACTCACAGTCACCTACCTGTCTGCAATAAATGTGAAAAATAAGAACCCAAATACAGACCAGAGCAAGGGAGCTATTGCTATCTCATCTACATGAGGCTCTATTCTTAGCTGGTTTTCAGTTTGCACTGTGATGGCTTAGGCAGAGAAAATAACCTAGAGCAAAAGACAAGGGTATTTTTAGTCTTTGTTCTATTTATTTTCCTTTTCAGTATTTTGGTTGTGGTGGAGCTTTGTGCTTTATCAGTTTTGACCTAAAAATGGAAGCTTGGAATTTGTGGTATTTTCAAAATTTATTCTGAAGAATGTGATTAATTTGGGAATCAGTTAAAATATTCGTCCTGCTGGGTTTACCTTATGCTCATGCATATTTCAACTTCAGATGAATGTTTAACCTAGTGCAAAATGAACTGTAAATCTTTTGCACCCAAAAGCTTACCTGTTTTTTCCAACTATGTCAGTTACTGCAATAAAGGATGTTACTTGTCTCTAAAACCTTTGCTTTGCTTTCCCATTTTACGATATTAGATTGACATTCTAGCTCAGCAAAAATAAGTGGAAAATTTCCCATTGAGTTTTCTGGGGTCAAGATTTTATTCTAAGTAAAAAAAACCAAAAACAAAGCAATTGTAAAAAAAAACAACAATCTACCCTGAAGGTATGAAATGCTGAAGTAGCTGTGACAGCTGCTGGGCTCTTGCTCTCCCTGGAAGCTGTGGAGCACTGCATGGATGAGAACTGCAATCTGCCAAGGTCTCCAGCTGCCCAGGAGCTTCACTTTTGGGGTCTAGTAGAGCAGAAATTACCTGGAAGTCAGCAGTTGTCATTGTTTGTCCCCTGAAACATCAAAAGGGTTCCACAGTCATGAGCACCACATGGCACAAGCCATCGTAAATGTGATGATGAAATGAAATGGATGCTTCCTTTGGAATTTTTCCTGTGTTTGTATCACACCTATTTCTGCTCGTAGCAATGAGTTGAGCCTGAAGAAACAAGGAGTGTGATTGCTGGACTGCTTTGCTGTGTGTCCTGAGTCTTGGTCCATGCTGGAATGTATTATTGTAACTAGAGGAAAGGTGACATTTCAGACAGTCAGGGAGCCAACACAGAGACAGATTCCACTTACCAGGGCAAACAACCCAGCCTGTTTCAAACCCCTGTAGAAATCTGGAAAGCTTTGAAACAGTAAGTGAGTTTATATTAACAGCATGAAGAAAATAAAGAAAGGGAGAACTAGCAAGAGAGAAGGAAATGTTGCCAAACACCTTTTATTTGTCTCTTTTTGGAAGGTTTCTGTTCTTAGTCTCCTATAGGCAGCAAGGGCTGAGCCTGGGAAACAATGGTAAAACTCAACAAACGCTGGGTTAGTTAGAGAAGAGAGGTTGTTTTGACCTCTACAAGAGGGATTAAAGAGGTTAATCCTGACCCTAATGATTGTGCCTGTAATCTTCCCACCCTAGAAATGGCTTCTGACTCCACCTCACCTTGGTTCAGAGCAAAGGTAGTGATTATTTTTCAAAGGCAAAAATCTTAGATGAAGCTCAGTGCACAGGCACAGAGAAGCAGCAGCAGCAGCAGCCTCCATCAGAGCACAGGCATGGGGCAGGTTGCCTCCTGCTGCATCCCCCCAGCCATGGCCCTTTTGGCAATCTGAAGGGTGCAAGCCTGACTGCTCTGCAGAGTCCCATGTGCTTCCTCACCTGTGTGTTCTGGAAAACCACCTCTTGCCCTGAATCCCTTCTCAAAGCCTGGGATGCTTCAGGCAGGCATTCAGCCTTCTCACTCTTCTCTGAACAGGACTTTAACTCCAGGAAAACAGAGCAGTATCTAGGAGGTGGGACATGTGCATAGGAGGTTTTTCCTTAACTCCAGAAGTGTTGCACAGGTAAGTCTCCAGATGGGTACCAATCTTCAGTGCAAGCCACTCTAGTTTGTCCATCAATGTTTTTATTCCATTATTCATTTTCCTGGCCTTTGGGTTATCAAGACCCAGAAAACTGACTTCATATTTTAAATATGCAAGTGTTTTCATTCTACAGAAAAAATAATGACATTTTCTAGATTTAATTGCTTGATTAAGTGCATTTTCCAGAGTTTCCTGAATTTACTTTCAGAAACAACATCTGACATTTCCTTAAAAATAAAATAATAAGGGAGGAGGAGAAAGAAAACCATCCCTGAGCTGACAGAATGCAACAGTAGGAGGCAAGCATTCAGCTGGCAGTTCCTTACTTCCTGGCATGCAATTTTAATTAAGGAGTCAGCATGTCTGCTGCACAAGCCCACAGGAGGCAGTAACTAAAAATGACTGGGAAAATGTCCACGGATAAGAAGGTAGGAGAAAGAAACAATGACACTGTATTTCAGGAAGCTAATTGAATATGTCCATCCTCACTTTTCTCTAGATAAGACCTATTATCAAAGGAAAAGCCTACACAAATTTCTGTGTCACAGAACATCCAGGAATACCTATTCTGCAGTGTGTCATCAGAGATTCACTGTTTATTGAAGGTAACTCATAGACAGATTGGGTTTTTTTCCAGGTGTGTCTGTATTTGTAACAGTTTTCAGACCTGTGCAATAAGGTTTTGTCTCTTTTTATCCTAGGGACATTGCATTCACAGCAGTTATGCCTTTCACCAAGCAGTTAAACTGCCCAGGAAATAAACAGAAGAAATGACCTGCTCAGGAGTCATGTTCTGCTACATCAGTTCATGTTTTTAAACAGAAGCCAGACCAGAAATCTTGCTTTCCTTAGACCCTAGCTGTAGTGATTACCTGGCTAAGTAAGTCAGCAAGTAGATTGCTTTAAGTCACTTCCAGTAATTTTTCATAAATGCTTTTTTTTTTTGTTTTTACCCTGGCGTGATAATTTTTCTTCTAATCTCAGAGCCAATCATCAGGACATAGAGGCTGATTCATATCCTGTACTTTTAACAACCATTATTAATCATACAAATGTCTTTCCAAAGGGTTACTGTGAAATCCTGTATTGAAATCTCATTGTTGGCTCTTACTTCTCCTCTAGTAAATAATCAAATGTAACACCAAGGAATAAAAAGGAGGGTGGTGGTGCACCTGCCTTGTTTTATATCTATACACATCAGTCTGAAAGGGCTGGGACTAAAAATAATTTGTGAAAGAAAAGGAAATTAATAGGATATGACTTAAAATTAGGGCTATGAATTCTGTGGAGAAAAGGAATGGTCAGTTAATCTCAGTCTTTCTGTCACTTTTGCTTATTAGGAGCCCTTCAGCCAGCAGGTATATAATTTATGCTTATGGTTAAATAAATTGCTGGGTGAATGTTAGAGAAGTACAATGAAATCAGATGACAGAATCAAACCCTTTCAAACTTTTTTTTGTTTTTTATAAGTGCAATTTAATGGGCTCATTATGGGTAGAAAAATTATTTCTGAGAGACTGTAACTCAAGATGAGCTGCTGAACCACCAGTAATGACTTTTTCCCTCCTGTTGAACTATCTTTATGAATTGAGATTGATAGGATACTGTTTGGAGCAAGCTGGGACCACGGTGTGAGTTACATGAGGCTGTGCACATCTCTGTCTGTTCTGTTTCTCCACAGCCCTGGAGACTATATCAGAAAGATTCTAATGTCATTACTTAAGATTTTGATGCCTTGCTCCTGTGAACAAAATCCATGAGAAAGATGTTGGGTTTTTCCTTTCCTTTTTGTCTTAAGCTAGCCTACAGGGAGAATTTTTCTTTTCTTTTTACTGAGCAGAGGAGAAAATATCCTTGATACTTTTTTCTCAGAAAGCTGAGAAATCCAGACATTGATAGAATAGCTGAAGATTTCTGTAATTTAAACCAACTGACAATGATGACTTCAGGAGCCATAGGCTTCCTGAAAATTGCCATAGTTTGCTGTCAGTTGCTTCTCCTACCTGTCTTAAGCTACAAAATGCCCTAAAGGAATTGCAGAAAGGATCAGATAAAGACCCAGTAATAAGATCTGCATCACTGCAGCGTTACCAGGGGAGTATTTGTAGAAAAAAAATGGAGAGGGCAATAACCAGTAGCACTAGGGATGGGCTGAGGCTGCCATCCTCTGCAATCTGCCAGCACCTGTGGGGGACTTTGAGTTGATGGCATTTGCCTGATGTTTCTTGGCTCTTTGTGGTGAATATCTTGAGGCACTATTTTGAAGCAGGCTAAACTTTTAGCTATTTTACTGTTAAACATCTAAACTGAAGCATCCTCTTGCCAGTAGTTCTCCATTGCCTCTGAAAGCCATTTCAGATGCTGAAGTTCTGCTTAGCTGCTAGGTCAAAAAAATCTTACATGGGCATCTGTCTCTCCTTCTCAACTGGAAAGGGACAAATGGATTAAATGAAACACCTCAACTCTATGTAGCTACAATGCAGGGAGAAGAATTTCTTGCAGAGAAAAACATCACAACGTTTCAATGCCAGACTTTTAAAAACCTCAGCTCCTACTTTGGTCCACACTTTCTCTTAGTGAAACTCAGATTTTAGTACCTTTGAACAGCAACTGTGTCTGTAAAGGTGAATTATTTATCTTGTACATGTAAAGAAGATTGTGACCAAAGAGGCTACAATACTGCTTTTAATAAAAAAACACTTTATAAAAATTTTTTTATTAAAAGCAATAATATGCCTATAGCCTTTCCCTACCATTTGATATGAAGGCATGAACAATTTTTTTAGACTAAACAAAGCTGCCTTTGGGCAGTTTTAATTGGCTATGGAAGCAACAATTAAACTGATCAGAATATTGCAGACAGCATGGCTCTTGGTTGCATGGCAGGGGTAATTTTTTTCATATGGATGAGCTGTTCTTGATTGATTTGTATGTGATAGAAGGCTCAGGTAGGCTTCTGTAGGCACAGTGATTGTCCAAACAGATGCTCACATACATGCTCATTTATTGCATTTTATTGATAGCAGCTCAAGGACATTGCTTCCTCCTTCTGAGGGCTGCAGGGAGAAACCCAAGGCTCTCAGGCCATGTTGGCAACAGAGGAGAGTTCCTGTCACCTCTCAGACCCTGTGGATAAAGGAGAAAAGAGGGAAAAGGCAACATAGACCAGGGCTCGTGCCACCAGGAATGGGGAGAGGTGGATGAGGCAGAAAATCTGGAGGATAGGAAGTGCAGGAAACCACAGCCAAGCTCTCTCTCCAAGGTGATGTAAAGAGTCTGCAGGAACCTGGGAGCTGGGAGAGCACCCAAGTAAATGCATCACTGGTGATGGACATCCAGCAGGGTTTGGAAAAGAGTTCCCAATAGTCTGTGTTTATTGATTTTTTCTTTAAGGATTGTCCAAAAAACTAATGTGATCATAAGGAAAATACTGTTTGACAAGCACTGGCACCCTTTTGGACTCCTCTAATGGAAAACAGGTTTGAATTTATAACATTTCAAGTGAATGTGCCAGAGCTATTTGTTACTTTTCCAAATCCAGTGTCACCATTATCCACAGTTTGACTCTGTTAGAATTCATAGATAGTAGATATCCTATGACTTTACACAAACTCCCCTGATTATTTCGAATTTCTTTCCTAAACTTCCTGCTGTGGAACATACTATTTTTGCCATAAATAGCAGCAACTCATACCAACCTCTGGACCTAAGCTGTTAAATATATAAATTTTAATTATTTTTTTTTACCATATTATTTGTACAAGGTGTGTAAGCAGCTCAGAGGCTGGACAAGAACAGAGCAAAATAGAAAAACACAAGGGATGAGGAGTCAAAGAAATGGAAAAACAGAAGAATAATTGCCTCTGCCCATTATATTACAGTTTTTAAATAAGTTTAAATAATATTTAAAAATACCTATTTTCCCCTTACTTATGAAGCTGTAGTCTCTGGAACCATGATAAAAGCAAAAACAACTGAGTGAGATGGTCTTGGATCTTAAAGGTATCACCCGTGCTAATGGGAGAGAAAATCTCTTATTACAGGTACTTAGGTGCATTTTTTTTTAAAATATTCATCCTTTCAGGCAGCTGGATTTGCTACAGGACAGATGGAATTTAAAGGAACAAATATCATGGTCTTTGGAGTGTATCTATTCATAGCAAACAGAAAGGAAAACACGTGGGTAGGTTCCCAAATATGATGAACAGATTAGGATACACTTGGGTATATCCAATTCGTGTTATCTGTAAATTTTAACTATAGAACTGCAGCATTAAAAGCTCAATAGATTTAATCTTGCCTGGTATCATTGGCTGCTGCCCAGTAAAGCACTTACATATTGCTTAGTTTTAAGGACATGATGCCCTGGTTTCAAGCCACAGTACCCAGCAGCATCTTGGAACAAACCAGTGATAAGCACTTTGACCAGGCCTGCAACAAACACTGCCCTGCTGTTCCTTAAAGACACCTTTATGGCAGATTCAGAAATGTTATTTTGCCAAAATGTATTGCAGATGCACCTCGATTATTCTTTTTTTCTGTATTTTTTCAGTGCTAAACAAAGTTAGCAGAATTGTTGCCCTCTCTGCTGCCTAACATCCAGGTAAATAATAATTCACTTTTTTTCAATCTATATTTGATAAAGAGAAGTGTTAATGCAGTTCTCTCATGTTGCTATTTCATTGCTGCTGTTGCTGAAATAGAGCCATAGCTTGTCAGATTAGGATTCCAGGAGATTCTGTCTGTGAATATATGCTTAGTTCTTCCACCTTTTTATGAACATGTTATTAGATTTTCACATTTGTCATTTGCTTACCATAAATGCCAGGAGCTGATTTTTCTTCTCCTCATTTTGTGAAGTAAAAGGATATTTCTCTCATCCAGCTTCAACATGAATGAGCAGAATAGAACAAAAATCCTCTCTGCCACAGTACTTTAATTTATTTCCAGCAAAGCTCATGATTAGAAAATCTTCGCTAGGTAAATATAGAAAAATGAAAGAGCTATGCTCTTTCCAACTACCACCCAATCCATGGATCATAAGGGCTGTTAGTGTTACATGTTTTAAAGGGTAAACTATCTTCAGAATCTTTAAAGGCGGACAAGACAGATTATTTGATCAGAACTCATCTTTTGCCTTTAAGTTCTCTAAACCACATTAATAGTGTTGCCACTTAGTGGCTGATTACACAGCCCCATTGTAAATTCAGATACACTGATTTGCCAGAAAATGGGGACTATTCACTTCAACTATATTCTGTGAATAAACTGAATTTATTACAAAACTCTTAGTGTTACCTGCAAGACTCAGGCAGCTATTTTTACGATGGCCATGTTCTCTTTCTATTGTGTCTTCAAGGTAGGTTTCAAGAAAACATTGTCTTAACTAAGTCAAATAAGACAAAACTTATTCTGATCTCCACATGCTAGCACTCCTGTATGGGTGGGGGATTTGCTCTGAGAACAGCTGGGATGGTTTTGGGTCACATCAAAAGAAAAGCAATGATGGTCAAACAGTTATGAGGGCTGTTGGAGATGTGGGATTTATTGACTGAGTGGCATTTTTGTAGACATTGTGGACATTTGAATAAAATCATCCAAACCCTAATCCAGTCCCCTGAGGGATATCTACACATTCAACTTCTCTGTTGTGCATTGCCTGGATATTTATTTTGGGATAAAAGGAGTGTAACAATGCAGAGGAGAGGATTGGCTACATAAGAAGTAGCTGGAAACTGAACTAGCTAGGAAAGCCAGTCAGCCAGTAGGGAAGCTTACAGCATTCTTTGGTTTCAGTGCTGAAAAATGGATCTGGGGTTTTCTTTATTGAGTCCCTTCAAAAGGTAGAATCTAGGGATAACATCTGATTCTAATGGGCTTTACTGTCCCAGGAAAAGTCTGTCTTACCTACAGGCAGCTCTCAGTCAGGGAAACAGTTAACATTAGTTGCCTTTGCTGCTCCTAGACTTGGATAATATGCAATATTACCACTTCATCCTCAACTTAACTCTCATCTGAGTTACTTAAAGATAATGCAAACACCACTTTTTTTGTTTGTTTGTTTTTTGTTGTTTTTTCTTTTGTTGTTGTTTTGTGCGGTTTTTTTGTTTTTTTTTTTTTTTTTGTAGCGCAATGATGATTGATATACTACTCAGTTATCAGGATGTGGGAAACCACCTCTTCACAGACACATTCATGTCACAGTGTACATATGGCTTGCCTAAGCAACTTCCTATAAATCAGTTTTATGATCAGGTAATCTAAAGCCCATTTAAATGAGTGAACAATTTGGCTAAGGCAGACAAGTTCTGCACTGACCATTAGGTTTTTCTGCTGCTGCATTACATAGATGCAGCATAGATGTAAGCTGATGTGAAATGAAGCAGTAACATTTTGAGCTATAGTTGGACAGGGCTGCCTTATTTTTTCCTAGTTTGCTGTCCATTTGAAATGCCGTCCTTCTTAATAATATCTGTATATGTATTTTTTCCTGATGTTGAGTCCTTCTGACTCAAGGTTCAGCAGTAAGTGTTGCTCCCTTTACTACTGAAGAGCTCCCACATTTCATCCTGAAGTTGGCTGCACTTTGCTGAAGCTGGAAAGTTGTATGATATACTGAATTCTATTACTTTTTAAGAAAGAAATTTTATGTATGACCAGCCATAACTTTTTTGATGCAGACCAGGGTATGGTTGGCCTTCTGGGATGCAGGAGGACATTGCTGGCTCATGTGGAGCACATTCATCAAGCAGCACTCCCAAGTCTTTTTCCTCTGGGCTGTTCTCTACCCATTCTCTGCCCAGCCTGTGATTGTGCATGTGATTGCAAATATTAATGAAAATATTAATTCTAACTCTAATAATATTAAGCATCTCTTTTGAATGACAGCAGTCTCCTAGAAGAGGGGTGTTAGAGAGGTTTTTTTATCCTCAAGAATGTGGTACATCCAGCTAAAAGAGAAGGCACAGGAAGGTGGAGCTACTGGTTAGCAAAAGACAGAAGCAAAATGGTGAAGAGAAACCCATGTGTCCTACCTCAGGTTCCTCTCTGAGCCACTACACTGAACTTCAGCACATGAATAGTTTTCCAGTGAGAGCTGAGTGGTGTGTACCACGTTGTTACGTGAATAAAATTTATTATTTGGCCACAGGTTCTTTAAACAGCTCCTAATGCAAATATATTTATACCTGAGTTTGTAATGTTGCATATTCACTTCACTTAACTGTGATTAACTGGGCAATACCAATTAAAGCTGAAACTAAAAAGTGTGTGAATTATTATTTATTTCATCTTCTTTATATGTTTCTAGCTGCTATCTTCAGTCCAATTAGTGGCATAGGCAATAAATACAAGGTCAAATTATATTATCTTTCTCAAAAATAAGAGGGAAATGAGCTAGAGTAAATGGAAATACCAGCAAGGCAAAGCTCAAGGTCCCTAATAGATTTTTAAGATAAGTTAGTAGTCATTACAGTGCTGTTAATGTTTCCTTAAATAATTTAGATTCCACTGCTTGCTTCTTGGAGTCAGTTCATCAAGGTCCTGCAAAGGCTGCAAACCATGCATAAGTACAGGCACTCCTCAGAAATAAAATAGGCAAAATGGCTGCTCCATTTAAAGGGGTAGATATGCCTAAGTTTCTGCTCAGCTTTTAAAGAACTTCCAACATAATCCTGAGTAATTAGTCCAATAATGATGTGAATCCTAAAGTAGAAAAACACAAACTGACAAAAAGTCCATTTATGTGTCTCTCCACACTGAGAAAGTTTCTTGCATTTTAATTTTAGCAAAATTCTCACTGATAAAGAAATTGAATAAATAAAAGCCATAGCTTAAATTCCATGTCTGCAATATGTGAGGTAAAAACTAAACAAATGTAACTTAAAGCAAAACACTGAGCTTCTAATTAATCTTCTGAGAGGAATTCCTTTTTTCACAGATAAATTGATCTAAGTACCTCCTGCCTTCCTTAAAAATTAGTGATGAATCACATACATTACCCTTTTGTGTACACTTGAAGGTACATTTAAGTACAACCTGTGGCTTTTGCAATGACAGAGTCCTGAAGCGTGGGCATTCCATAATTCTGCTGCCTGATGAGCACAAAGACACCGAGCTGAGCAGAGGTCATGAACTGGGTCTGCTTACTGGTACCTGCTTACTGGTTCCTGTCTTCTCAGGGTCCTCCCCAGCCAATATTCAAAATGCATTACAAGTAGCAAAGGACACAGAAGATAAGACAAAAAAATGTGTAACAAGCAAATCAGACAGAGTATAAAGTGTAGGTCATAACTTACAAGGAGGAGAAGCAATTAATGGTGTCACTGAGTAGACAAAATCTTCAGTCCTTTTACTTTTGTTTTAATTTTCATACAAAAGGTCAGTTATGACCAGATGCTCAATACAGGGTAATTATTAAGGGTATTGGAAGCAAACCAGAAGAGGAAAAGAACAGGTGAAGGAACATTTGAATATGTACGATGTACTCAGCTCAGAGTTAACTGATCAAATTTGCCCTCTAGAGTACTTAAGGAATTTACATGAAACAGCTTCTGAATAATTAGCACTTGTTTGTGAGACCTCAGAGCAGATGATGAGGTCTGCTAGGAGTAAAGAAAGGTCAGCTATATGTGTCAAATTCAGTTTGATATCTTGGTTTTTGTTCCATTACATTTTCCTAAGTTAGGGTGATATGACCTGCAAGAAAAGTACATAATGTGGGCATATATCTGTGTTCAAAATCTACACACAAAAGAGGTCACTTGTCAAAAAAAAAATTGGAGGCACATATCCATTAGGTTACCTTGGAGAATACACTTGTACTGGGGTTCTGGTAATGTTAGTTTAATCTGTCATTTAGATCAAATGGAAGGGAATGGTACAATGAAATCTGTGGATAAAAGAAATGTATCATGGGTTGTGAACATTTCAGAGACAGATTTGGAATCCAAAACTGTGTTGCTAAATTGGCTAAATTCTTTCAATTTTTAAAAATATATTAATTTAGTTCCGTGCAGAGATATGTATTTAGCTCAGGAACACTGGCTGTACAAATAAAAAATGGGCACTAGAATTATAGAATGTTTTGAGCTGGAAAGGACTTTAAAGATCATCTAATTCAGTCCCCCTGCCATGGGCAGGGATATCTTTCAGCAGGTCAGGTTGCTCAAAGTCTCATCCAACCTGGCCTTGAACATTTCCAGGGATGAGAGAGCCATAACTTCTCTGGGCCACCTGTGTCAGTGTCTCACCACCCCCATCATAAACAATTTCTTCCTTACATTGGACCTGCCCCACCCCAGGGTAGGACAGATGAAAGTCCAAGGACTATAGTGGATCTCAGACAGATCAAGTTTCAGCAGGGAAGGTTTAGACTGAACATTAGGAAGCTTTTCTTTAATGAGAGGGTAGTGACACACTAGAACAGGCTTCCTAGACAGGTGATTGATGCCTCAAGGCTGTCAGTGTTTAAGAGGGATTTGGAAAATGCCCTGACAACAGTTTGCTTTAACTTTCCCTTCCCTTCCCTTCCCTTCCCTTCCCTTCCCTTCCCTTCCCTTCCCTTCCCTTCCCTTCCCTTCCCTTCCCTTCCCTTCCCTTCCCTTCCCTTCCCTTCCCTTCCCTTCCCTTCCCTTCCCTTCCCTTCCCTTCCCTTCCCTCTATATTATTTTCTATTCTCTATTCCACTCCATTCTTCTCCAAAAGACATTTTTAAAATATGAATATAGATAATCTATAAAAATAATTTAAAAAAAAAAACCAAAACAACAAAAAACCCGAAACAGATGTGTGAGGTTTAAAATTATAGCTTTGCACTCAGAATTGATAGGGGCTTATCTAGCTTTATCAGCTGTATCTAACTATATTATTGGATCCATGGGGATCCTTACCTCTATGGGAACCCTGGTGTTCAGGAGGGATGTGAATATACTTTGAAGTGTCCAGAAGAGGAAAAAAAAAGGATAAAATATTTAGAAAATTATCATTATAAAGTGGAAAAAAACCTGAGATAATTAAGCAATGCAAAACGGTCAAATGTTGAAAAATGCACCAGTCAGGCATCCTACTGAAAGATTTCCACTATCAGTTAAATACTTCCACACTTCTTAAAACATACACAGCTTTTCCCATACTTTTGTTCCAATTTTTTCTGGGTACCCAGGAACCCAGGCTGCTGAATTTGAAACAGGAGCTCCTGCAACCACAAGCAGAGTACAACAGGGGTAGTACAGCTAATCAGACCCAAGCACTGAGTTAAGGTATAGATTGATCTATGCACATGCTTGGAGTCTCTACCCATGACTGGCTGTTGGCCTGAGGAACATACAGAAACATCTAAATTGCTTAGACTGCAAAGCAGAAGTCTGAGTAAGGAACACAATGGCATCTCTAAGTGTTAAAAACAGACAAAAAAGGAATCCTTTATGGAGAACATTGATCAGTTTTGGCACTACCTCCTCTGGTCCTGGCTGAAATCTGAGTAATTTATGTGAGAAAACTTGGCATTTATCTGAATGAAGATCTCTTTTTTCATTAGCTGCTAATTTCTAGCTGGAGTGGTACCACCCTCCTGAATTAGTAAAAGCACTATCACCTGCAAATGCTAATGTGTTAACTGAATTAAAATAATGTAATTATTTTGCCACTATTTTGCATTTACAAATATTGTTAATACAATTTCATTACTGTCTTGGCTGTAATCAAATAAAAAAGAAATATTCTGCATTTAAATCTGTAGTAATAAGTAGCTACAAAAACATTTTGCTGTTTCTATGCTTTCAGGTCCTAGTAGCCACAGGAAAAAAGCATGAAAAAAAGCCCAAACCAATTCTTCATTCCAATCAATCTTCAGCTATTTTCACAATTAACAAAGAAGCCAATATAATGCTGAGAACAAATTGCTCGGTCCTGCTGAGATGCATCGTTTTATCCCAGGGGGGCACCCATTTGGAGAAAGAGTTCTATTTAACTTGCAACCATAATCAAGTGATGTGATTTCATTTATGTAGGAAAAGTGTATGAATTTTATTTACAAGTGGATTTCAGCAGGATATGGCTCACAACCTCATGTAATCACACTGAAAAGACTTAAACTGTTCTTATGAGTGAAATGAGTGGGATTTTCTGTAGCCCTGATCCACTGCTAAGTAGCTCGAAACTTCCATGAATGTTGTCTGTCACCAGTTTCTGGAAAGGTTTTCTACTTTCATTTTCTTTGCTAACCGAAAAGACACAATTTTGCTAAGGCCCAATTTTGCTAAGTAATTAGTACTACTGTTTTCCCAGTATGTTCTACTTTTCCAATAACACTGTCTACTTGTCAGGAAAACATCCCTGTGGTTTCAAGTCAAGACAGTTCGACATTTCTAAGTTGTGTACAAAGAAGAAGATCCAAGATGTGCTATGGGGAGACTCATTCTGGAGTTTGTTGCAGGAGCTAAATCAGGTAGAGGATGTTTTGTCTGAGCTAGAACTAATTTTCTTCATAATAGCTATAATGAGGTTATGTTTTAGTTTTGTGCTGGAAGTGGTGCTTACACAGCTTTTGAGCAGTACGTACACAGTGTCAAGGCCTTTCTTGCTTCTCACCCCACCACACCCCACCAGCAAGCAGGCTGGGGATGCACAAGACGATGGGAGGAGATACATCTAGGAAATTTGACCCCAACTGACCCAAGAAATATTCCACACCGGGGGGTGTCATGGTCAGCAACATAAAGCTGGAGAAAGAAGAAGGACTGAGGGACATTTCGAGTGATGGAGTTTGTCTTCCCAAGCTGCCATTCTGCTTGATGGATCCCTGCTTTCCTGGAGATGGATGGACACATGTCTGCTGATGGGAAGCAGTGCATGAATGCCTTGTTCTGCTTTGCTTGCATATAGCTTTTGCTTCACCTATTAAACTGTCTTTATCTCAGTGCTCATGTTTCCTCACTTCTACCCTTCTGATTCTTGCCCCCATCCCACTGGGGGGAGTGAGCAAGTGGCTACATTTGGCTTAGATCTCCAGATCTCTCTCAAGAGCTGTGTACCCAGGTGACAAAGAAAGATGAAGTCCATAGTGAGAGGCTGGGGTCCAGCTAACATTTATCTACCTTTGGTTGTTCCACAGTTTGAGGGAGCATTGTAAACAAAGACCTGTTAGGCTGGACCAAGATCTGCTTTGACGGGGAAATCAAAGCAGAGACCAGTTTCCATCTCCCATTACAATCACAATAAAATAATTTTTGTTGGAAAAGATATTTAAGATAAAGTCCAAAAATAAACCCATAACTGAAAAGGTGCACCATATCCCTAAGCACCACATCCACATATTTTTAAAATACCTCCAGGTTTAGATTTCCTGTGATTTAGTCCCATCATGGTTGTACAGCAGAAGCTGGAATTCATGCTCCTGGCCACTTCATGAAGTAGCCTTTACTGACCTTGCCAGGATCATGTGTAAGGCAACCCATTTTATCCATGTGGTCTATAAAACCATTCTGAAAGTTCAATTCAAGTTGAGAGTGAGGGGGTGTCTGAAGGTGAGACACTGGAAATTTGGCTCTGATTACAAGGACTTGGTCATAATCCACTATTTTATAAGGGTTGCTCCACATCTAAGAATTTCAAGACACAAGTTAAAAAATATCACTCCTGAGATACATCCTAAGACATGAATTCCAGAATTCCTACACTGAAAAAATGCTGTGCAACCAGGAAAGGGTTAATGACTTCTTGGAACTGAAGAATTGTGCTTAATGGGTGCAAAACTCCATCTGCTTCCACAAAGTAAACAGGGAAAATTATGGTACTATCTATGCCATCCATTTTCTTCTCCTGTGGTGAATTATAAAAGCATCTAAAGAAAGACCTAGCCAACACACGAGTTTCTATATTATACAAACTGAACTTTTCAAATCCATGAAGAATGTCAGTAAAAGTTGTCAGTCTTGTACATGGATCATTACCAGTTTTGAAAAGTGAGACTCAGAACTGCAGATTGTTGGTTGGCTTCTTTCTCTCTCTCTGTCTTCATCCTTTCCTTTCCTTCTTCCCTGCACTCTTGCCCCTCTCATTTATTTTCTTTCTTTGCTATTCTTTCATTTATTTATAAGAAGCAGAGTTTTGCAAGACATCATAAAATTCTGAGAAGGGACAATTATTCAGAGAAATCATCTAGAAGAGCAGATTATGCTTTTGCCATTTGTTGTGCACTCAAGCAAGTGCAACAATAAACATGAGAGTTTTATTCTGTTTTCTTCTGCAGAGCCAAATAGTAAAAGCTATCAAAATTTTGTTGTTTAGCTATACATGCCTGAAATACTTATTTTGTGTAGCTTTAGTGCATGTGCTTGCCACTTTATATTTGCTTTGTTCTCTTCACTCTTGATGTACACAGATGAAAAGGGTCATAATTTAGAATGAATTACAGTATTTGAGGTGAAGAACAGTTTATCTCAGTGATCCTCTGTATACTGTGAAGGCTTAGCCTCTTAGCCCTAGAAATCCTAGAGAATTTTGTGCTAAAATCCACATCATAAAAAGATGTAATTTTATTTTTAGTTAAAGAAAATCACCTAACCTGAAGGCCCATTTGTATTTTCACATAGGCTTCAAACATTGTTTTTTCCATGCTGACTTACCCCCAGGCCTATACTCCAAGAGAAATCCACAAAGATGGGTGCCTACTTACTCCTGGAAACATTAAATTACTCTCTCAAACTGTACAGTTTGATTCCTATGTTAAGTATATCTGAATGTCACCGTGCCTGTGTCTCCGTGGGATGTGGGACCATGATCCAGCTACAGATATTTTCTCACCTGCAGCTGCCCAGAGGTGAAAGTCTCCCCTCTCCTTCGAGGGGAACAAGTGGCAAAAGAGAGAAATGTGCCTGTGAACCCAGACCTTTCCCTCACAGGTGATTACCCATGCTATGGGCTGTATAGATCTGCTTTTGGGGCTCATGAATAAAAAATCACAAGTTGGCTACACAGAGGCTTTCAGGAGAAGAATGTCTTACAGACCAGTAACACTGGGCTCTCTTTTGGAATGTTAAAGCTTTGGGTTCAAATCACTCAGAATTTGAGGAGGGGTCACGAAAGAATTTTTCATGCTTCCTGTGTTGTTATAGCATGTGGGAGGAAACAGAAACCCCTAAGTGAGGGGAAAAGGTTGCACAAAGATGCTCTGTAGCACCAGTAGATCGATGCCTGAAAACAGAGTTTCAGGCTCATGCTTTTGATTAGCACTTTATTTTGGATGGTTTGGATGTATCAGCTTGCTAGTTTTTCAGTCCTTATGTGGTAACTTGTTTTTCCCCATATTTTGAACAGGAGTTTTTTGAAATGATGACAGCAATCTTAAACCCAACCTTGGAGCTTGAGAGCTGTGTCCACACCTGCCACAGCTGAATGCAGCAGAACCTGCATTGGAGGACACAGAAATGAAATACTTGGAAGTGACTCTTTCAGCCATCACTGTGGGTCTGCTCTGGTGTCCTGACCTAAAATGCTTCCTCCTGACTACAGAGGGCACTGGATCAAGTACCAGGCACTCAGGGGTTAATTTGCACAGGTATATGCATCGCTTTCTGATTTTCTAATGAAGCACCAAGCAGTTAGGGATTCTGATATATTTATTCTGTTTGTAGGGAACCTTAGCAGAATTTTTACTTTAGTTGTTTTATAAAGCAGTTAAAGACCATTTTATTTTTGAGTTCTTTTAAAAGTGGACCTTTTTGACATCCAGTAAGTATAAGTTATTCTCAGCCATGTATATCAAGAGTTGAGGTATTATAGAAAGAAAATCTCAGGCACTTTTACTGAAAAGCAACCTTTCTTCACAGACTGCAGTTTTAGCTCTTGTAAATTTATCACAAAATACACATAGGACTTTTCAGCACTTGGGAATAATTTATTTTAAAAATAATAGATCAGTGTTGTAAAGAAAAGTTGTAAAGAAATTGAACACTGTGCATGTAAAAGCAACATTCAACAGCTTCCAAAAACACAAGGCAAGAGTATTAATAACACTGACAAAGAGTTCAGTAATTGCTAAAACCCATAAATCACCAAATAAACTTTGGACTTGATTAACTAATGAAACTAAGCTGGTGACTGAAGTTATCATTTATCACAATGCAAGGTGGTATCTGAGCAGATCTGACCCCTGAGGAATATCCTCAGCCTTGGGAGCTCTGGGAATAACCAGGCTGTGATGGGCAGCTGGCATCCTACTGTGGGTTACCAAAGGCAGGGCAGGAGACTAGGGCAGGGATAGACTTCAGTGCTTCTAGGGGGGCACCTTCATGTTCTGCCAACAATAACACATAATATACAACAGTTTTCTGATTGTGGTAACGAATATACAAACTTGCTGGAAGTCTACACCTAGTTAAAAAATCTAAGAGCCAGGTTATAAAGGTGTTTTTTTTTTTTATTCTACACCTATCCTGAGCTGTGGTGCTGCACTACTCCTTTGCAAACCTGTGGGCTATGGGCTGGTTGACTTTAAACAAGTAAGGCTCTTGCCATAAACAAACACAGTATTTCATTTTAAAAGTACATAAGGGCATTTACACTGCAAGATTGACCTGACCATCTGATCATAGCAGTAGAACCATCAAGAAGACTTTTCCAAGGTTCAGCAGTTTTGTGGTTTCTGGTAATCTAAAAACACATCTTCCAAAAGCAAAGTGAAAGTATATTAAATATAGTATGGCCATAGAAAAGGCAAATGAAGACCTGGCACTCATCCTCTACTGAAGCACATGGCAAAGGCTCCGTTTAATTCAGCAGGAATGGGACCACAAATAAATAGTAAGTCATAAATATTGCTTATATACTAACACAGTACACTAATTAGACTCAGCTGAAACCAAGAAAAAGCAGTTTCATAGGAAAATTATGCACAAAGCAATTTACAAATAGTTAATGTAGTCATCATCATATACTAATCAACTCTTAAAATAATCAGAGATTCATTTCCATCATTTGTCACAATATTTACAAACTCTGAACAAAGCAAGGAATACAATAGCAACATATGAAGAGCACATTTCTGCTGGCAGCACTGTGCTCTGTGCCTGCAGTCAGAGGCAAGTCCACTCATTGGGTACCCAGAGAACCAACCACCTGGAAATTCTCTTTTTCCTCCACTTCAACACTCTCAGTTGTGGAAGTTTATATTAATCTCTGCACTGCAGAGCTGTTAATTTTTACTTAAAACATTCTTAAAAGCTTTAAAAATAAGTTAGTAATAATAACAACTAAAGTCAAAGATTGTATCTTAAACATTTAGCAATACAAAGGAAAAAAATCCTGGTGAAACCCTGCATTCCTACTACTATCAAATGTTTATTCATGACTGGTTACATGATACAGTATCCTAAAAACCTCATGTCTGCCATTTCGTTTTGTCACTAATAGGGTACATTGTGACAGTTAATATGCTGGTGACTGAAAGTCACTTTATTTATAATTCTGCATTTCATTTTGATACCTTATAAATACACATGGCCCAACAGATGACTAACTTGCTTTATTTTACAAATTCCTCCCTTCTCTCTGTGAATATTATTTGATGCTTAAAGGGATTGTAATTAAAATAGTTTTAAAAAGCACATCTTTTATTAAATAATTTGAACCTTTCTTCTTGGTTACTAAGATACTTTGTCACATGCTCTATTCTGAACAAAAAATGTTTAGGGAAATTCTGTAGTTTGCATTATGTGAGGAATCAGACCCTGGGCCTTTCTTATCATATTAGCTATAATCCCATGAATAAACCAAAAAGTAGAGCAACTGAATTCAGTGCTAGCCTTGATTTGAACAAGAGGCTGGATGAGATGGTCTTCTGAGATCCCTTTCACTTGAAATATTCCATGAATCACATTTTCCACTGCTCTTGAATAATCTGGAAATTAGTGACATAACTGGAAAAGTGATACCTAAGAAACCTACAGTAAGGGCACTCTTAACTGGTTCTCCTCTCCATGCCTGTTGGACCAAAGACCTACATAAACCATGAGCTCCTTCTTTCTGTGCTACACATTTCTCTGGGAAGACACCACATGATATAATCCAGGACCTGTATCTTGGATTAGCTTCTTGCTTCTTGTGTAAGCATTTCCCTCTAGTAGCTTATGAGTTAAAGGCTAGGAAGTACATATCTGTAATCAGAATCAAGTAACATTATTTGTACAGTGGCAGCTCTTGATTGGCCTAGTAATGGATATAGTCTTATTTTGTCAAGCATTGTATTAAAAAATAAGCAAAACAAAACAACAAATAAAAATGTGAAAAAAGCAGATAAGGGAGGCAGCCATCCTAGAGAGGCAGCAACCTCAGTCAGGCTGGGAAGTGTAATGGGATGTACAAATAGCAATTACAGAAAAACTTCAGCATTAAGAAAAAGTGCTTCTTTAATAACTCATTGCAGCTGAATCTGCAACTAGTAGCTGATGAAAGCAAATTACATATATAACAATCCTATACAATATATTCTGGCATTATAGAAGTCATAGCTGACATCTCTACTCTAAATATATCCTATCAAAACCAGATGTAAACCATCTGATAAAATTGTTGTTGTTAGGAAAAAAATTGATATGTTATTTGCAAAAGACATATTAAAGTTTACAACCATTGTAGAGGTGCCCCAAGAGATGACCCAAGCTAAACAGGCTTTTTTCCAACTTTTAACTGAACACTCTACAAGTTTTCACGTCTTCCCAACAGGTGAAACCAAAGCTTTAGTCCTTAACATAAAAAACAATGTAACAACCATAGAAAACAGTAGTATTTGAAGATACCTTTGAACTCCAACCTTCCTTTCTGACCACATGGCACTGTTTTTTATTTACAACATTAACACAGTCAGTCCAGTAACCCTAAAATGCCACCTGTCCTGTAGAGATCATGAGCCTCCTGGCCCAGGTGCACTGTAGTCTTGATTGATGGACTGAGGGTCACATCTTCAGCACTCTATTTTGTCCTTTCATTCATCAAGGGGCTATACCTCTACTTCTGGCAGAGAGGTATGATGATAATTTAGCCTCCATTCATACAGATCAATACAGATCTATCAATATATGTCTACTCAGAAAAACACTAAACTGCAACAATGAGATGCTTCAGTGATGTGCTGGAAGGACATAGGCTAAACATATGCTTAAGTATATATTCTCCTTCCAGATTACAAGGTGCTTAACAGATAAAGTGCTGTGTAAATGGTCACGCTGCTCTTCTCTCTTTTCTGTGCATTTTTGACAGGTCTGTAAAGACAATCCCCTGACTGGTCTTTTGTTTGTGATCAACACCATTTCAAACCATGTTTGAATACAGAAAAAACTAATATGTTCCTTGACAGACCCCAAATATCACCTAAATAGTAGTAACAAAATGTATTTGAAATAATAAAATTTAAACCTCATTATTCCACTGTCCTTAGAATGGGGGTGAACTGCCAGTGATAATGGCTATGCACATTTGTTCTTTCCTTCATAACATGAAGATATGAAAATTCAGATTGGTTGAACTAGATTAGAATCCTGATCTAACTTTATCATACCTAGAAAGTCTAGCACTCTTCCTGATTAGACTCTCACACTGGATCATTAGTCTCTGGGACTGTGAAATACAGCATTTATGGTAATGTGGATCCCTATATTTGTGGGATTTTGAGTAACTCACCACACATCAGCTGAAAAGCAAAGAAAAAAACCAATCCAAATCAATCCCAGGATTAACTTTTTTTTTCTCTTTTTTTTTTTTTTTTTCTTCTTACAACCCAGTACTATTTGCAGAAGGAATGTTTGGTATCCAGCTTGGGTAAGTATAGAGATCAAATATTGGCACTATCCATGTCATAATAGCAAGCATGACTACAGCAACTCCAATGATGTTAATGCCCAAACCAGCTTTCACCTAATGGAGAGGAAAAAGAAAGCAGAAACTCACATCAGTAAACTGAAGAAAGCTTAAAAAAATCCTAAAAATCCCTTTTGGGGAGTTTTGTTTGAAACTCACCATGTCCATAACAGTTAAATGACCATATGAAAATACAATGGCATTGGCTGGGTTTGCTACAGGAAGCAGGAATGCAAAGGAAGTACACAGAGTAGCAGGTATCAAAATGAAAAGTGGGTTCACGTGAATGGCTTCAGCCTATTGTAAAATAAAAAAGAGAGATCAGCTATCGAGGGACACTTTTGCCAAATGAAATATTAAATACACACTTCTTTTATTAATACAAGTGAGCTGTGGACAGAACTGTCAATACAAATAGTAAGAAATAATCTTTTCTGAGAACTTATTTTTAAAATTATATTTGGGAATGCTTCAGAGGTGAAGAGCATATTATAATACAGAATAGAGCATATTATGATGCAGATGAACAACGGAATTTTAAATTCAAGCCTGATGTTCTCTAATTGTAGTTGAGTCCATAAATTAAGACTATTGCAAAGAATTGCACACTGCACAAGCTCTAAAAGGCAAAACCCTGAAAGAGAGATGATAAAGCTGAATTTGTACATAATACATAGGAGGGATTTCATGAAGTGAGGACTAAGGTTTCTTTGAAAGAGAGGGAAAAGGCATTAGTTATATGTGTCTAGGCTGGCCAAGAGGAAAATTTACAGACTCAAAGATCACCGGTAAGTTTGAAGAACTGAATGTTTTGATAAAGAAGGTGAGAAGAAAGGACAGAACTGAGGTAAGAAGAAAAGAAATGAGATTTACATATAAAGCACATCTATTAGCCCTATTTTCTCTTTGCTGACAGCTTGAAAGTTGCAGTGTTAACCATTTCCACTGAAGATTTGGTCTAGATGAAACACTTAGCTGTCCTTTTTAATGTGATTTGAATACTGATGCTGTAGGAATAACAGCATCAATTTTTGAGTGTTGAAATTTTACCTAATTTTACTGAATTTTCAACATCTCAAACATCCCAAAATAACCAACTAACCAATGCACAACAGCGCAGGAAAAAACAAAACAAAACAAAACAAACTACCAAACAAAAACCACCCAAAAAATCCAATATGCATGAAGTGGTTTTTGGAGACTTTTTAAAACTGCTTCTTTGAGCAGCTGTATTATTACATGGATGAAAGAGCAGATTCTTATTAAAAACAGCCTGTGTTATACTCACCAAAGGAGACAATATGGGCAAAAATATCGTAATGGTAGCTGGATTGCTGGCCACTTCTGTGACTGAAGTGACAATAAGGCATGATATCAGGATAACCAGCCACAAGGGTAATGATCCTAAAGGGGTCAATTTACTTGCTACCCAATCAGAAAGTTTTGAAACCTGCATAAGGAGTAAAACAACAGAATAATGCTTTACAAACCACTGAAAAGAAAATTCAATAATTACTAATACTTATACTACTAATAATGTACTAGAATGGGAAATTATTCTTTGCTAATTGTGAATTTTTTATGTAAATGAAAAAATCTGAAATATATTCCATATGCCTACCATGTTTTTAAACAGTTTTTTTAATTCAATGGTGTCCTTATAGCAACTCAAGGAAACTATATTCCATATATTTATATTTGCCCCTCTGAGAGGTTTAGAGGAGTCATAATCAGAAAATTGCAGTCTGCACATTTCAGGCTTCATAACCAGAGTTTGGGGCCAAATCTGCTCAATATGTGAAGTAGCAAGTAGGGCTACATGTGGGAGGGACCACGGTGACATGGGACATTAACCCTAAGGCTTTGGAAATGGTCTGTCTGCACAACTCTTACAACCATTCAGTTTGAATTAAATAACTAACAGTGGTCCTCATTGTGCACAGTGCTGGAAGACAAAGCAAACTGTGCTTTTTTTGTAACCCTGCTTTGTGAGCGCCTTGAATATTAATCACATTTATTGTGTGCAATATTGCTACCAACTAACTTGCTAAAACAAAAGAATAACTGTGAATTCAGTGCCTGTCTGACTTGATCCTGATGTGAGTCACATGAATTGTTCAGTATCTTCTCTAATTGCATTACCTCACAGCCGTCTGCCAGAGCAAACCCACCACCAACAAGAATAGCTATTTCCCATGGCATGCATGACTGAAACTCCTTCCAAGTAATCAGTGGCATGTAACCAAAAACAGCTAGGGGAAAAAAAAAAAAAAAAAAATTAAAAAAAAGCCCAACACCCACAACAACTCCCCCCTCCTCAACATTTGAAAGGATACTGAAAAACATCTTGAAATAGTCTCCCTGAGAAATTGCTTGAGAAATATTCATAGGCAAAACCTTATTATTATAATATAAAGAAAATCTTGGGCATGGCCAACCTGAACTTCCTGGGACTGATCCTTAGCTGGTGAAAACCATCATAGCTGAGCAGAGCTGTGACTGTTTCCACCACTGGAGGATTGTCCCCTCTCCCCTCCTCCCTGATGTGGACAATAGCTGTGGGATACCAATGAGTTTAATGTACTCAGTAAAACTGCAGTCACTATTCAGATGGATTGCTGAGCTTAGACTCATTTAGGTTCTGATCTTGCATTCCCTGTGAACCCCAGATCTCATTGATTTCAGCAGCAGAATTGAATGCATGAAGAGGTCAAGCCAGAGGTATACTTTAAAAAGGGTAAGTTCCATTTTGAAGGGGAAAAATTAAGTGAGAATGGACTCATTTTATATGTCAGGTTTTACAGATTTTATATAAGCAGCAAAATTTTCATAAAATAAACCCAATCCTGCCCTCCCTTATTCCCCCTTCAAAGCCCATTGGAGTCAATGGAAAGGCAGTTTCCATTAGTGGGGGTGGGCTGCAGGTAGCAGGTTTCCTGCACAGCACTAACTCCTGCTGCTCACAGTGCTTAATTCTTAGTGTAGACTTCCAGGCCAGGGATGCCTTGTACCCCAGCAATATTATCCTGTATTGAGGCTATACATTATTGAGATGAAATGGTAGAATTTAACATCATTCCTCTAACAAGTGCAATATGTTTATGATTGCACCTTAGGTACCTGATTTTTGTAAAATCCACACCAAAATATACTCAACTGTTTTCTCCGTTTGAAGTCCTAGACAATGTTTTTGCTGGAATGATAAAGAACAGGAGACCTATCACTAAGGCAGTTGTAGAATCCGTAGCATAGCCTTTATACCTAAGGAAAAGATGGAAAAAATGCATAAATATATATAATCAGGAGGAGTAGTGTGAAAGAATGATGAGGAAGATGAAGCAGCAAAAAAGACTTGTTATGGCCTGACCACAACCTCCCATTCCCCACCCTCTGTACCACTTGGTGCAGTGGAAGAGGTAGAGGAGTCAAGAACGAAGGAAATAACAGGGATGGGGGAAAGGTGCTTTAATTTTTGTCTTTGTGGCTTGCCATCTAACTCTATTTTTAATTGACAACTACATTAAACTAATTTTAAAAAATTAGCTGGAGGAGAATGTTCAATGATGATTTTTTTTAACTTCAGCAAGCTCAGTAAGAGATTCAGTTCCATGGGCCTTAAGAGCACTGTGCATACCCACAAAGGATGATGTTTTTGCATTTAAGAGAAGGCAGCAGAGATTTGTTATCTTCTTCCTATGATTGTCAGTACTTGCATCAATAGGCATAAGGGCCCTGTTTATTTTGGTCATTTCCAGTTCCTGAGGACTGCTTGCACAAGTGTTTGTTAAAATTATTCAACAATTAAACAACTTATACAGAACAGCCCCAAGATCAGGTAAGGTCCCACTTTAACACATTCAACTGATTCTGTCAGAGACAAGTGATGACATATCCCAGTCTGACTTATTTCAGTCAAGATGGTCATTCAAATGAATAAGAATTTTGCTAAAGAATGTCAAAACCACCATTTTCTTATATTTGTTATTTTTTTTATTTTCTGTAAGTTCTTGTGTATGTTTTCCTGAACCAGTGTGGCAATATATTTGTCCTCTTAGCCCTATAGCATATGCTTTTCTACATATGCAGGCACTGTAGGTCCAAGCCTAATTTCCCAACAGATTTTTCCAGCAGCTTAAGGTTTATTCTAAACCAAAGCTTTTCACTGAAAGGGAAAAATCCCCTCCCAATTGTACTTTACAAATGTATAATCTTCTAGTTCCCTTTGTTTTAACAGTGCTAGGTGAGATTCAAAAAAACCTTCATGTACATAGTACTCTGACATGACAGTCAGCATAGTTCTAGCTAACTGTCACAAAATGAAGCTACCATAGAAGTTGAAGTGGTCTCCTACTTCATATTGTCTGTTAGCACAGAAAACAATTTAAAAACCAAGTTACTATTTTGTTATGGTTTCTTCAGGCAGAAGGTTTTGCCTGTATATCCCATTTAGCCTAGGACCAGATGTGCTGGGCCTAAAGAGCAGAAAATCTCTTCCTATGCATTCCTATCTTGCAGTCTCTTAGGAGCTGCTAGGAGTTTTGAAGGAAGGCAAGATTTAGATACAGAAACAACTCATGCTTCCACTTTCCTTTAGGTAGCTGCTTCTTCAGAGAGTGGTTGAGGTTGGAAAGTGATCTCAGGAGGTCACTTTATCCAACTCTCATGCTTAAGCAGTCACCAAGAGCCAGTTTCTCAGGACTGTGCCCAAGCATCTCTTGAATATCTCCAAAGATAGAAAGTCCACCACCTTTCTGGGCCATCTGTGTCAGTCTTCAGTCACATTTGCAGGTAAAAATCCCAGGACACCATTAATCTTCTTTGCATCAAGGGCACATTTCTGGCTCATGTTCAACTTGGTGTCCACCAGGACCCCCAGGCCTTTTTCCATGAATCTGCACAAAGTGTTCCCCAGGGTATACTGGTGCCTGGGGTTGTTCCTCCCCATCTGCAGGACTATGTAATTCCTCTTGCTGATAAAAATGTAAAAAAATTTTGCTCACAAAAAAGTAGTATTCCTGATGCAAAACATCATTCTCAGAAAACCTGCTTGGAACACACACACATCTGACCCTACTACTATGAAGACACACATGGCATCACTCCAGACAGAAGCTTTTCAATCATTATAAAATCTTGAGACAAAGATTTTTCAAAGTCCTTCTACCTAAGCTGTAGTACAATTGCATATACAACATCCACCTGCTTATAACACTGCAAATCTGATTGTCCTATAAGGAAGGAAAAAAGCTGTTGATTAAGGAGATCTCAGTAAGTGTGAGAGAAGCCCACTTCGCATACACTGGATGTGATACTATAGCCCAGTGTTGGACTTTCTGTTCCTTATGGAGTTCATGAAGTCCTGGCCAAAAGCTAAATTTAAACTCCTGTAATTGAAGCTAATACCCTACAGCCTGGAATCAGGCCAGGACATAGAAGGAAACCAGTGTAGCAGAAATGATGTGTGATCCTGAGCTGTCAACAGATGGGGAGGAAATAGGCATTTTTACCCTGTGCTGCTCTCTGTAGTGTTAGACAACATTACAACATTTACTAAAACATCCTGCTGTCTGCCTCCAGAGGGAGATAACAGGTGTTTAGGGCTGTACAGTAAAAGATTACCATGTAATAGATTTACTAATGTTTCTTAAGAAAATATAATGGGTTAAGGTAATGTATATTTGAAAGGCATCAGATAATGCTGCTTAAAAATGAACTCTGATACCAATACAGCAGAAATGGGGGTGAAAAATTGGCTGACATTTCAAAAAGCAGCCCTTTAAAAATAGGAACGTATCATGATTAAATATCAATATTTCTGCTGGGATTTTTGTAAAAAGCCAGCAGTGTTTGTATTTTAAAGGAGTTTTCAGTAACTTGTGAAGATGCACATAATGGGATGAGAACATGAACATGGGTGGTGAGAGTGATGGGAATTTGTTTCTTGAAGCAAAACTTTGAGAATTCCATTGAGTTTTTTGAAACAAAGCTTGTGATATAATTAAACCAGTTACATATATCCTTAAAGTACCTACCACAGACAAGTTTTTAATCCAGTAGGATAAGAAAAAAACAGATGGCTGGAAGCTATATTGAGACAGAAAACAAAGTGTGAATTTCTCTTGTTTAGTTTGGCAACAGATGATTATTCACCAGGACAAACTATTAAGGAAAGCAGTAAATTCCAAAGTCTGAGGAACCTCTGCATTGTTACCTTGATATCAAGCCTCGTTGCTTTCTGGGATTTCATGTTCTAGTACAAAAAGTCTGTACTGAGCTTAATGACCAGAGCAGTGGAGCTCTTCTGCATGTTAGAGTAAATGATCTGATGGTTCTGTCTGGTTTAAGACCCTGAAAGAGGTGGAATTCCCACCTACTAAGACTCACTCAGTGGTCTGGAAGGGTCTCAAGGTTACTTATAGCTCTGATTTTGCAGTTTTCACAAGGGAAAAACTCATCTGTTTAGGTGACAGCATTTTCCTGAGGATGACTTGAGACTGTGGGATAAAATCCTGCAGAAAGCAGGCACTATCATGTTTCTGAAAAGAAAAGAGATGTCTAAGGGCACAGAATATTTCCTTACAGTCATTTCCAGTAACATAAATTTAAGGAAGTTGTGCACATACCTATCAGTATTCTTAAATCCAAAACCCTCAAGTATTTTGTACACAGAGGCATTAGGGAACAAGTGTGAGAGAGATGTAAGCTGAGTTCATGCACTGCTAGAAGCCTCTTGGATACTATAATGATGAGCACAAAGTAACCACTGATAGTTCCTGGCTTTGAAGTTCTTTTTGCTTTTTGAAGTTTCTCTTTGCTTTTTTTTTTTTTCTCTTTCCTTTAAAGAAAATGGCTTATTACTTCACCCAGCTGTACCTGTGCTGGCTCCTTGCACCACTCATGCATCTTTCTTAAGAAGTTTCATTGCTCAGAAAAGTAAAAACCTAATTGCCTGGTTTTATGCCTGTTACTACAATTGACTGATAAATGAAAGCTGTCTAGAAACAGGCAAGATAAATAGTAAGAGATGCTTTTTTTTTCCCCTTCAAGGTTTTGTTAGGGAGTAACACAGCCTTTGTTTCTCTTCAGGTTACCTCACCCGAATTATAACATGATTCAGCCTAATGTGACATGACATGTGCTTGCATTCCCTGCCAAGGAAAACATTAGGGAGCATCCACACAGTAACATCCCTGTGCAGAACCTGGAACCACAATGATGATGCAAATATTCTGCTCTGCCCTGTCAGTGAACAAAATCCTCAGGCAAAAGTAACCAGACAACTTCAAATTGGAAATGTGGATCTTTGGATTGAAATAACACCTTTAAGCCTTAAGTCCTACATTTGAAAGGTTGTTTACATTGTCTATTTTTCAGTATCAGCTGTAGCTCTTACATCAGTGCTCTATAAGCACTGAATGTTAATATAAAACAGAAAGAGAAGCAAAGGCAGCCTGATTGTTTAGCTGGCTGATTGCTTGATTAGTTCAGCACTCCATAACCCCTTCAAGAATCCAGTATTTCATAGGATACAGTGATCATCTGCTCTACTGTTGTTATAAGAGAAAAAATGTTCTTTTGCAAATTTTTTTATAATGAAAAAGGAATAATTTTTAAACAATCTCAGCTATTAATACACTTTTAAATGTTATTTTTAAACAAATAATTTTGCTTTGCTCTTTAAATCTTCAAATAGCTACAACTGTTCCTTGTAACATCTCCTACCTGGCTTTGTGGCAGAGCACTGGGGAGGGTGTGTGAGTGCATGAACTGTGGGAATATATTTAAAGAGAGGGAGCATTATGGACACATGTTCACATGTCATTTGTGACAGACAGGAAAGAAAAATGGAAAATTACCATCTAAGTCCAGCACTGGTCTTTGACCCGTTCAGTAATAAATGTTAAATGCAGAAGGATCTACACAGCACAAAGTCCTGCTCCCACCAACCCCACAACTGCTTCCCAGTACTCCAGAGCAAAACTCAGACCTTTATCACAAAACAAATGAAATTACAGGAATTACATTGAGAGAACAAGAGTTATCACAGTATTATAAATTTTCACAAGAACAACCAATTTCTTAGTGATAAGTCTAGGTGATCCTGGGGAAGGAACTGCATTACCAAGCTGCAGCAGAAGGCAAAAAAATGTAATAGTTCCTAAAATGTTACTGAGTTTTTGGTGGTTAGTTGAAATGTGACATTGAGACAGTTATATGTGAACAGATAGTAATTTCTATTATTAATGAGAGCTGTCAAAGAAGGGGATGTTAGCCCGTAGGCTTACAAGTGTGGCTGTCACTAAATGCAGTAGATCAAAAAATTCTAACCAAAGGTTTATTCTTGAAACTGAAGATTTGATGAGGAAGTAGGGTACTGTAACATTTATCAATATGTGCTCTCCCTCACCAGATCAAGTCTAAAAACCTAGGCATAATCCTTCTCAGAAGGCACCACTGCAAAGGTTTTCAACCCCTTCAACTGAAATATTTCTGAAGTATTGAAAGCATTTTTTTTTAGTTGAGGAGACAAGAAGGTATGTAGTTAAGACACAGTATGGTTCTTGCTGGTGTATCAAAGAGATTACTTACTTTGGGAAAAGTGAAGACCACCCTGGGATGAAGCCAGGATCTCTGGTAAACCACAGGAGGGTCATTAGAATGAATAGGACAAGTGTAACAATTTCTGGGTAGCTATAACAGAAGCAGAATAGGTTATACATTTTACTGAATTCACATTTGTATTTACTTTTTCTTGTTCACAAATTTCTTGTTTGACACACCTCATTGGTCCAAGCTTCTTGTACTCCTCCTGAATCACCTGTGCTGAGGCCTCTTCTCGAGCTGTTTTTTTCTTGCCACACTTGAACATGTTTTTAAAGCTGGAATGTAAATCAGCAATATTGAATGATGAATTAACAGTGTATAGAAAAAATAAAGCCCAACTTTTCCAGTTACCAATAGCAGTTTACAAAAGAAAATTTTTCACTTTACAATGCAACATCTCCCATTTAATTATCACACACCAAAGTGAGCATATTAGAATTAATTGACTAAGCCCAGTAGGAGACTGACAGAGGCAGCAACGAGATGTGTCCTGTTATTTACTAGCTCATTTGCCCAGTAAAGTTGAAACTTTAATCATTGAAACTAATTGAAACAATCAAATACATAACCTTGCTACTTAATGAAAGTCATCCGTGGATTTACATTACTATTTTTTGGAATGAAAAAGTTTGCATTGTATGAGTAGCCTGCCTGCTGATCAGCAGGCTATTTGCTACCAGCTAGGTTTGCATCCTTGGAAAAGACCTTTACACAATGTTAAAAAGATAACTATTGAAACAACCAAATAAAAGGAAAATTAGGTGTTCACATAGAGAGTGGTAAGTGTGGGATGATTCTAAATCTCTCTTCTCTTGTGGCATGTGATAGCCATGTGGCATGTAGCCATGTGATGGTGAAGGACAAGTGTCCCCATTGTTATCTCTGCAGATGTTAGTGAACACATAGAGAACAAGGCTTTGAAGAATCAACCCAAAAGAAGTTTTGTCCTCTCCAAAACCTTAAAAGCCCAAGCTCTGAAGGGAAAAAAACCCCACCATATCACCACATAAAAAATTTGGAAAAGTGTTATTTTTTACTTCACATGTACAAATATAGCCATGCAACTTATAGGAGATATTGCTCAAGTATTCAAGTCCTGACTCCAGTGAAGGGCAACATCCTGACTATAAATCTCCCAGTCTTACATCAAATTATATAAAATGTTTGTATTTTTCTGTCTTGCAGGCATACACTGTTTAATGATCTTGTGTGCATATTCTAAAGAAATAGCTATCATAATTTTTAATACAGACTTTTTCCATTGGACTGAATAGTTAAGGACCTTTATTTTAGAAAATTCTCATCCCATCCACAGACTAAGCCAAACTACTCAAGGGCCCAAAATCACTGTTGCTGTTTATCTTCCTATTGAGGCTGTTAAATTCACATGCAATATTTACTCCTGGAAAGAACATCTCTTATATCATCAGCCTTTAATTTTATAGATTATATAATTTACTTACTCAAAGCCAAGGAAAAGCCATTGGAGCCAGACCCAGGAAAGCAGCAGAATAATAACTGTGATGGGGATTGAAAGGATAAACCAGGATCCAAAATTGATGCACTGGCAGGCTGGGTAGCGTCTGGAGGAGAGTAAAAAGCTGTTCTGTTGAGCTTTGCAAAGACATGAAAACTTTTCAGAAGTGCCAGAAAGCCTTGCTGCAAGTGAGGGGCCCTGGCAGGCAGCTGAGGTGTCCTCTGATGACCTCTTCCCCTGCACTCCTGTCTGGTTCCTGATCCACTATTGGAATTATCTGTGCCAGATATCTGAGCACTGGATCAATAGCAGGGCTGGGGATCTGGCACTGATCTAAGGTGTGTCTAACCTCAGTTCAGCAGGCAAAGAAGGGCTACTCACAGAGAAATGGACCATTAGGACTACAAAGAAACAGAACTTGAAAGCCTGTTCTTTGAGAGGAGACTTTAGAACAAGAAAATATACTCAAATGAACAAGATCCATTGAATGAGCAGTGGAGATAGTACTGAGACTTGTATGGTTTTTAGGTTCCATAAGGGATTCAAAACTGATTACACTCAAATGTTTATTTTACTATTACTAATTATTACTAATTTCCAGGGACAGGCTGAATGTTCATTTGCTGGTTCAATTGTTCCTCCAGTCACCTTGTTTTTTTGACATTGTCTTAACCTACTGCTTACAGATGGTGGGCCATTTAACCAGGGCTCTCCCTGCCATGTGCATTTGAAAGAAAGAGAAATGGGCTTTGGTTTTCTGAAATAAATTAATTTACTGTTGAATGAGATAATTGCCAGATAGACAAAAGGGCCAGGTAAGTGAATCTTGTTTTCCAACTCAATTTATGAACAGAAGTCGTTCTTCATTTGAGCTCCTCCAGCTTGACTGGAAGAACTTTAAATGTGCTAAAAGTGAGGAAATTTTAGTCTCCTTGAACAAGATTCCTTCTTGATGTGAAAATCAGATGGAAGAGAAATCACAAAGCCCATGCAGAGGCTGTAACACTTGTTTCCAATTATTAGCCAATCTTGTATTTCATGGCTCACTGGAAGAAAAGGCATTCTGATGGTCACATAGGTCTTTGAAGTAGTAAATGCTTGTTATAAACACTTTCTCAAGTACAGTGCAGATTTTAGGATTGATCTGTATTTATTATGATTCTTACATACACTGCAATGGCAATGAAGTGCCAGCAGGGACCAAAACACAACTCCTACCCAGTTCTAGAGAAGGTGCTCTAAATTGTAACTAAATTGCTCATAGCAACAAGACAGTGAAACTGGAACAAGAAAAGTCATTGTGCTATTATGTATTATGTATTATGTATTATTTCTTGATTATATTCTGAATGTAAGAAATCCGAGATAGGAAAAAACTGACATCAGCATAGCACTGACTTAGCATTTCATCATTTGCTGAAGTGTTTTGTGACCTTTCCTGCATTGTGTGTGATAATTGCTTACTGAGAAACCAAACAAGCTCTGGTATGATTGTCTGTAACAATCCCCATTTTACAGTGACTCAGTGCAAATAACAAGAAACTCTTCCTGGCAAACACTACAAACACCAACAAATTGGATTGATAGAACAAATCCAGATAAGATTATTCCCTCTATGAAATTGCTTACAATGGAAATAATGCAGTGTTGGCAAAGTTTGATTCTTTGTGTTGGAAGGTTGAAGTCAGCTACCAGAATAGTTACTCTAGATAATAATTACTCCAGAAACTGAATAACCTGTCAGCAAGCCTGATTTTGAAGATTCAAAGCTCCAGGTTCCATGGCTCTGCTGTGAACCTTGGCTTGCATTGCTGAATAAGCTGCTTTGTGGGGGGAAGAGCTGTGAGAAAGTCTCTGGAGCCAGCCTATGTAAGCTTAGAGAGGGGAAATTGCAGGTGTGAGATAAATTACATGGGATCTGCAACAGCCTGAAGGTTTCTAGAGGAAAAACACCAATACAGAAAGGGATAAAACGGTAAAGAAAAAATATATGGGGAAGAAAGAAGACCCAACATCACCAACGATCTGCTCCAGGGAGCAGTGAGGACCAGCCCATCTCATCCTCACTGATCCTTCCCTGGCCAGCTAAGGCTTCTGCATATTTTACAAGCAGTGGTGAGTAGACTAATGCTTAGCCTACTTGCTGGCTACACAGCTTATCCATGTGTTACTAATACTTTTCCTTTATTATTATTTATTTATTTTACTGCAAATGTGTCCAGGTCATCCTAACTGCTCAATTCCCACTTCAGAGAGGGTGGGTACCAATGTACAGAGAGGGTACAAATGTGGCCTCCAAGAAGACGGGGAGCAAGACTGTTAAAGTCAGAAATATTATACATTTAGGCAGTAGATTCATCTTAAGCTAAAGCTTAGGTCTCTGGCTGTATAAAGATTAAACAAAATCCTGATGGGGTAAAAAACTGGATTACACCTGTAATTCTCCATGTACATCCCATGCTGCTAGCAGAGGGTGAAGACCCAGGGAGAGAACAACAATCTACTTATGTGTTCCTGAAGAGATTGTTAACACCTACAACAAACTGAACACCCAGCTGCAAGCCAGTTGTCTTCAAGTTTCCTACAACTTCAGGGAAATGAACAAGAAGAGCTCTTACTCTTAGTAATTAATCTTGCCTGCTTTAACCAGAAATGCTTAGGTGTCTCACAGTTTAAGTCTGAAGGACTTACAATGCCCCAGTGTGACCTGTGTGATTCTTTGGCCCGGATAACAGGCATTCTTATAATTTTCATACTGTTTCCATAATTGCACGGGCTGATTTATAAACCATATAACTTCAGTTCTCTTTCACAGCATGCTGAAGCCAAATTTCATCCATTCATGGAACAAAGGTTGGAAGAAAATCTATCAATAACTGGTCTTTCATCATTTTCCATGGACAATACAGAATAGTGGGCAGAAGGTAACAAAAGGATTGTTCTGTTTTGTTCTATTTTAAAATGAGACTAAGAATATTCCTGGCAATGAATAGTTTGCAGAATAATAATAATAAAAAAAGTTCAGCAAGAACTATTGTTTTTTCAAAGCTTTGGAAAGAAATCTGCCAACTTTCTTTTCAAAGTAGTTCTACTGAGAAAAGAAAGGAATATTAAAGAACATTTTTAGTAACCTCAAAGCAAAGTGTTCCACTGAATGCAGTTTCAGACTGGTTTGAAATAATTTGCTTTTTCTTTGATTAGAGGACCTAAATTCCTCATTTCAACAATGCACAAAGCATAGCTTCCTAAAAGTCTCCTGATGCTTTTGCTAAGCTGACTCAAACCGAGCTCCTGCTCTACTTAGAAATAAATAACGGTCCTCTAAGACCAGGTAGTGCTTCTCATAGTCATGCTCAGTAGTGTCTTAATACTCAGATAAGCCTATCTTTTTCCATGCAGCTATTCAAAGAGTGAAGAACTAATTACCCAAAGAATGGTGGTCCTGTTGTGTATGTTGGGTGATCACTTACAGTGTAAGGCAAATGCAATCATGCAATTTAATTTAAGTTCTTTAACAAACAAATAACAAAAAGAAAGTAATGCAATCAAATAATGTCAAGCCAAAGGGTAAGGTTGCTAGTGCACTTAAGGGGAACCATGTGACAGCTCAAAAATCTGGATTAAGAAGAATACAAATAATTTAATGTAGTCTCTTACGTATTGAAGTGCTCAGCGAAAATCAGATTAGTTGATGTTCCAGTGATTGTGGTCAGCCCTCCGATGGTAGCAGAATAAGCAACACATAAGCACATCACTTTGGAAATCCCACTGCATTTGTCCTCTCTGCTTTTTCTTTCTGCTTCAGCAGGTGGTAGGTCGTGCTACGGAAGAATATATACCAAGTAATGTATAGGAAAGGTTCATCATCAAGCATGAGAATAGGATTTAAGGATGTCTCAGAAAAAACAGACAATTTGCTGCCAATAAAGCTGCACATTGCATATTTTGGTTTGTTTTTACAAAGGTTCTACAATTATTCATGCACAGGAAAGTGAAGGAGAGTCAAATCCTGAAGTCCTGTCTTAGTCTTTACACAAGAACTTAATTTATATATACACTGATACTTATACAGACCTGATATACAGACTTTGTATGCTAGAGAGGTTGGTTTAACTGGGTAAAAGAGATTAGGTACACAAAACCACATGAAATAACTATATAAGCAGAGTCTCTGCATATGTGTAGCTACATATATACCTCTTATTCGCATGAAAATAGCTTCATTGCTGGCTGTCATGTCAGGTGTTACACTGATGTGAAATTTAGGCTAAAACTAAGTTACACACATCAGTTTCATCATAAAAAGTTACCTTAAGTACCTGTTCTTTTTCATTTTTCTTTTCAATTGTGCACACAGTACTATCCACATTGTTGTCATACCTGGAAAAATAAAGGTAGGCGTTGTAATAAACATATAATCTATTTAGATTAATTCTTAGAACAGAATTTAGTGAATTATAACTATTACCCGTTAAGCTGTTTTTCTTTCTCTTTCCAGTTGCTGCTTTCACATTCTCCTATATTTTCTGCAAGACATTGAAGCAAAGACAGATAAGCATTTCAGAGAGCAATACTGGAAAGGCTCAGTAAGCATGTCCTGTTCTGTTCAATCACTTCCCATCATCCCATGAATACATTGACAAGTGCCAACCTTAAAACCAGCTGATTTCTGCCCTATTCACTACTCCTGTTGTCTGGAGTCTGAATCTTCTAATGAGAAGAAATCTTTCTAATTTGCAATCCCACAGTTTATGTAACCAGCTTAGGTTCATTCGTTCTCCCAGCATTACCCTAGAGCTTGGAGAGCTCTTTTGGCCTGCCAAGATTTAACCCCCAGTCTACTCGTAGCCTGCAGTCACGTTTCTTTTCAGACATTTTTCCTAGGTTGAGCCAGCCAGCCCGCTCTCCCCTCCTCTCACATAACTGCCAGACTCTGCACTTCCATCAGTCTTTGTGAACATGATCTGCCTCACCCACAGAAACCTGAGAGAAATCTCCCAGTGAAGCAGGTACTGATGTTACTGCTTAGTGCCTCCCCAGCCACTCAGTACTATTTTATGTGGTGTTCATTTTGCTGCAGAGTGAAGGGGGGGGCAGAGCCAAAGCTCCCAGCCTGTGCCTACCGTCCAGCTCCAGCGCCGGGTTGATGGAGCCATTAGAGCAAGATATCTCCAACAAGTCAGCTTCTGCCTCAGCTTTGATGATCTGCTGAGCTACAGCCTCTACAATTGGCATCACCATGGCAGCAGCAGAGGTGTTGCTGAGCCACATCGACAAGAAAGCACAGCTAACCATGAAACCCAGCGTAAGCCTGGAATAGGAGAGAAGAGTCTGTGGCTGCTGCAGCAACACCTCCTGTCAGCACTCAAGTTAATGGAAACGGAAAGCTTTTGCAACACAAAGCTGGAATGTAGGAAACACTGAAAATTTAAAGCTTGTAACTGATCTCTGAAGAAGTTTGTGAGTTAAAATTCTCTTTAACAAATACACTGAGATTATTGTGTTCTAAAGAATCAAATATATTACAAAATGAAAGCAGGGACAATAATATTTGTTTACAGAATGAATATTTGTTTACTTGTCATCTTTAAGAAAACAGTACCATACCTGTCACAACTTTAAATGAAAGTTAAAATGGCTATAGTTCTGATGCTATTAATCTTATTTTGTACAACCTAGGTCAAAACCCTGGACTCATAATTAAGGCTGCAAATCTTTTAATACCAGTCCCAGCCTTGTAGGAAGAATTGTTAACAATTTAGTAAGTGGTACTTAATTTAGTTCTTAATCAGAGCCCCAAGACAGGTGTAGGGGTTATTTGTGCTTAAATAAACATCATATTTGATACTGAATTGGATAGTCCACCTTCCTGTCTCAAGGTGTTGACCATGTACCACCACAGCAAGAAAACAACTGGGAGCAGGGGGCTGTGGCATTGCAGATTTTTCTGGAAAGTCTTTTGTGCCCTTGGCTTAACCTTCACAAAAACTGCAAGAATTGTTCAGCACATGAAGGTGAGATTATATACAAAAATAATATAAGTAATATATTATAGTGCAAAATACACTTCAAAATTCCTCTCTTAGCCTTTCACTTCAGCAAATAGCAACGACATTTATACTTGATTTTTTCTCCATAGGGGCATCTTTGTCTTTGCTCTGTGCACTTTCAATATGCAGACCAGGAAGTGGTGGACTTGAGTCAACACAAATTGTCCTCAGTAGGATAAAATCCATAAACTTTACAGTTTTTATTAGGTCCTAAGGTGGAAGTTGGGTAAGTATTTTGTTTTCAGACGAAATTTTAAAGCAGAAAATACTGGTCAGGTTAAGTACATTGAATATGAATGTTCACATTGTAGAGAAATATAATTTTAGTACAACTTGGAAGAGGATTTAAAACCAAAACAAATTAAGACATTAACTGTGTTTCAAAACTGCTCATCATGAATTTCCAGCATTTGATGGACTGATGGCCCAGTGGCCATTTAACACAGTGGGGTGTACTTTAATGAGGGACTTTAAAATTGGTTTAAAAATGAATAAAATATAACCTAACCTGCTCAGCCCCAGCTTCTCTGCATTGTTCTCCCTGTGATGTTTTTAAAATATCCTGTGTGGAACCTTGGATGAGAACCTCATTTACTTTTAACTATAAAATCACTCTTTGCTGTGTAATGCACAATCAATGCTTTATTACTCATTCCAGTCCTTGCACGTTGTATGGATGTATTTATTCCTGTATTTATTCCTGCTAGTTTGCAGAGTAGACCACAAAACTCAAATGACAGGAGGCCTTTAGGGACTCACAGAACTATCAAATCATTTAGGTTGTAAAAGACCCTTAGGCTCATGGAGTCCAACCATTAACCTAGCACACTGCCAAGTCCACCACTAAGCCATGTGTCCAAGCACCACATCTACACAACTTTTAAATACCTTCAGGGATGGTGATTTTACCTCTTCTCTTGGCAGACTGTCCCAGTGCTTCACGAGTCATTTGGCGGAGAAATTTTTCCTAATATCCAATATAAATCTCCCTGAAACAACTTGAGGCCATTTCGTCTTGTCCAGTTGTCTGTTACTGGGTAGAAGAGGCCAACACCCACCTTGCTACAACCTCCCTTTAGGTAGTTGTTCAGAGAGATAAGGTCTCCTGTGAGTCTCCTTTTCTCCAGACTAACCAAACAGAGTTTCCTCAGACACCCCTTATAAGTCCTGTTCTCTGGACTCTTCACCAACTTCATTGCCCTTCTTTGGATATGCTCCAGCACCTCAGTGTCCTTCTTGCTGTAAGGAGCCCAAAACTGAACACAATATTCAAGGTGCAGCTTCCCCAACACCAAGTACAGAGACACAAGTGTTTCCCTGTTCTATTTGATATAAACCACTTTCTCCAGAAGAATGCACAATACCAGAAGAACTCTGCTATTCTGCTTCCACTGCTGCATCCCTGGTGTCTTCTAATGCAGAAACCTCCTAGGATGTTGCATGCATCCCCTTGCAGTGGGCCCAGCTAAATGAGCAGCAGATGCTGAGGGGTGGGAAGATGCTCTCCTTCACAGATCATCTCATCTTTAGGTCACAATCAGGATTAAGCTGAGACAGTTGTGAGGCATAGTGCATCCACAGGGTTACAAAGCTGTCTGTGGAATTGCTTTAGCTATCCTCAGCAGCTGGCTGTGTATTTCTGCATCCACAGCAAGTTCCTCAGCAGTGTTCAGCTTAGCACAGTATGCCATCCACTTGTGTTGTTCTTTTCAAGTTTTCAGACAAAAGCTGAAGATTTTGGAATGGTCAAAAAAATAGAAGTTGAAATAACTAAGACTGCATAGCTCAAGTATATAGCTAAACTTAATTGGAAGCAATTGAACAAGAATGTGTGGAGCATTTTGCCAATAAAGAAAGCTCCCAGCTACCAAAAAATGCAGTAATATCAAAATACAAGTGATACTTAAAATTCCACTAGACAAAACACTGAGGAATAGAAATAATACAATATTTACATGGGGTGTTATTATTCAGATCACCTAAAAGGCATTTCATATTTTAGATCTGGGATTTCTATTTTTTCCAGGCTTTTTACTTCCTTCCACTGACTGCTTACTGACCGGAAGTCATAAGTTTTGGGAAGCCAGGCTCTCTCTACAAACCTTGTCTGCAGCTTTACTGGTGTGTTGACAGATGAATCTGTGGGTCTAAAGCTTTCCTGAAAGCTTGTAAAGCTTAGAGAGTGTGTGATTTCATTTCCCTCATCACTTTATCCAGTTGGGGAGGTTCTTATTCCTTTGATACTTCCTTCATAGGTAAACAAAGGAAAAAACTGTAAAGACAGTGTGCTTACTGTGTTTTTCCTTCACCACCACATCTTCAGCTGCATGGCTTTTTTTCCTCACTGTGTATTTGAATTCTTCTTGTATTTTTAGGATGTGTTCCAGATTTTACGAATAGTATAGAAACATTGAAGTAAGCATGGAACAGATTTTCTGCTGAAGGCATCAGATATGTTATGTACTTACAACTGTTAAGAAGCAGGACCCTTGTATTATTTACAAATTCGTAAGAATTTTTTTTTGTTCATAAGAATCCTGTTTATGAGCAGAATTACTGCAGAGAACTTTCAGTTCGGACTTCAGAAAAAAAATGTCATCTCCAAATCAACCACATAATTCCAAATATCCACTGTGTTTCAGTAAAAAAGAAAGTCTGGACTTCTGCTACAGAAAAAGCACTAGACGATTATTTCTGGAATACATAGCTTTCCAACAACATTACTGTCCTTCAAGACACTGTTTAGCACATACCATGCAGGGTTGACACCCACCAGCATCACCATTCTTAAAGCCACTCTTTTGTGGAAATTCCATTTTTCTATTGATGTTGCCAAACAAATGACTCCAATCAGCAGCAGATGAAAGTCTTTAAAATAAGCAGATGCCACCTGAAATAAAACCAAATTAATATTTTATTATCAAAATAGTGATCTTCTATTAGTATTTGATATCATCAGCTTAGTGAAAAAAATCACTATGGGTATGTAATGAAATAAGTATCAAGAAATGTTATTGACTTAAGTTTAGACTGCTAGTTTCATTTAAGCAAATGATGGAAGAGTGACTGCACTAAAATGCATAGTGTCAAAACAAAATTAAAAATAAAGCTTGTGATATGAACAACTTAGATCACCAGTCACATCTCATATATGAACTAAATCACCAATGAAACACTGCTTTCATTAATTTGGTCATCTCCCCAACAGATAAAAGACCAACTTTAAACATCAACTTGTATGACCATCTATGGTGTCTTCTTCTTGATGTAAAAACATATACTCAGCATTTTACATGTGGGGTAGTGTAGGCACTAGTGTGATTTAGTGTGTCATCTCACTTCTGTAACATTTAGAATATTTTCTATCTAGCATTTTCCCACTGACTGTTATTTAAACACTGAACCATATTTCTATTTCAGAAATATGAACAAATCCTGAGGACAAAGCATGCAAGCACATTTGAGGCAAAGTGACTGTGATTGGCACTCAGCAAACCCATGGATTAACTTATCATGTTTCGATATTGTCTGGTTCTTTCTTTGGAGAGTTTATCAGTGAAATCCATAACATGAGAGGGAGGAAAAAAAACATTACCTTTTTGGACTCCATTATACCAAACAATGGAAACATAAAGGCAGGGAGCAAAGCTGAAACAGCCAGTGGCAAAGCTTCTGTGAGCCAAAAGATGGCAACTACAAACAACGTGTATGCACATTCTGCTTCCTAGAATACAAAAGGTGCCAAAAAAAAAAAAAAAAAAAAAAAAAAAAAAAAAAAAAAATTAGAAAATTAAATAAGTAGATCAGCTAAGAAAAAAAAGTCACAATTGAAAAAAGTCCAGCTACATCAGCAAAGCGATTCCTCTCTCCTGGAAGTATGAGTCAAGGGACCTCAATTTAGAGTACTTACTGTCTGCTAAGATTTGATGATCCTGCTAAGATATGAAATGTAGTTTGTAAAACAGTTTTAAAGGACTTTTTCTAACAGATAGGAAAATCACTTAAATTCTACCACTTATGAAAGGTGGAAAGAAAGTCAGCTGCCTTTCCCTTCAAGCACAATTGATTACATAGGTCATTCTCGAGCACTCTCAGGCCATGAATTAGCATAAATCACAAACATTCTGCAGCTGCAAGCAAACCTTTAAACTTCTAGAAGTACCCACAATCAATAATAGGTCAAATTTTGTCTCTCGTGTATTCAATGAAGTTTTGTCATCAGCATCCATGAAGCAAGGATATAATCTAATATAAAAAGCAATGTGCAAGACAGCCAAGAAACACAGTTGTTTTTAAGACTTGTAATTTTAGTGTGTCTTCCATTTAAACTTGTGGAAAACAGGAGGTTTTTTTCATTTTTCTCAGGAGAATTTACTTCACTGCTTCCCATACAATGCTGCTGCTGCCAAATATAATGAGCTGAAGTGAGACAGAGTAGTTTCTTCTAGAATCCTAGAAACCTTTGTTGTGTAGTTTTGATTTATATTTCTGCTTTTGAGGAAAACAGTTTAGATCTTTTAATGCCACTCATTAGGGAATGAAACTACTCAAGAGCAGCAGAGATGGCTCATATTGGGAAAGCAATAGCTTAATGAAATAGCTCTGGGAACCTCTAACTAGAAAACAACAGTGCTAATTCCAAGTCACTCAGCATTTATTTCTTGTATGAAGCTTGTTTTATGGATGACACTATTTTATAGTGTCAATTCTTTTATCACCTAACAAATGTTTACTTCACTTAAGTCTTACAGCATTAAAAATTTTTCAAGCATTTCCTCTCAGGAAGGAAACTGAAGTATTGAAACCATGGTGTGTGAAGTATTTTTCTCTGTAACTATTTTCTGTCTGTGATGCAAGAACTACTTAACTGGACTTGCATTAATTTTTACGCATGATAAGTCTAATGTTTGTCTGGTTATACAACACAGTAGGAGGAGTCCATTTCATTCTGCTGTAACAAATAAAATCACTAATAAATTCTTAGATATCTGTTTCATCAGCCTAGAGCCACCACAAGAACTACTGAATGCTAATGAAATTAATTTCAAGTAAAATAAAACTAAGGTGTCCTGACATACCCTTTGCCCTATTTAAGGACCAAAGAGAATTTCTCAGATCATGGATTCCAGTCATTTGCTATCAGACAACAGAATATATGATGAAGTTAAAAAAATACATCATTAAATAAGAGGTAATTGCAGCTGTCTCCCTCATAATTCATCTCTACCGTCAATCATATAGAGATGTTTAGCAGTGGCCAAAATGTAATAGGAAGGACAGGATTTCCAAGGTAGTCTAGATGATGTTAAATGATAAAAACATTTTCTGAACAAGAAAATTAATATATAATTATATAATTAATATATAATTCAGCAATTTCATGCAACCAGCTCAGAATCTTATGATGAAGCTATGTCCTTTTTACAGTTCTATACTCCGAAGTTATCAAAAAAAAAAAAAAAACAAAAAGAGAAAGAAAAGATACAATCCATAATGTAAACATCATGAAGTCATTTAAGGTCCTTTCAAAAAAAAAAAAAAACATTCTATGGCTCTATGATTCTGAAAATATCTAGAAATCTTCACATACAGGTGTAAAATAATTACCTCTCAAAGCAGGTGACTTACTTTGGTTTTGATGATAAGTGGAAGTGGAAGTAAAAGCAGTGGGGTGAGGACAATGAGCAGAAAACTTCGGTAAGCCAGAAGGTAGCTTACAATCTTCATGCTTGGTGGCTGGTAGATGAACTTCCCTGCAGAGCCTGCCAAAAAATAGGTCTGACTTTAAATACCTAACTCTGATTAATATTTTTCTAAGCTATCACCTTTAGCCATTGCTAAAGCAGGCCAGTAAACCAAGTTAAAATTAAATCTTGCTTTTTATTGTTTTAGTGAGCTTGTTAACAGTAGGCTGATAAGATAAATGTTCATCATAAACCAAGGTTAGATGTCAGCCTCACCATGACTTTCTCTCCCTGCCCTTCCTCATAACAAGTTTAAGTAATTAGAGCAGGCTTTAGAGAATTAGATAAACAAAAATTCCAGGTGCTCTCCCAGTCACTGCTGGCTTTGGTAGGAAACCAAAACATACATAGAATATTTTTTTCAAACCAGGCATGGCATTGTATGAAAACATATGGAAGATCATTTAACTAAACAGAATGAAAAAACTAAACAGAATGAAAAATTCTTCTTCATTTGCATCTGTGGAGATAGACTAGGTTGGACTAGGTGACTTGCAGAAGTCCCTTCCAACCTTAATCTTTCCATGGATTCTGTATGTCTAGAACTTGAAACACATGAGAAAACCAGTACTTTTCCTGTCTTGCCTGGCAGGGAGTTTTTGAGAGTTCATTTTCTCTTCTCATGCAGAAAAAGGATAAGGTGTTCCATGCACATCATATAAAGCTTTCAGGAAGTCTAAGAGAAGGAGAGTTTTTGAGAAAAAAGAGTAAAAAGCAAATAAATCCTTTAGCCTAAGTTCCCCTCTTTTCAATTGCAAAAGAAAAATTTGTACAGTTCTTGTAATACAGTTGAATAGCATCAAATAAAGAAGAGAAAAGGGTAGGAAAGAAGACTGTACACTATCTGTGGGTGAAGATCAAAAAGGGAAAGAACACACTCTTTCATGCTCAGGATGTTTTCATGAAGCAAAAAATGGTAAGAGGAGACAGATCAAGGGTTCTTTGAGCTACCATCAGAACAAGAAGGTAGATTTTTACTATTGGTAGAACTTTTTGATTACAAGGATACCATGCATCAGGACATGCAAACAAAGTAGGACTTCAGGTTTACTAGGAGAGCAGTATTTCAGATCTAACTGACAGAAAGGGATTGATTGAAAACCCAAAGATGGCAAATAATTTAGGGATTAAAGTAATAATGAAATGACAGCCTTTGCTACTGCACAGAAAGACCTGGGAAAACAGCTTTGACACAACCTAGGAAGCTGAGACTGAGACCTCCTGAGAAGATAATGTAAGGGATAAAGAAGCTCAAGTGAACTGGTAGCTTTTGAAAGGAGCTGTTCTAAATATATCATGACATCCCTGGTATAGAGAGTTCAGAGACAGTGAGCAGAGAGGGACACTGTGGTGCCTGCATGAGGAAAGCTTCAAATACCCAGAAATGAAAAAAGAGTTATATGAGAGCTGGGAAAATTGACATGTGCCTGGGGACAGCTATTAAAGAATAATAAAAACATAGATTAAAAAATTCAGCAAGAATAGATTTCAGTTGGAGATATCAAAGAAAAATTCCCCAAAAATGTCAGAAGTCAGGAAAAAAGAGTGGAGAGCAGAGGGAGTTAGTAAAGAGACGGGAAGACAAACAGCAGGCGATGTTGGAGTATTCAGTACTTTCTTCACAAACATAAATGGCACTTAATTCTCTAATAAAACTAATTTTGACATGGAAAAGGGAATGCACTATAGGCACAAAGCTGGTGGGAGTGCTAAATATTTGGATTTAATGTGCATATTCAAGTCAACAGTTCCAGATGAAATTCACCCATAATTCACGAGTGAGCACTGGTGCTAACCTGAGAACTATTTTAGAATGTATTTGAATATATTCTGATATGCCATATATTTGAAAAAAGCTATGAAGGATTACAAGTTGCTAGAAAATTGGTCAGACATACATGGAAACAAAACATGGTTAATATGTCACATGATCTACCTCTAATTTTCTTCTTTTATGGGGTCATTAGCTTACTGTGGGAAGATATAAAACATATGCATTTAATTTTAATACACTTTTTAGATGAATGAAGAGCAATTCAGAAGTAAGTATAGAATAAATGCTCTAGGGGAAATTATTTTTGGTGTGCAACTGCTAAAAAATTTGCTCTTGAACAGCAGTAACAAAGGTTTCACATTCATACTTAGATGACATTTTCAAATTGAGTCCTTAAGGGGTCTAATTTGCTTAATTTTCTAGCCAGTATTTTCATTAGTGGTTTGAATCATAAACTAGCAGTGGACAGAACAAAGAGAATATCTTCTAACTGATATTATACCATAAGCATCAAGAGTTATCAGTCCTAGAAGCAGACACAGACTGAGAAACTTGCTATTTTCAACAAGTGCAGCTACTTAGAAGACACTTAGCAAAATTACAAGAAAGAAATTTAGTTCTAGCCTGACCCAACCCAGGACACTGTTTTTTCAGCATTCTCAGACCATCATGGCCAGAGCAAAATCCCATGGGTGGATATGCGTACACCATTCAGAACAAAAGAGATAAGAGAAAGACTTCCAGTACTAAGTGATTTATTGCTGAAAAGGCAGTAGAAATCAGCCTACAGAACTGGAATTAAAATGCTCAAACCTGTCTGCAGGGCCCTGGTTTGAGACCTGCAGTCAGCCACCACAGATGTCCAGGGCAAAACTGGGAGTTAAAGGAAAATATTTTCTTCCAAACTTATGCTAAAATGTTTCTGGAGCTTTCAGGGCTTTACAGGTAACCTGAGAATGAATCAACAGACTCAGCTGGGGACTGAATTTGTAGCAGAGTAAGTTTAGTTTTCAGCTCTGCCTTTGAACTACAGAGGGATTCTAATGTGACTTGAGGTATTACTGAATGATTAGCAGAAAAAAAAACCCTGGTAAAGTCAGTGTGAAAAATAAGGATGCTTGCTACAAGGAAAACATAGAAAAAAGGTGAAGTTTGACAGAGAAAGAATATTTCTCATTATACCTGCCCTTGTTAGCCAATCTGGGTCAGTACTGATCCCTCAGTCCTTAGCCTCCTTGGAATGCTTTATTTATTTTTGTTATATCTTGAATTAACTGTGGACAACTTCTGTGTGTCTTCTCACTAACTGAAATGAATTTTGTGGTTCATCCTTCCAGACCCCAGGAAAGGCTGTGGGGATTATCTTTTGAAGCTAAAGCTTTGCCCCGATTTCTGTCTTTGCAACTTGGCTGAAGAATTCTATTTCTCCTTCATACTTGAAGAAGGGATTGTGTGCTCAGAAACATCCTTGTTGCTGCACATCAGAGGAAGTGTTTGAGAAGGAGGAAAGAAAAATTCATATTCTTCCAAAAGCTGACTTTGCCATAAAGTGAAGCAAGATCTAAGGTCATCCATGAGACATCCAGTTATGCAGAATAAAATGCCAAGATGCACATTGTCACATGCCAGTAGATATGATGATGAATAAGATAACAGGAATATCCACCCCTCTTACAAAAAAAACGCTCCAACTTTCCCAGGCATGATGGGATTCTGGAGAATGGGTATTCCAGGTTACTCTCAGCTTGTGAGTCCTTTCTGTAGAGTGACCCAAAAGAACTATTTTGACTGAGGTCCTGAGCAACAACAAGCTACTGAACAGATGAAACAGCAGATAGCTCATTCAGTAGCCCATAGGCCAGTACAATCAGGCCCAAATGCAAGAAATATTCTCTATGCTGCTGCTATGGAGCATGACTTCAACTAGGGCCTCAGGCAGAAAACACCAGGAGATACCCAATGTCAGGTTCTGGAGTTTTGGAGCTAGGGTTACAGAACATTTCACTCAAAGACATGGGTACAGTTTGTGGGTAATGAGGAAGAATGGGGAAAACTACTGAGTACCCTTGCTAGGCATTGCTCCATTGGTCTAGGGAGGTGGTCAGGGGTTGCCTGTGTGGCTACCATTTAATTTTGTTTTCCTTCACTACCATCTATTTTTGTTTTCATTCACTTTCCTTCACTTATTAAACTCTCTTGACTCACACGTTTTCTCACTTTTGCTCTTCCTATTCACTCCCTTGTCCCACTGGGGCCAGAGCAGGTGAGTAGCTGGGTGGTGCTTAGCTACTGAACTGGGTCAACCCACCACACCTTGCTAATGGCCTTGTAGTTACATTACCACTCTCTACCCTGCTATGCATTTATCTTTTGACCCTCACAGACACAATGATAATACTGCTGTACAAAATTAAGAGGAAAACTTCAGTTAAGTGATACTACCTGGGGATTTCAAAAGCATGCAAAATTTTTGTACACTGTTCAGCAGGGCAAGACCCTTAGAAATAAATAAACAGAGAATAAATAAACAGATCAGCATTTCCTTGTCAAAGGTTGATCATATGGGATTAGCAGGATACCTTTATAGAATGAGATAAGCAATGTATTAGAGCAGAACATCTAATCTAGCAGCAAAGTATTTGGTATAAATATATGACTGGTTACTGTAACAGACATATTGCTATATAACATTACAAGAGTGGTAAGATGGGTGAGGTACTGCCCAAAGGGTAAAGCAGAGTGACCCCAAGGATCAGTGACACAACTGGGTGTGTAGATGAAGGCAACTCCTACCAGTGACACCCATTGAGTAAGTGGTAAAGAGAAATGATGATATAAAAGTGCTGGGTCTTGATCAAGATTTGCTTCTCTAAAAAGTACAAGGGAATCAAAACAACAGATGTTGGGAAAATGTAAACGCATATCTAAGATTTAGCACTTGGGGGTGCTGGGTGAAATTCCATCCTGAAGTGTTCCCATTTCTAAGTACGTATCCAACATGATGACAGACAACTGTTCCAGCTCTCAAGGCTTTAAAAACACTCTAAGTTAGTAAATCTTTATGGAAATGTGATTTGATGCAGTTTAAACTGTGGTGTTGGGGTTTTTTTTCATTTTTCCAGTGGTCTTTTTAAAACTGTCTCCTGAGGAGTAGCCTCTTTTAAGAATGCTATCAGGTACAATGAGATTTGTATAGAAAAGAAAGTAAACTGACATGCAGAGCAAGAAAGTAAAAAAAAGAAAACACCTTTCTGAAATTTTAATAGCATGTGATTCAAGACTGAACAATTTGTGAGCTCTATCTCAAGGCTGAGGATGGAAGCTTCTGAAATAATTTGGATGTTGTTTCCTATGATCCCGGCCTGATTTGCTAAAGAGCAGAAATCAAAAAACCCTGAAAATCATTTTTTCTTTCCATTTTGCCTTGAATTTCTGCATATGAATTACAGAACTGCTGGGAAATGCTGTTTGGGAGAGACTATTAGCAACTTTTGGGGAATACACTCACGAAACCGTGTGGAATGTGTTCTCTCATGCAATGAGAGAAGAAACACTCCTCATACCCTCATATTTCTGAACAGACAGAACCTGACATGTTGAATATATTTCCAGACTCTTTACTGAGTTAAAGTATACAAACTGTAAAGAAACAAAGCTCAGTAACTTGCCTTTGAAAATTTTAAAGACTGAAAAGTTCACTACTTATTTTAAGCACATTATGTCATTCCTTTTTAGTTCTGAATAGAAACCCACTGTGCCTGAAGGACATTAATGTCATGATTTTTCAAGATGACCTGTACTTACAGCTTTTTATTTGAATCAGTTCAAGTACTTCAGCAATTACTGTATAATCTTCAACCTTTCTGAAGCTGAATCCTCTCCTCTAATGACACTAGATAGCACAGAGCTCCTCTGACTCTTCCCACTGGAATCACTGGCCAGTGACACATTTCAAAGATGTAAGCTACATATAAACTTCCTGCAGAAATGTTACGTACAAATTAATAATGCATTTTTAAAACAATAAAGAGCCTGGATACCAGACTCTTATACCTTAAGCACACTCTGAAATCTCAAAAAGGCCCTGTTGCTTGAGATTCATTATACTGAGTCTGTCTCTACAGACTGCTTCTCCCAACCAACTTCTTGGTAATGCTGCTCCTTGCCTCTGAACTGGTGTAAGGAGGTTAACTTCAGAACTGGAAGGATGTCACTTTGTCAGTGCAAAATTGTGCTGTAAATAAGTTCTGCTTAGAGTGTTACCTGGGTAGATCATGACACTAAACAGGTGAGTCCAATTCCACACACTGGAACTCATCCTGAAAACCTGGCTGAGGCAGCTACACCTCAGCTTCCAGAGCATGAAGTTATTTATTCAGGATCTCTCTGCTGAGCTCAGTATGTTCCTCGTGATGAAGGAACTGCCATGCTTCTACTTTGTCCACTGTTTTGCTCCATCCTCATTCCAGAGGCCCCACTGAATGCCTCAGCCTCCTTTACATGGTTGTCCAAGATGCTCCTTTTAAGGACCAGTAGTCATTCTTCCTTTGGCTGACTGATAACTGTACTTCTAAATTCTGGCAAGCATCCCTTGCTGATTATCAGTATGTGGTGAACAATCCCTTCAAAAACTTTCCATTTTTCTGCATAAGCTTCTCACTGACTGAACCAGCAAAAAACCAATACTTTACGAGAGCTTCCCTCCAGGCTCCTGTCACAAAACAGTGCCACAGAACCAGAACACCAGCCTTGAATCATCTGTAGGCCTAGTTCACCATCTAATAACTTTTTACCTCTGTAAAATGTGGCCTCCATGTTTATTCTTTCTGGATGATGGCCTTGTCCTTGGTGCTGTGTGACTCCAAGAGCTCTGTGTGCAGCAAACCATTTAACCTGTACTGGAGCTGCAGGGAGAAGTCTTCTTCCCAAAGAGACAATCCCAAAGCCCAGGGGAGGCTGCATCCACACCTGAGAGCCCACCTGGCAGATCTCCTTGCCATGCACCAGGGTCTAATCCTCTCCTGGAGTTTTTAGCACAGACTTTTCAGACTTCTCACTGGAATGTCTACGTTTCTCATGTAACAAGGTGATAGAGATCATGAGAGAGTCAACAGAGATTTGCAAGCCTCTTCAGATCACAAAGTGTTAATACAAAACACAGGCTCGAGAAGGAACATGAAAAGAGAAAATATTTGAATAATTTCATCATCTGTTGGATAGCTTAAGAGCTTTTTGTTGTTTAATTACCTCAGGTGATGACAGCTAATTGGAAGTGGTATAATTATACTTTTTGGGACTGATGTTTTCTGTGTCATCAGCCATGCTGGCTTTTGCCTAAGATGCTTGATCTGTTGTGTTATTGTTGAGGAAAACCATTAACTATTATAATTTATTTATACCTAGAACAAAGTTCAACTTCTGTTTTCTTGGAAGCTACAGAGAATAAATCATTGCAAAGAGGAGTAGTAAATTTGTTATGGTGAAACACAAAATTAAATAAGGAGAGGTTTTTTTAAAGATGTGGGATATTTTAACTGATCAATGTCACTCTATGGAATTTCTCAGTGGCATAATTATTCGAAACTGATCATTTCTAGGCTTATTTTTTTTTTTTTTTATTTCATAGTTACTAATGACTGGAATAGTTTGTTCGCTTTCAGTAGAAGTTGTTTTTCCATTTTACTAATACACTTTAAAACCTGATACATCTATTTATTGTTTCCTCATTATGTTTAACTTTGTGGGACAACAAATGCTTGCTATTTTTTTTTCCAGGTGGCATTATATTGATCAAGTTCCTGTTATATTAACTATATGCTTTCCACATTGAAACCATAGGAATGTAATTGCATTTTCTATTCTCATGGTACAGAATTTTAGAATTCTGTATTAGACCTTCTCTCACATTTACCCAAAATTTTACATTAATACTTTATTCTCCAAAATGGCATTCTTTTTTCATAAATGTCTGCATGTAAAAACACGTGAAATTACACATTATATAAAGGATATTCATGTGTAAATTTGGAGTTATATCTAGTCTATCAGTATTTTTATGTACTTACTGCCTTCATAAAATTTGCCATGCTGCTTGATGAGCTCATCCATTCTTATTGACAGGCACATAATTTAGTTAATCTTCAGACCTATTTTCCTTCTTCCTTACATCTATTTTCAGCCACCCTTTGTCTCTCTTTCCATGACCAATTATTAACAACAATGAAGCTGTGGCAGTCATTTATAGTTATAAGGTCCTGAGAGTATTTCACAGTCAGATGAAAGCCAGGTTTATCTTAATCAAGACTTTACTCTCTAATCGCTCACTAATTTTGAACAATAAACACAGAGAAATACTTACTCAGGGATTCTCTGTAATCAAGACTCCCTCAAAAAAACTTACGTGACACCTACCAGCAAAACAAACCACACAAGTCGCCCCATCTCCCCATGCTGTAGCGAACAAACCCAAAATGCAATAAAATTGGCTTGTGAAGTCTTGGAACTCTTTTTGTTGATTCAGTGGGAACTCTGTGCCAGCCTGGCTTGGCAGGGCAGCTCCCACTCTGCCTGGATGCTGAGCACCTTGCTGGTAGCAAATGTGGGCTCCTAGCATCTCCCAAGTCAAAAAGTCCCAGTGAAATGGGCTCATGGAGCAAGCTGCTGCTTGAACAAGGGGGTGAGGTGCTAGCACACCCCTCGTGTCGCCAGCCCCACTCAGCATGGTCGAGGAATTTTCCTATTAACAAAGTTTAAATTTCAAGCTGAAACTGCAGCAGTGAGAGGAGGCTGCAGCAGCACAACTCGATGGGGTGGGTAGCAGTGAGGTGGAGGAGTCCCTGCTCCCATTTTCATGCCCAGGTCCATGTGTACTTATTACTACCAACTGAACATAATGACAGATAAATAAGGTACCTATGTCATTAATGATGTTTTAACGGCCGAAAATACAGATGCACTGCTGGGATTGTCTGCACTTACACCTGTGTTGTCCCAGGGTTTACACTGCCCATGTCAAGTGTGTCAAGGCCTGAGGTTGTCACAGTAAATAAAGAAAGGCAGTGAGGCTTTAAAAGAGTAAATTCTGCTTGATAAGAATACATTTTCATAGATTATTTTTTCAGCCCTATCATAGGCATTCTCTGAAGAAGTAATAGAGTGGCAAGAAAAAAAAATCACCTGAGAAGTTATTTTTGAAAAGGTTAATGCTTCTGAGATGGAAAGTGAACAAAGGTAAATTCTCTTATAACCACAGAATTAATTTGCATGAATTAGCCACTGTCTATCTTATCTTAGATGTACTTGCAACGTGCTGTCTTACAGAAAATTTCATTAGGTTTGGGAGAAATACCCCTTAATGTGTGATGAGATAGGTTACATGGGATTTCATGTGCCATCATCTTCTTCCAAGAAAACTGTTTCTTGTGGGGCACGAGTGCAGTCTCATAAAAGAAAGCTTATTTGTACCAATGTTACTTAATCAACAGTGAGGAAAAACATGTATTTCAATGACAATATGTGTTTCAAGGAAAACATGCTTCAGTGTTTAAAGACTAAAATTCAGCTGTGAAATCACACAATGAATCCTGTATTGACTTTATTAAAATAATACAGAAAAAATGCAAAAGAGAAAAATATTAATTGGTAATTGCGTAACCATTAATTTTTTTTTTTTTTTAATAGATCAAGTTCAGAGATTACGTCCAGAGTTGCACTGAAGCAGATTTTTAGGCTTTTTCTGTTTGCATCATTTGAGTTTGTATCAGCACAGAACTTTAACAACCTGAATGATCAGGAAGCACTAATCATGAGGTTTGGCTAGCACCCATCCCCTTCTTTTTCCTGAAATAATTACTCATTTCAGGTTCAAAGTGAGCTATAAATTAATACTGTAGGGTCATGCCTTTTTTGTGGAAAGATTCAGATTTTTTTTAATTGTATCTAAGAGGATGTACAAAACCCACAAAAATATATTATTACTTTGTTATTAGCTACTCTAGTACATGCATTTGAGATATTAAGATATTTTAAGAGGATTTTCTTCCCTTGTGTTTGCATTCCAGGTCTTCAGAAACTGTTCATTTAAAGCCTATCTGTGTCATGCTTTGAAGCCAACAGGAGTTCTCAGTACACAGTGGGCATCTAATATATAGCTAATCTGTTCAGCTATACTGCAGTCTGGGGCAATATTCACATTCTCTCAGGAGCTGACCTTGATGGAACAAAAGAGAAGAAGCCAGGGTGATTCCCCACAGAAATGGCCAAGAGTAAAAAAAGGCACAGAGCTAGACCTTCTGAAACATCCTAGTTTATTGGACACTTCCCATCCAATGCCTGAAAATGATCTACAGAAGCTTCTCAGTGTTAATCATGATTTTTTATTGAGCTTCCAGCACAATTCTGCAGAGAATTGGTCTCCCAGCAGAGCCCTGGTTCTCCCCAGCTCCCTGCCAGCTCGGTCGTGTGGGGCTGAGCCTCCAGCCCCTGGGGCCAATGGGCTCACACAAGTCCTGGGCAAGGCTTGCCCAGAAAGTGATTTCAGCAAAATGTGGATGTATTTCCAGCATGTCAGTTACTATACGAAGCCAGAAGGAATGACTCTATGCTTTAGATCTCACCCTATCAGTGGCAGTGGTGCATAGAAACTTGTGCAGGGAGCCAGGATACGTTTTCAGCAGCAGCTGATGATGCCCGCTGGGCAGTTCAATTCTGGAAACACCCCATGGCTTAGAAATATATGTTTCCCCTCTCTTATATTTCTAATCCACAAGGTATTTTTTGCTTTTAATCTAGTTTCAAAAAAAAAAAAAAAATAAAAGAAGGCAAGTTTTTATATTAACAGCTCCTGTGAACTGTAAGCACGTGCCTTACCCAGCTCCACTGATCTACTTCAAGCTGCTTGCCTGAAGGCTGTGCTTGGGTCAGGGAAGTCAAATCACTAGGTCCAGGGGTAAATCAGGAAGAAACAGACACAAAACAAACTTTACAGGTCAGAAAACAGAAGTGCCCTTTATGTCTTACAAATCAATAGTACTTCCTTACATTTATATGAAAGGCTTCATTAGCTGCATATTTCCCATTCCCAAGAAAATATGGAGAAGAAATATGAAACTCTAAAAATATGTAAGGCATAGCAGTCTGAAATTCCTTACTGAAATTAGTTATGGAGAGATACTAATTACTGTACCCTCTAACTTGGCTTCAGGTCACTACCTTTACTCTTAATCTTTGCAAAGATTAACACTCAGCCAATTTACATATACACCTCTGTAAAAGATTTACAGATCCAGATTGTAGGAATGAACTAAAGATATCCCTGCAAGCTTCCTGTCTTTTTGGTTCTTCCAAATTAAATCCTCATTTATGTTTTCTTTCCACCTGCCCTCATGAATCATCTCCCCATCTCCCCGAATAAATTTATTAAATAAATAGATCACTAAATAAATAGTTCATCCATCCATGGTGGAATAATAGTAATGAAAATTTAAAAATAAATTTTTTTAAATTATTTCGTTATGTCTTTTTCAGAACAGCATTTTTTTCTAAAACATCATAAGAGATTATAACTTTAGTCATGGAGAAGGCAGAAGCAAATAGTTCAGGGGAAAAAAATGTATTTTTGTGTGTTGCTGGACGGCAAGACACAGCAGCTCTGGGCTCTCAAGAGATGGATTGTTACAAAGCAAACTGAATGGTCAGTAGCTTAAGTGAAATTCTGGAACTGTTGGATACACTTTAAACAGACTATCAGCATTTCAACAAAATTAACCTTTTCTTCCCAGCTGTATGACACAGTAACTTTCATTGAAAAAAAACAACCTATACAACCCCTGGCACAGCTCAAGGCTCACTCATCCCATACCTCAGATCTCCCAAAGAACACCTCCACGGAGCTTGCTGCTTTTCCCTGAGGAGGGGCAGCTCTTGGCTAGCAGCAATCATTGCCTGAAAAGCCAATTTCCTCCTGTTTTCCCACAGCTGCCAGTGGGACCAGGGGCCAGTTCTTCAGCCCTGGTCCAGATGAAGGATAATAGCATGACCTGTGGTTGCCAAAACCAAATCTGTCCCTTCTGACTTCTGGGGATGAGACAGTTTGCAATAGAGATTCTTGGGTTTTGTGTGTAAACAGCACCAAATGGGCTCCTGTTTCACTTGAGGTCTTTGTGCTACATAAGTCCCCAGCTACATAAGGGCAATAAATGCCGGAAACCCCCAAAGCCAGGTTAAACAGTGGAAACCCCCAAAGCCAGGTATCCTAAGGGTGGTCACAACAGCTCTTATATAAGCATATGAGGCATATAAGTTACAAGTATATAAGGGTATTTAAGTTGTGTGTTTATGTAGATATACACCCCCTTCCCCAGATATTATGGAAGATGGCAGAGGGGGGTTAATGACAGTTTCTGTCAGATTCTGGAACTCTGCTGGCTGATCAAGCAGTCTGCAAATTCCTTTGTCACGAGGTTCAATGCCTCCGCATTCCTTTGCAGAGTGTCAGGATGATCCAACAACAGGAAACCTGCTGCTGCTGGTTGCAGAGCAACCAAGGAGAGAAATTCTCTGTGTTATAACAACTTGGTCTCCAGCCAGGCTCAAATTCATGTTGCTGGAGTTGGGGAACAGATGATCACAGCCAGGTGATGGGACTGAAGTTTTGAAGTTTCCTCCCTAGACCACTTCCATACAGGGCTCCTCAAAGGCAACTGAGTGGCTTTAAAGCTTAAAAAAACTAGGAAAAAAAATCAAAAGACAACAAAACAAGACAAAACCAAAACCAACCAATGGAACAAACCCCACAAACCCCCACAAACTAAAAAGGCTTTACTGTACTATAAAGTGAGTCAGCTAACCTTTTAATTAGGAAAAAAAAATGGCTAGTTAAAATACTAGCAAATTAAATATATACATAATACATTTTTTTATTCTGGGCTTGGGTTAGCTCGTTTCGTGGCTTCATGACCTCAGTAAATTCTTCACAGCCTCCCCAGCTCTGGAGAGCATTCCCCTTGGTCCTGCCAGGGCCCAGCCCGCTGCTCCCTGTTCCTTGCAGTGATTCCCATCTCTGAGCTGCAGATTTCTAGCTCCGCACCCTAATCCATCACTACTTCTCCCTGGAGGCTCTTGAACCTCCCTGGTCCCTCAGGAGCAGTGTCCCCATCTTGCCTTCTTCCCAGTTGGTTGCAGCTGACCTCGTTTATATTTGAAGGACCAGCATGAAAACATCCATACCAACAAACCAGATGTCAAGTGGGCCTGGCTCAAGACTTCTCAACTGTGTGGTCCAAATGGCCAGAACTCAGGATAAGATTAGTTAGACTCTGCTGCCCAGCCTTGGAGGCAAAGGGAACTGTGCTGTCAACAGCCCTGCTAAAAGCCATTAAGTCTGTTAATATTTTCCTCACCTGTCTTTTCTCTTGACAGGCCACATAGCAAACTCAGCTCAGGAAGATGCTTGCACAGAGAGAGCATCACCTGAGCCTCCACTGCCATCATTTGGTCACCTCACCCTCTGGCTTTGTTCCCTGGCTGCCTTCTCCAAGGGTGAGGTTCTGATCCAGCTCTCCAGAGCCTGGAGCACAGAGGTACCTGCAGGGAGATCAGGCAGCATCAGCCTAGGAGGTGGGACCCTCTGGGGCCATGGAGGGCTTTGCAGAGCCCAATGGTGCAGGCAGAGAGCAGAGGATGAGCCCATGCCCACTCATCTCCTGTGCATACTGGGGTGGCAGGTGTCAGCCCTGTTCTCTGTCAACAGACTGCAAAAGGGATATTTTATCTTGAGTTTGAACTGCATCAGCAAACTTTGAGAAAGGCAGCTGCAGCCCTGCAGAGGTGGTCAGGGGTATTGTGGACCAATCCCTAATCAAAAAAATAATAATATTAAAAATCACTGTCACAATAGGTAAAACTGCAAAACAGCATTCTTCTTAAGTCTCTCTACTATCAATACTGCAGATAATTGAACTAGAAATATAATAATTAGGAATTGACCTCCTTACATAATGCCAATTAAGACTGACTAATCTCTGTAGATTTACAGCTAGTAATCAATGTGCTGCAAACAGCAGCTCTGTCAAATTCTGGCAGTGTGGTCATAGCTGAGTATAACTTGAATACACACTGTGCTCTTCTTAGCTGGGTTTTAAAAGTCTGCATGCAGGATTCCCTAATTTTCTACCAATTCCCTTAACTTCATTTTAACTGATTTTGCATTTACACTGGTTTTTTGCCAAGGTCACTCTTTGCAGCAGTTCTCCATTGTTTGCTGTAGCATGCTATGACAAATGTTTCTTATAGGAATCAGCAGGTTGCCAATATATGGCAGTAAAAACATTTTATAGAAAGCACGTGCTGCATTTGTAACAGAAGCATACATAAAGTTCAAACAACAACATAGCAACATAAACAATTATTTTTAATACTCAAACTTTCTGATAAACTCTGCTATTGTAAAGGTCAGTAGAATTTGAATAGCTGTAAACTTTCAAACCTTTGTAGGTATAAAGCACTTACCACATAAGGCAGAGTTTTGTAAGATCAGTTAGGAGCTACACAGTGCACCATTATATATATATATAACGGGAAAGATTTCTTTACCTATATACATTACTTATACCTATACACATTACCTATACCTATACACATTTCTCTGTGTCTTATCACACCTCAAAGGAAAGAAAGAAGGGATTTTGGGGCAGGGGTGAGGCAGGTTAGAATCCTCCTTATATTTGTTTATATCTCTTTCACTGATTCTGAAGATTCTGAATTATAGCACTTTATTATTAAAGGTCATATATATATATCCAAGGATTTTACATTAATCAGCTGATAGTCACTCTTTACAACAAGCTCACTAGAATATTCACCATTGGCTTCTGTAGCACTACCTGGATTCAAACATTTCCGTAAAGCAGCCTACATATTCAACTGAATAAATAGTGATGAGGGTCTAGTTTTCAACACTTTTTTTTAAGTCAAAACTCCATGATTTTATGCAGTTAGCTCATGGCTAAAAAGAGCCTCTATACTACAACAGCATTGTGGATTTTCTCTTCTAAAATTGCATTTCTATTTTAATTCTCAAAATTAGTTGTGTTAAGAAAAATGCCTCATAAACTGAAAGCATGAAAACAGGATAATTAAATTGGTACTTTATTTTAGGTTCTTATAATCTTAATGACATTAGGCAAAATATGATGAAATGATAAATAAGAAGATAAATGTCAATATTTGCCAGTGATTCAAATGTCAGGGCACTTGCAAACATTCACAAACAAGGGTATTACAGTTTTGTGAAGAACTAGCAAGGTTTTCTCTGCTTCGCATGAGCAGGTTAAAAAAGCTGAAGGAGAGGACAGGAAAAAAACCCCAAAACAACAACTGGGATTCATCACTTCCAAGTACTTTCATAGTGCTTCATATTGAAACACACAAAAAAAAGGATGCAACTTTCTAGAGATTCCTTTGAATTATGGGAAACCTTTCTTTCAACTACTTAATTTTCACCAGCAAAACAAGCTGGAAAATCTTTTCCCTCCAGAGAAATGTACAACTTAAATATCACTACAGAACAGGATATGTTATTAAATCCATAGAAGTAACTTAGCTAAATAAATTATGATCGAGGTTTGTGTTCTTTTGGGGCTTTTAAAAAAAAAATCAGCCTCTACTGTGTGCTGTGAAGGGAAAATTAGGACAGCTGTCAAGACTAAGTACCATTTAATCTAAAATAAAAAACTCTCCTTTTCCAGTTTATTTCAAACTAATACTGCTTAAGTGGCACAAAAGAAATAATGGTTCAGATCTTCAGATCTTGGAAAAGTGGCTGTTGAGCTATCAGAAGAAGCATAAAATGCCTTGCAGTTGCACAGAATCATTTACCTGAGAATCTCATGGCACATCTTGGTGATTCAACCATTTTAGTGAAGCAGAAATCGAAGCACATGGAGAGGAAGATCAGAGTTTTTAAAAGCAGTCTGCAACTGTGAGTCCTTCCATGTTAGTTGGGTTGGCTTCCCACAAAGTTAATTTCCAGTTCCTGAAAGCTTAGGTTGAATTGACATAAAGTTTACTGCACTGGATAACATCTGCTTTTCTTAACCAGCTTGGTGTTTGAGGGCCTCAAGCTCCTTGTCTAAATTCCAACTATGATAAAATTTTGTCCAAAATCTGAGACTGGTGATTTACCACTGAATGATTTATTGTAGATCCCAGTAGGCTAAATGACAGTCAGAAAATACCTATTACTCCAGTTCTGACCTCCAGGCAATTTTGTCTCCCTACTCCAAGTCTTTCTGCTGTACTTGCATATTTCCTCTTTGAAGATTCATATTTTGGAGCTTAGCCTTTTAAGACCTGAAGAATAAGAAGGATGGAACATTTTGTCTCAAGTGTCTGCTTCAAAAGAGTAAATTAGAAAAGCAATACAAAATATTAATGCAAAGGGAAGAACATCAAGCTCCACTGACATCTGTCAGTGCCACCTGTCTCCACACTGGACCATGCATCAGATTGTACAGATTTCTGCAATGGGAATGAAATTGTATGTGTCTCCTACTCTAAATTCTCAAGATAGAGTATAAAATGACATATTTATACAGGGATTTTGAAGAGCAGCAAGTTATCTTATTTAGTCTGAAATCTGCCCTAGAAAAGGGCTGTGGCAGGCTGGTGGGGCAAATACCAGGCCATGCAAGGGCTGGGTAGGAGGAAGTACAAAAGGACAAGTCTCAGAGCTGAAATGTCGGACTGTCAACCCTCTCAATTGGTTTGCACCCTCTGGATGACAGAAAGATGAAAAATTATTTGGCCAGTGTGACCGGTGAACATTTCATTTATTTTGGAAACTGAAAGTCACATGCAATATGACAATATACTAAATATGACAATATTTAATAATATGACAATCTACTAAAAAATGACCAAATCTCACTACTAGTTCTTCTCAGAGCGAAGGCAATGCTGCCAGAGATACAAGAGAAAAACTCTTCAAGAATAATTGGTTCATCTGCATGAAACACTTCTAACAACAAGCTTAATTAAAGATAAAGCTTTAAAAGTTCAAGCTTCACTTATGGAGCTACTTAACCTGGTACTTGCATTATAGACACATCTGCTGTTATTTGCATGAAGTTCAAAACAAACCCTTTTGCTTTTGGTACTTTTTTTTGTTGTTGCACGTCACATTGCAACAGCAATTTCTGATTTGTTTACTAGAGATGTTTGAGAGAAGATTTCATTAGTGAAACAGCGTGTGCTTCTTTTTTCCCCCAATATCTGCATTTAGTTAAAAAACCTCTTTTCTGGCAGTACATGTAGACCTAGCAATAAGCTCTCTGACACACAGGCACTGCAGCCCTACCTAGGTGAGTCAGACAAGGAAAGTGTATCAATGATGCTTATAACATAAGCACCCAAGGGTTAAATCAGTCTCCCTCTCCCTGCCTGCAGTGAGGGGGTAAAAATCCCAGTGACCATATCTAGTTCAGACTGGGAACACAGAAGCCTTGCTTCCAAACATGGAAGGTTCAGTCCAGTTACTCAGCCACCTGCTTGGTGACCTCTTACTCATTAGACCATGCACTGGACTATGCCATATTTCTAAAATCAGGCCAAATCTGAAGCCCACAGAAGATGGAAAAGTTCCAATGCCTTTAAACCAGGCCATCACTTCTAACTGATGCTGCCCCTTAAATACAGCTATCTTAACAGGGCATCTGCCAGAGAGCATGCATTATCCTTGGGCAGAGGGGGAGAGAGGCACCACACTGTGCTGACACATCCCCTGCCATTACACAAACAAGGGATGCCTGACAACTGAAAGAAATCAATGCCAATTTGCTCATAACTGCTTGGCAGACCAGCAATCATTCCCCTGATTAAATCATCAGTTAACTAACAGAGGTAAAATTTAAATTAAAGGAAACTTCACAGCGTCGCTATGTAAAATGTTCTCTATTCCTTTTTCAAGCTGTTATGTGATCTGCTGAAGTCAAGCTTTGTTCTCTCAGAGCCTGTTGCCATGGAAGTGGCTGAAATACTACAAGTTAAGCACTATAGCCTCTATTTCCTAAACAAATAAGTAGCTTTTCCCTCTGCAAAGGACCACAAATGGTTCCTGTGCTGCTCTCAGATATGAACTACACTTTCCAAATGTTTTTGAACACCGAGCTCAGCTCTAAGCAACTGGGTCACCTAACAGGAAGGACCAGCTGAAGATGTTGACTTCTGTGTGGGAAGAAGGGGGATGTTCTGGAGTTTCGGGCTTCACAGTATTTTGAAATCAGATCAGGTCACCCCTCACTTCTGCTGTTTACCAGCAAACTGGCCCATTAAAAATACAAAGAAAAGGGGAAATGGGGTGCAGTTCAACTGAGGCAAAACTTAAAGTCAGATGTCCTCCTGGACATCATAGCTCCAGGAAAGTGGTGGATGAAGAAACAGAAGGCTCAGTTTGGCTGGTGACTGTTGATCCTACAAGCTTTGTGGCAAAAATGTTTTTGTGTAGATGTAAATTCTAGGTTGCTTCTGCTCCCGGTGAGCTTACAAAAATTGAACTTTGGAAAATGAGGCAACAACTTAATGATCTCCATTCCTAACCACCTTGGCTAGGACTGAAGAAGCAGGTGCAGCCAGTGAGACCAGCAGACCAGGTGGCTTTGCTGAAAGTTGGTGGGAGCATCCCCACTGCAGAGGCAGGAGGCATAAATCTGCATAATCTTCACATTAATCCTCCAGGTTATAGAAGAAAACTGCTAGTTTTAGTGTCTTGGCAAAATTATGTGGCCTGTACAACCAGTACACCTCAGATATGTGTTCTTCATTTAACAGTTTCACATCATGCTGTAGAACACACACCATTAAACAGAGGCTATGTTCTGTCAAAAAAGCAGCAGTCTTTCCATACACACAATGCAAGCTCCATCAATACATTGTGATTTGGAGACCCTTTCTGTAACAGAAGCTTGTGTTAGTATCTGGTACAAGATGAGTACCACCACAGCACCATCAGTAGAGCAAGGTTACTGAGTTCCTTAACATAAGTTTCTGATAGGTAATTTTTTAACATTGGATTTAGTGTTTAAAGGGAAAAGATCACCCTCCTTCCAAACACATTAGAGCAATAACAGCTAATGACAGTAATGCAATTATTTCACTTAGAACACTAGTAACAGACATCATCTGTTCTATTGCCCTTTAGATTTCCTTTCCTACAAAGACTGCAAAGGGCTGCAGCACAGATCTTATTGCAGATGAAGCTCTGTGCGAGCACTTTGAGACAGGAGGCCAAATATATTACAGTATCAGAGTATCAGAGAAACACCTGAGCTGTAATTTTGATCTCTATGTAATCTGAAGATACAACAACGGCCACAGTATAAACAGTTTTTAGATCCCACTGCACAGCAGCTGAATCCAGCCCTGGATTTGCAGCAGACGTTTAAGCTGCTGATTAGACAAGGTACAGATTTTACTTAATGAGTAACGTGCAATCTTACTGAATCTTTGAAGTGAAACCTTTGGCTATTCCAGAAGAAAATAATGACCCTACTGAAGAGAGTCCTTCACCTTTCTGATAAGTAGGGTGGTAAAATTAACTAGTTCATGTGTTAACCAAGAATTTCATAACAAAGTGAAGATAGTAATTCATTAGGGAAAAATCTGTCTCTTTCTTAATTTTTAGACACCAATTTTATCCAGGGAAGGCTTTAGATAGTACAATTAAGAAAACTTTGTTAATCTTTTGCTCACTTATCTGTTGCCAGAACATGCTCAGCCCAACAATCTATGACTACTAAACTCTTTCTCCCTCCTTGAACTTCAGAATGCTATAAAAACTCTTATAGGACAAAGCAGAAATGGGCTCAAATTATGTCAGAACATGAGCAAACTAAATTCCCTGATATAGTCAATAAAGACATTTTTGTATTAAGACTAAGAAAAAACCCAATTAATCTCCCACACTAATTTCTCTGCATTTAGGTATCTGTCAGTCATTATCAGACCGCACAAATTAATAGCAGAGAGTAGTTAAGGTCTAAATTCTGGCATCAAAACCAACTAGCACACCTCCAAAAATTTCTGTGAAAATCTGAATGAAATCTGGTGCAACTACTTCACTCTTTTTGTTTAAGTACACATCCATTAAAGTTCTACAAGAAAAAGTAAATCATCTATTTTCTAATTATAATACTAGTTAGTCACAGAAAGACAGATGAATTCAACTGCCTGTTTCATACACATGGCAAGGTAAATGCAATGAAGCTGAAGGGTTCCCTCCTCCAACTCCCTTTTAGTTACTTCAGAGCTCCTGGAGGGCAGCCAAAGTAGTGGCTTCTGCCTTAATTCACAGACAGCCCCAATGAGATATTATGAGAGAGAAAGCTGAAGATTTGAATGACCTCCCAAGACAGCCCAGTGTTACACAGGTCTGTAAGTTCACCCTTACTGGCAGTGGCAGGGTCCCTTGATGCCACCCTTGCTTTTCCAGGCAAGGGCTCTGGTGACCACTCAGAAGTGTAAGGACTTTCACTGTCCATTGAGGGAAAGAAGGATGATCCATGTTGTCTCTCCTTTTCTATATTTGTTTTTCCTCTTTCACCAAAGAGAAGGGTTGACACCATTGGGGGCCTGCTACATCCCTGTTCAGTTGCTGTCTGAAATTACATATATAGAGAAGAATGCCATAGCTGGATCTTGGTGTTTTCTAGGTATCTCCTGCCATGTACAGCCTTTAGGGGTCTTTGTAGCAGGATAGGAAACAGAGAACTTCTGAGCTTGCCCTATCATGGCTTATTAGCTGAACTGTGTTCAGGCATGCAGAGACAGAAAACACATTGCCTAAAGTGGACCTGGTCCTGCCTTTCAGGCTATTGGCAATGTAGTCTTTGATCTTGACAGGGCACACAGCTGCCTGCGTGCTTTGATTTCCCTCTTGACAGCTATAATAAAAATCCTTCCTAATATCACTATAATGTGTTAGGACATCAGTGTTCACAGCTATCTGCTTTGCTCCTCTGCCAGGATTTTATTACTCAGCAGCAGGAATGACAGACCCAGACAAGGACCTGCACCTCAGCTACTCTAGTGCAAAATCTGATATATTACATCTTAGTGGAAAAAGAGAGCACAGCAGTGTGAACTTAATGAACAGCTGAGGTACAGGTGTATATGTACCCTGAAAGGCAAGGTAGATAGGAACATTAATATCCCAGATCATGCCAGTATGCCTGAGTGAGAAGCATTTGTTAAGTAGGTAAATTGAGCACTCTGCTCTCCACATGTATCCAGAATAAACAGGATACATAAAATTATAATTCAGACATCACATCCAAAAAGTCCTTAATTCATCCACTTCCGAAAGTACTCTTATGCAGGCACTTGTTGGTTTTTGTTGTTGTTGTTTTATGTGTCAAGCATTATTTTTGCACAGTTCCCATTAACTACAGACAGTTGCATATGATGTCATGGTGACTGCAGTTTTTATTGCTTCTAAACAACTAGTTAAGGGAGTATTGTGACAGACTCAAAATGTGTTTCCCAGTCTTTGGCTGGACACCCACATTGCCATTTGCAAAGCATAAAATAGATGAGCATTCAGTAAATGATCTTCTATTATGGCAATAATGAATGATGCATAAAACAGCCTAAAACTAATTTCAGCAATAATAATTCAAGAACATACCAGGTCCGGGGGTTACACAGAAATCCAGCTGACCTGGAGCAGGGAACCTGTGTTCAAACAGGAGGCACACAAATGGTTGTGGTGAGGATAGGGAAGCCACTTCATTTGTAGGACATCAAAAGCAGATGATCTACCCTTGGGCTCAGTCACTCTCATAAGTCTTCTTTCCACCCACACAGGTAGCAAGAGAGACACCGTCTCAGATTGTGGAATTAAGAGCTACTTATGGAGGGAACCACCCCTTGGCAAGATCTCATGTCTGTGTTTGTTTTTATGTGGTTTGGTGTTTTTTTTTTCTTGCACTTCAATAATTTTTAAGCCTTCAGAAATCTGAGTTCTGAAGAAATAGCTCTTTTTGCCCTGATTTTCCATTAGGTTTTGATAGCAAATGGACTAATCTGAGAACAGAAACTTTATTAGCAAACTGAAGGTTTACTCAAAGATATCAGATGCTGCAGGATTTTTTGGAATTGAGCAGACTGAAGGCATTGGTTTTTGTTTCTCACTATCCAATTTATTGTAATCAGCAAGAAGTTAATCTTTTGTAAGTCTGGTTTCTCCCTGATAGTAAATGGGGTTGTAGGGTGCTGTCCCTGCCTTTATCTTGACCCACAAGCTTTCCCATCTTATTTTCTCCCGCTATCCTATTGAAGAGGGGGAGTGAGAAAGTAGCTGAGTGGGCATCTGGCAGGCAGCCAGATCAACCCACCACAAGATGCAACAGAAGAACAGCCCACAGGAAAAGGAGACCCTGCTCCACATGTGTGGGTTGTTTCATGTTCAATGTAAGGAGTAGATGATCACTACACTTGCCCCCACAATCATCACCACCTGCTGAGGCTACTGCTTGCTTTCTGCCATCAGTGACCAGTGTCCAGGCTTCTTGTACCTCTGATTACCTTAGGAGTCAGCCTGTCTTGGTGATTCCTTGTTTTCAGCATCTCCAGATTCTCTTGCTTGAGCCCTCTAATACCTGGACACTGCTTAACAATTCAGCTGATTTAGATTTGCTTAATAATTACCAGTCACCCAGAAGGAAAGGAGGAGACAATGATTTTATTGAATCTTCTCTTGAAAGATGGAATCAATCCACTATCGCAGAACCATAGAATACTTTTTGGAAGGGACCTAAAGATCATCTACTTCCAACCCCCCTGCATGAGCAAGGACACCTCCCACTAGACCAGGTTGCTCAATGACTTATCTTCTACTGCCTACAGAAAAATATTACTCTTGCACTATTCCTATTATAATTCTGTTTCATTCTAGGTAATTTTTGGCTTTCCACATGATTTATAAAGTAATTTTATGAGCAGACAAACACACCAGGACACAAACCAAACCTGTATCAGGCCAGGAGGTTCTAATTCTAGTTCCATCTCAGCTCCCCCTTCAACAAATGATCATTGTTTAATTTTGTGTAGAAGTACCTTAACTTCTGGTTTCAGAACTTGTGTTTAGGTTTGCGGTTTTGATGGTTTTAATCTTGATTTTTCACAGTTAAATTTTTTTCAAGTTGTGTTATAGTTTCCAGTATTTTTTCCTTAATAAAGTTTCATTTATTTATGCATTTGAAAGCAAACAAAAAGTTTCTACTTCTCCAGCTGATGCTCTTTCCCATCATCCTCTCCACCCTTCTTAACTTTTTTTTGGTCCTTTGTAGAGAAATGAGCTAGTTCTCACAAAAGTCAGTACTTCTGATAAAGGGGAAAATCCTAAGAGTTCTCACTTTCCAGACAGCACTAATATTCTGGCTGGAACAGCTCCCAAAGCAGGCAAGTTTTAACAAGTGCACTTGTTGTGAAATCAGAAGTACACAGAACTGGAAGGCCCTGACAGGTTTCTAATTTTTTTTCAGAAAGATAAATAAAACCAAGCAAGGACAAAATCCTGCTATAGTAGTACCTTGAGGAATTCAAAAGGAAGGGATCCATCCCTGCTGAAATCAGTGATGAGTAGTCTTTGTCTCCAGCCACAGGGCAGCATGATGTGCAGCAGCAAAAGTCTGAGATGGCCTGGGGACTCCAGCAGCACACATGGCCCCCTGGGGTTGTCCACTGGATGTCCAAACCTCATAAAGCTGTTCTTCAACATTACCACATTACCACTGCTGAACAAAATCTGTTCCAAACTTTGCTGAATCTAGATAAAAGTCATAAGTAAGATGTCTTCTATACCCAACTCCTTTTTAAAAGCCTTCCTCTCTTCTAGCTATCAGTTACATGACCATTATGTCAATTTTCGTCACACTCCTGTAACTTGCTTTGAAGGGAGTATTAATAAAGCACGTTTAGTTGTCTCTCCTGGCAACTAATTTTTACAAGGAAAATGTGCTTTTCTATCAAACTGGTTTTTGTGTAAATCAAATGCCAGCATTCTTTAAGGTTTTGAAAAACATTTGGGAAAAATGTCACCTCTGCTAGTTTCCTGTGAGCTTTCTGTTTTCCAGGTCATGACTGAATGCTTCAGGAATACCCTCAGGCAGCCTTTAATTTACCTCTTTGACTGCATAATAAAAATGTGACATCCAGGAATGACAGGTAGAAACTATTGTTGGTCCAGTTAAATAGTTGATTTTAACTGTCTTTCCTCTGTATCACTGCTATGGATGACCATATCGTAACTGTGACATGGATCAAGATCACAAAAGTTAGAATTTTTTTTCCTGTGATGAATGTGATTTTGTTGAATTGCTTTTCCTTGGCTACTAATAGAACAAAACACTACAGAAGAAATAATGAAATATTTTTACCATTTTTTTACCATTTTACCATTGTTCTTCTACTATTTTCTAGCTTTTCATAACATCTAGTAATTCACTCCATGGTCAAATTGCCCAATGAGGAGATGCAGTATCTTTACTTATTGTAGAAGATTTCAGCACATTCTGAATGCTTTAAGGCTTCTGGAATCATTGAGAAGACCACAAACATGCTCAGACTTAAACAGTACATCACCAAAGTGCTTCTAATGACTTTATGTAATATTTTTTTCTTCTTTTTGCAAACTGCGTAACTCCTCCAAGGAAACACAAAAAAGAAGATGCTAAGAAAATGATCTTATTTCTTTTTAGATGCTGTCTGTACTCGAACACTGAATCATACTAGGTTATGAGCTTGAAAAGGTGCATTCATTGCCATGGGACCAAATGTAAGTTTGGTATCAGTTTGCACTAGGACCCATATTCCTTAGTAATGCTATCAGCTGTCCATGACTAAAACAAACTAAAGTTTGCATTCCTTAACAGAATTCTCACAGGAACAGGATAACATTACAGGGAAGCTAAACCTTTATCTTCCCATTCTCATTTGTGCTACCATTTCTGAACAAAGTTATGTATTTTGAGAAGACTTTTCAAGACCATTTATTTAGTGACAATCTGTGTTCTGTACATTTCTGGATGGTTTTCTCAAGAGAAAAATCAATGAAATGTTCAGGCTTGTTAAGATGTAGCATCAACATGAAATACTTAGTAAAGAGCTTTAGAGAGACCATTAGTTTCAATACATAGGTCCTTAAAAAAAGTTAGTTAGTTTTCCTTCCCCTGCCAACAGTTGATCTGAAGGTGGTTTGTAATGATCTTTCAAACAGCCAGATAGAGTAATAACTACCAAAGCCTCACGTCAGACCTCCTGAGTTACACAGATAGCTGCTAACAAATTAAGGTAATAATATATAGAATCAATATTGCAAGCATAAGGAACCTTTTTATACATAGTTTAAATACCCCCTTCTGCTATATCTTTTTAGTTTACACATATTTTCAATTAGAATGGTTATAAAAATCATAAATAACAGACCAGGGAAAGCCATAGCAGCATTAAGTCAATCCATGGCTACTCTGTCTGAGGAACTGACAGAGCTGGACCTTTGGGGTCATCAAATCTGTTGTTTGTTGTGAGCTGCATGATCATATGGATTCCATAGGTCAGGATCCACAGTAGAAGTATAGATGTCACTAAGCCCATCCAGATTCCAGGAGTGAAGAAACCTGTACAGTCACTTGCATAGGAAAACTGGTTGTTTTCAATGTTGAAGCCTTGAATCTGGAAACGAAAAAGGCAGATACATGAGTGTAATTAAGCATGGAACGTAGACCCTACTTTCAGAACATATGTGATAATTTCAAGAAACACACTTGTTAATTACCATTCACACTCTGCCCATTAAAAAAGGGTGTGAACCAAAACTTCTGCTCAGTGATTTTCCAGATCCTCCCTTCACCCAGGAAATTAAAGATGTGGTATTCATTTTCGTGGCAAGAAGTAGGTTTCCCACTTATGAAAATTATTTCTTTTAGAAGGAAAGTTCCAAGGGGGTGCATACGACCAGTATTGCTCAATGACCACTTAAAACCCACAAGATTTAAAGCATTCAAAGGCCTGAGAGTTAAGGCCTCTCCTGATTATGAGATTTGTTGAAATACCCTGAGATTTTTCAGCTAAGAACTACTTAACTAGCAGAACTCCTGAAGCCTACTTGAAAATGCATCTAATGAAGATGGCTTCTCTGGCTGAGTTTTAGTGAAAGTTCAGGAAGAAAAAAAGGAAAGTTCAGGTTGTGAAACCTTTCTTCTCTCCTTAGACATAAGAGACTGAAAACAGAAGAAAGGTCTTGCTTTACTGAGGTATGGGGTCTGTGTTATTAATATATGAAACCCATATAAGCTTTTCCAGCAGTTAGAAAAATCTGTAATTATCTCTCCTTTGACTGAAGTCTTGAGGTCTGCCACTGACTGAGCTCTATGTTATTTTCCTTAGAATAATCAACTAATCTGGCAATCTCTTTTCTGCCTAACCACCCAGTTTGCAAAAAGTATCAACAAACTGGATGCCTTTGAGACCACTATCCTTCTATAAATTTTGTTAAAACCAGTCAAGGGATTAGAAAACTGAAACAAGGGAAGACAACAGACTCTGTAGACACATTCACATGACATAAGCACTCATTCCTTCAGAAGAAATGGAACCTAACTGGTGGAAGAAAAGGAAGGAGGGAAAGAGTTAATCTGATCTGTGGTTTTGAATCTTAACTTTTTAAACAACAATGTAGACTGGGATTCTTATGTATTTACAGATTCTTTGAAATGAGTATGTAAGGAAAGCGCCCAACACCAAAAATTCATCAGTAAAGAAACAAGAACTTAAAACTATTTTCTATGAAATATTATAGAATAAAATTTTTAAAAGCATTGCTTTATTTAAATCATTTCCCTCATCAGTCAGCACGCAAGGAAACAGAAGATCACAGATTTCTACTTTTCTGTGTTCATAAAGCAGAGAGTAATCATGGAGTAGGAACACAGAAAAAGGAGAAAGAAATTCCTAGCAAAGGTGTTGGTCCAAGCACTGAAGACATTAGTTTGTGGCTTCCATACCATGCTACACCAATAAGCAGTCAGGGGTTGAGTTCATTCATGGATTAGGCACCTAAAGTTACTGTGTATGTAATGTATGTCTTAAGACCAGTGTCTATAGCTTCCAGAATTCTGATTAATAAAACTATTATCATATGCAGAACAGCAGCTATTTAAGTACTGTGGGGGTGAATGCAATTTTAACAATTCAAGCTTTTCTGGGCCTCTTAGGAGCATCTCTCCAAGTCAGACCATGGTAGCTACATTGCAAAGACTGCCAGCTTTCACAACAGGCAATCAGACTTCTGATTAAAGCAGGATTAGTGAAAATAAGCTTTTGGGGTGGATAACTGTTTGCACAGTTTTAGAAAATACGGCTGATTATCAAAGCCTTTGCTTGTTAAGCCACTGCTTTGACAACAGATGAGAATGTGAATAGGAGTCATGAAATGTAGTCTGAGAGGCTTATTTACAATAAAATCAGAAAGCAGGTGATGATTTGTGTCATTTATGTTCTAAAATGGTTTGAAATTCTGGAAAACAATATCCACTTGTTACCATGTGTACAAGAACTCTCTGAAGCACTTAAAAGGTATATTTGGTTTAGAAAGGCTTTACCACTTCTGATGTAAAGCCAGAAATACTTCATTCTATTTTGTCAATTGTACTGGACTTTTTTTAAACAGGGTTATTCTTATTGAAGCTTTGAGGTGAAAGCTTTAATTGTACATTCTTAAAATGCTATGTCTACTTTTAGGAAGGAGAGGAAGCATATGCAGGATTCTTTCATTGTTATTATGAAGCTTTATCATTTTTGTGGGGGTGTTAGATACTAGGTGGGAGATAAAAATATGATTCCTAGCAGCATTCCTACCAATTGAAAAGTTAAAAATACTTACACATGGTTGACTAATTTTTATGAATGTAAAACTCTTTGGACACAGGCTCTGCACTGCGGAAGTTTTAGTTTCAGTGTTTCAACCAGTGTCATTTCTCATGGTTGTACTAGTTTGCATTTACTGCTAATTTAAAAAATATTTTTGAGTGGTATTTTCCCATCGTTTGACCTTTGAAAAAGCCTTCAAGTAAAATCTGTTGTTTTAATGGCTTGTAAGTGTATACTGAACATCTTTAAATATTTTTTAACTTAGAAATACATTAGCCACAAAGATCCCTAGCATCCTTTATTTTAAAGGTTTGGGGAGTTTTTCTTAGAAACAAAGGGGCTTCTAAACCACCATGACACATACTAAAGAAAATCAGTGCTTTTGGTGGAAGCCACCTCTCCAGCTTCACAGACCATTCTGAGATCATCAAAAGGATAAAAGGTATCATGGTAGCACAACCATTCCTGCAAGGAAAACAAAAAAACCCACCAAAACCAGAGCAGTTTTGGTAAGTGTGCACAGCTGTGAGTGGTGGCATCCTAGGCTATGGGTACATTTAGGCAGAATCCCAGAGGTTCTTTAGGTGGTAGTGACTGAGCAAGCTCCAGAACTGAAGTATAAGGCTGCAGCCTTGCCTTGGAACAAGCTATGCAAGGCTTCACTGTGCAGGTGCCATGTCCCTCTAAAAGAGTGATGCTATTTTCAGGATCCATCTTGGCAAAGTGCAACTGTATTGTCTACAGGACTCAGCTTTGCAAAGTGCAATGTGCTGTCTAGGTTGACACCAGATCCTGGTTTCTAATTAACTGTATTACATTGACATGAACCAGAGAACCACACAGTCATAGAATGATTTTGCTTGGAAGGGACCTTGAAGATCCATCTACTTCCAACCCCATTGCATGGGCAGGGACATCTCCCACTAGACCAGGTTGCTCAAAACCCCATCCAACCTGGCTTTGAACCCTTCCAGTGATGGGGTGTCCAAAGCTTCCCTGGGCAACCTGTTCCTTCATAGTGGAGAATGTCCACCTAATTTAATCCTCTTCCATTTTAAAGCCATTCCCCCTTATCCTATCACTATATGCCCTTGTAAAGTGTCCCTCCCTAGCTCTCTTGTGGGCCCCATTCAGGTACTGGAAGGATGCTATAAGGTCTCCCTGAAGCCTTCTCTCCAGTCTGAACCCCAACTCTCCCAGCCTGTCTTTACAGGACAGGTGTTCCAGCCCTCTGATCAACTTTTTGGACCTCCTCTGGACTTGCTCCAATAGCTCCATGTCCTTCTTGTGCTGCAGGCTCCAGAACTGGACACTGCACTCCAGGCAGTGTCTAATGAGAGTGGGACAGAAGGGTAGAATCACCTCCCTTGACCTGCTGGCCATGCTTCTTTTGATGCAGCCCAGGATATGGTTGGATTTCTGGGCTGCAAGTGCACATTGCAGGCTCATGTCAAGCTTCTCATCAACCAGCACCCCCAGGTCCTTTTACTTCAGGGTTGTTTTCAATCCATTTTCCACCCAGAAGACTTAAAATAACATCAGAAGGAACCTTCACAACAATGGTGTGTATTGGTACTTTGCTTCTCAAAACACTGTGGGACCTGATCCTGGAATTTGTAGAAAATAAATCTCAGCACCAATGCTGCTCCTTTGACATTTCCATTGTTTAGCAGGAATGGCAAATCTGGATTTAGATTACTGAGATTTTTAAAATTATAATTTAAACAAATACAATTATATCAGCATTTTTATCTAGTTATGATATGGTTAGTTTTGACAAATTGAGTTCAGTTTAGAATTTTTCCTACTATTTCCCTAATCTCCTTAATCAAAGATCTCTCCTAATGCATTACTGTTTTAAGACATAAATGCTTATGTGCTTCTCCCAAGTCAGTATCAATATTCAAAATAATAAAGATGTAATCATCTCCACCTCACATATGCAGTCTGTACTTCTGCACTAAACAAACAGAAAATGTATGCCTCATTAAAAAAAAAAAAGAAAAAGCCATTTGCTTTCCTTCTGGGCCACGTGGGACCTAGTACTGTTCCCAGCTGAAGTCCATGGCAAACCTTACATTAAATCTAATTGCACTGGGTTTTATTTCTATCTGTAGGAGTGCAGAGAGTCTATGTCACTGAAAACACGAACCACACTAAGCTGTACTTTCCTGGGTAAACAAATTGCAGCAGAATCAAATAAAAACAAAGCAAGCAGCATAAAGCCCCCCTGCTTAACAAGTCCATGTTTCCAACAGCAGCCCAATTCATTAAGCAGGCATGGGGACTTAGTCATTCTTTGCCTGATTAAGCGCATTTGCTTTTATTGTTTTTTCTTTTCTGTGGACAACTTCATAGGGTTTTGTTTTTCAAAGCTGTGCTTTCATGTTCCTGTTCAGCAACCGCCGTCTTTTTTACCCATTTATTGAGCAGCTCACCTAGGGGGAACAGCTTTTCTTTTACATTTTCCCTCAGGCTGAAATGAAGGGAAGGGTATTATGAATGTGTGTTATTCAGCTCCTACAATAACAAGTAATACTTCTTGGAATGATCTCTGAAACGGCAATGTGTACTCACTTGCAACCCGGAAATGAAAACTTGCCAGTTTTTTGCCTCATTGTTGGATGGAATCAGCCTTGCAGGATAGAGATTGCTCGTTCCTACCAGCTGACAATGAAATGAATACTCTGCAGGAGCAGAGATGACAGAAACATTAAATTTAGCAAATTTTTCTTCGTCTTGTACAATCTCGATGGAATCTACAGTGGACCAATTTCTAGCCGAGCCTCCATAGAATTTGTTGGTCATTAAAAACCTACAAAGACAACAAGAGGGAAAAAGCATCAAAATGACAGAAGGAAAAAGTTAATACTCATTTGAGAAAGCACTGGTTCCAGATAAAGGTTCACTATTGCTAGCTGCAAGCATCACAGTGGGTATCTTCGCTTGGCCTCCCACATCATTAGGATTGTTCATAAGTGACTCTGTGAATATGTTTTACAAAAATTTAGAGTTTCATCTCCCAAGCGAAGACTTTGATAGCTCTGCTAGGCAAGGAGCAAATGGGATTTCATTCTTCAAGGTGTGCAGTATTTCATCAGTTACCAAGAGTTTACAATCAGTGGAGCAGAACCTGAGAGACTGTCAGCAGGACTGCAGGAGCTCTCAATAAACATTTTACGGGATTTTTTGAAAATTGCCTTTATGATAGGTACATGCATGATAAACATTCTGATTTACCATTGCAATTCTTCCTTGGCTCAGATGCCAAAATGGCAATTTCCTTTGCCAAGGTCTGAATTTGCAGCAGAAGACAGTTTTCTCTCACTGGAGGCTGGGGAGGGGTCATAAGCCCTAGTTTTCCAATTTCTAGTGGTTTAGGCATAAATAAATATTTTATCTTTTTGAAAAGGTCTGTGTTTGTGTGGTATTGCAGCAGTCTCCAGTAGTTCATAATCATGAGATTTTTGCTTCCACTGCAATTTGAACACCTTCCAAATGTCCTCTAACAGAAATAATTGAGAAAATCCAGGAGTACATCCTGACCCTGAACAGATCATGACAATGTCCTAGTCTTTACCACTTTTTACCCAATTACTTTAAGGTATTCAAGTTATGTCATGAGGAAATGATAAACTTTTCTCCTTATTATATGTTGCTTAACACTTTGACCCTACTTGGTCTATGCATGTAATGGTTTATATAGTTTGCTGAATTTTTTTTTTTTGTTTACTGATAACCAAAATTAATTTAGACAAAGGATCTTTTTAGCAATAAGAGAGAACAACAAATTAATATATTCTAATATGTCTTCCCCAATAGGTAATGCTTTATGTGCATTTTTTAATTTGGTGTAATACTTAGATGCAATTATGGCAGGTTTGAAAAATAAGCAGTCACCCATAAATGTGGCACATTACAGAATATCTTTTGTTCTATAGAGTACATACATACATCTAGAGAGAATATTCTCTGTAGTAAAATATTGTTTGTTTGTTGAAACCAGCTGCTTTCAGTAGCATGTCATCCAGACAACACAGAGCCTAAACTCAACACAATCCTCCTTAGGAGTAAGGTCCTTAGGAGTAACACTAAAAACTGGCAGGTTCGGTTCTACAGTAATCGAGCCCTTTTTTCTTTTTTAGTAATACTTTGTGGGTTTTGATTCATATAACTTCTTAATCTTATAGTGAAAAAATTACAAAATTAAAACATGTTAGCCTAGATATTAATTGCTAGAAGAAATGATTTTTTTTCTGATATACAGCACAATCTGAGAATAATTTCCATAGTGTCTCAGCAGCAATCCTACAGGCAGTAGCTGAAGGCACAGGGAAATTTACTTTAATGTTTTTGCCAACCCCAGATGTTTGGTGTGCTCTGTACTTTTGCTGAGATGATAATAAAAGTGGTGAACAGGGAAATTCTTTGGAAACTTACCACATCAACAAGTTTTATAATGCTATGCATGAGAGTACAGTCTAAAGTGACCTCTAAATGCTGTCTCTTTAAATGACACCAAGGACTAAATTTTTATATTGCTTGCAGATTTATGAGAATTAAGATTCTGATTAGTAAATTAGCTGAGCATGGTTAACTGTTAATATATACTTTTATCTCTAAGTTTTTTTCCAAACAAGTGATACTTAATAGCCTCCAATAAGCACACGCATAACTGATAACTGATACTTTTATAATTGTTTAAATTTGAAAAAAGACATTCAAACAAAAAAAAGCAATAGAATTACTTCATTTAGTTCAATATTTTCTCAGATGAGTAAATGGCAATTAGAATGCGCCCAATATAGGAAATGAATGACAAGGAAAGGAAAGATAAAGGTTTTATGTGAAGAACTGAAAATACCTTTGCTTTTGTGGAAATGCTGTATTTTTATTAAACATTAGAGCCAATGCAGGAAACAAACTTTCACGCAGATTTTATGTACTTAATGCATTGTGATACAAACAATTCCTGGTCCCCCTTTTGTGCCAGGTAATGATAGGAACTCTAAATGCCACTGCCTGATACTGCTCACCACCCCATGTGGCTATTCATTACCAGGAGAGATATTTCTGAAAAAGAAGCTACCTGGAATTACTACTGCTTCAAAGATTCCACGAGCAACACAAGTGTTAGGTAAAGGACTTTAGAACACAACACGAGTCAATTCTGTTCTATATATACTGTCAGCAACATCAGTCAACTGATCAGTGTAAGTGAGGAAAACACTAATGCTCTGCACTTCCATCCACTTTCATGCCTTTCCCCAGAGAAGATGATAGACAAGTGCTTCAACACCTTGATGTCATCAGCTGCTAAAAGAGTTGAGATGATGCTTCTTCCAGCAAAAACTACTGTCCAGTGCTCCTAGAAACACGGTGACAGACAAGCTGAGATAAACAAGGTAAATAAAGTGTTCCTGAATCATGAACTATCACCAGATTTTTCTTTTTCTGTTGTGTGTATCTTGAGTATATCCTATTCTTATTGAGTATATCTTACTATTCAGTAATGGGCACAAAATGGATGGCAGGAAGTTCCATCTGAATGAGAGGGAAAACTTGTTTATTTTGAAGGTGGGAGAGCACTGAACAGGCTCCCCAGAGCGGCTGTGGAGCACAGCACCACGTAGCTGCCTGGTCACTGCCCCATTTTGGTGGGTTTGTCCCCAACAGGACAGGGGAGAAAAATAGAAAGAACAAAAATGAGAGATGTGTTTTGAGATAAAGACAGATTAATAAGTGAAGGAAAGAGATTAAAAAGTGTTAAAGAAGCAATCACTACCTCCCCAAAGCAGGCTGGTACACAGCAAAAACCAGAGCAATGACTACCCTGGGAGCCACCTCCCTCCTCCTTCCTCTGTAACATTTTCTGTTGCTAAGCACCTGTGTCACACATTAAAATAATCAATTTAGGCATTTTTTGTGTGTCTAAATGCCCTGAGGGGCTATTAAAAACCCAGAGCACACCTATCACAATGGAATAAATAAAACTCTCCTGCAAAACACAGCCAGTCTATGCTACTTTAATTACTTGCTGGGCATGACAGTGGTCAGGACTTCACCTAATCTCTTCTGAAGTCCTCATTCTTTGTGGAGCCTTTGTAGAGTGTCTTATCCCACCTTCAAGGGCTATTTATGCATTCTGGTATTTATTTATAATGTATGCAAGAAGAAACATATGTCAAGAGATACCTTGTAAGTGTTACTGCCTTTACCTCAACAGGCTCAAAGGATGTAAAAAATATTCCAGTATAAGAGAGGAAACATGAACCATGCACCTTTTGTACTGATGTTCTCCTTTTATTTACAGTCAGTCTGTCTGTAGATGTGCTTCAAATTTCTTCTCTTCAGATGCACTTCAGATTCGGGGCCACATTTAAGTTTTTTCCCCATAATTAATTGAAAATACAAGACTTTCACAGACAGATGACTAAACATAAATCTGAATAATCCTCATTAGGTCCATATGTGTGCAGTAACATCACATTTGATCTTCTTACGCCTGCTGCAGCAATCAAAATCTAAGATAGATGTTTCAGCTGCTGAAGTATTTTGTTTCTATAGTAGCATCTTACGGTTTGAAATTTGCTGTTGTATAGTTGAGCAAAACCTGTTGAATACTTTAAAGAAAACAGCCCTTCTAAGATGTATCAGCTTGGTAGCTAGTTTTGCAGCACAGTGTCATGTTCCATAGGATTTTCAAGTGCTTTATGATTCATATTATTTTCTTGGGACTGTAACTTTACCAGAAAGCATGGCATTATGCTAAGGGTGGGAACACTCAAGACATGTGGAAAGCAACCAGCTTCATTCATACAGAAAGAGACTACAGGAGTGCATATAAGACCTGCATTATTCTAAGCAAATTCAGAGCATGAGCATCCAGGACAGTGTTTTGGTGGGTCTGGCTGTATGAGAGTGAGAGAGGAGCAGCAGACAGTATATAGAGAAGCACTCAAGGCAGCACCAGGTGGTCTTTAGTGACTTGAAGTAAAGACAAAATTTGGCCAGAGTATTGGACAGAGAACAGTATTTTTTGAATGGGATTCAAGGAAAATGTTTCCTGAATTACCCCTGGTGTTGAGGGAAATGCATACTCCTTTGATAATTTACAATATTGAAATGGAGAAGTGTTTGACTCCCCCACCAAGGACACTTCCCAAGGATGCTATACACAGCTAACTGCAATATTCAAAAAAATAAAAACATTATACTAACAGCAATCTATGCATTTCATTCTTTGGCAAAGATCTAGGTGCTTGGTGGGCAGAGAGTTGTTAAATTACAACACGTTTGGGCTTTTGTCACCTGTCATGGCCTCTGATGATGACTACAAGTGTGTCTAAGCTCTCCAAATACAACTCCAAACACATCACTGACTCTCTTCAGCACAAGTAGTTCTGGGAGTTCTTTTACCTAAATGTAGAATGCCCTTCTATCTCAGTGCAAATAGTGGTATTTATTCATTCATGTTTATCATCTTGGTGATACATGCTTCTTTTACTATCCTACCAAAACATTGTTCAAACACTGATTGTCTCCAACATTACTACTTTAATCTTCCTCTTTTTTGTTTCCTCAGCCTTCAGTTTCCCTTATTCAAGATGTCAGAAGCATTTTAGATGGCAAAAGTAATTTGTCCTTCTGCTGCCCAAGCAAACATCCAGTTCATGCTCTGCTATCTGCAGATTTAATTCAGTGCAACTTCCCTGGCCCATGTTCTTCCCAAATAAATGTAATCAATTAGTGGATACCTAAATGAAAAGAGCAGGCCACACACATTATCTTTGTTAGAGCTTAAGAAAGCTGTTTTAGCTGCTGTTTCTCTTGCTGGGGGAAGAATTGAGGTTTGGGGATCAGCAGCTGTAGCACAGCCCTCAGAGAGTATCAAAGAATCACAGAATGGTTTGAGTTGGTAGGAACCTTAAGGATCACCAAGTTCCAACCCCCCTGCATGGGCACTGACACCTCCCACTAGACCAGGTTGCTTCAAGTCCCATCTAACCTGTTCTTGAAAACTTCCAGTGATGGAATCTCCACAGCTTCCCTGGAAAATCTGTTTCTGTGTCTCACCACCCTCATAGTGAAGAATTTCCACCTAATGTCTAACTTATATCTAACCTCTTCCAGTTTTAAGCCATTCCTCCTTATCCTATCACTACACACCCTCATAAAAAGTCCCTCCCCAGCTTTCTTGTAGGCCCCATTCAGGTACTGAAAGGATGCTATAGCAATGCTTAAAGCATCCGTGAAGCCTTCTCTTCTCCAGGCTGAACAACCCTAACTCTCTCTGCCTGTCTTTATAGGAGAGGTGCTCCAGCTTTCTGATAATCTTCATGGACCTCCTCTAGACTTGCTCCAACAGCTCCTGTCTTGGGGACTCCAGAACTGGACACAGTACCCCAGGTGGGGTCTCACAAGAGCAGAGCAGAGCAGAGCAGAGCAGAGAGGCAGAATCACCTCCCTTGACCTGCTGGCCAGACCAGGATATGGTTGGCTTTCTGAGCTGCAAGTGCACATTGCTGGATCATGTTGATCTTGACAACCATCACACCTTTTGGTCCTTTTTCTCAGGGCTGTTTTAAATCCAATCTTCACACATCCCATATTTGTGTTTGGGATTGCCCTTACTCAGGTGCAGAACCTTGCACTTGGCCTTGCTGAACTTCATACAGTTTGCACAAGCCCACCTCTCAAGCCTGTCTGGGTCACTCTGGGTGGCATCCCTTCCCTCCACTGTGTTGACCTCACCACACATCAGCAAATCTGCAAGGGTGCAATGGGTGAGTAGCAGATGCTTTCCCCAATCCTCAAATCCACTAGCAAGACCAACAGCTGCAAATTATCCTTTTGACTGTTCATCCCAAGGCTTCCCACTCTAGGTCCTCTTCTGTCTTCCCAATGTAGGAGAAACATGGTCGTGCCACTATCCACGAACCCGAAAAATTACAAGGTTTTGCACCCTTCCTTAGCCACAAGCTAAAGACAGAATTCTGACAGAATACACTGGTAATCCATATTAGGACTAAATATAACCCTGGTCATGGAAGTAGATTTCAGTCCCTAGAACTGTTTACAAATTACAGTTAGATTTTCCTGAGAGAGGATCATAGTCTGATCCTGTTAACAAAACAGGGTATTTCATATGCTGGTGTCTGACAGGATGGTTGTTCGCCTACACCACTTTTCCACAACTTTACCTGAGCATATTAATATAATCACAATACAAAGAGTGTATTATTGCTCTGCTGTAGAATAACTTCTCAGAACAGAAACCAAATGGCAATTTTGAAAACATTTTCACTTAACTCCTCTTTTTTCATTCCTAATTTACAAATAGACTTTCACAAAAATCTAATGTAAATCTACAGCAAATGCTCAGTTACCTTATCTCCAGGCTGCTGATTCCATTCACTGGCTTTGTGTATTTTAATGACAGTCTGAGAAAAAGAAACAGATTTTTTTAATGTTAAAGTAGTCAGCTTTAATTAGATCATTGTGACATTTCAATCGGAGGGAATATTCTGAATCAATAGGCAATTACAGAAGTCATATAGCAAAGGTTCAGTACACAGAAAAATATGACAAAATATTTCTATAGTATTTTTTTTACCAAAGAGCAGGTGCTTCAAAGTAAAGGAAAACAGAGATCATATTTTATTAAAGTACTCCCAGCTGAATTACTACCTAGTAACTGGCAATACTTCCCTTCAAGGGAACTCTCCAATGAAATGATGATCTCATTAATGCCAGTGTAGATTTCTGTTACTCTAAGGAAACATGTTTGGACCAAGTATAAACTAACAAGGAAGGAAGGAATCTAAAAGGACAAAAATGTGAAAATAAGAGGCTACATCTGAATTTTTTTGTGTCTTGACTCAATCTATTTCTTCTAAGGTTATTGAATTCAGTATTCCTTTTCATTTTGTCTGCTTCAGAAGAAGAAAACTAAATTAGTATTAACCTGAGATTGCACCATTCTGATTTGCTTTCAGAATCACACGTACTATGATATGAAATTGCTTGTGCTACTCACGTTGTGTTGGTGTCTGAGCACTCAGAGGAAGAAATAACCACATTCTTGGTTACAAATGTTGCATTTGTTAAATCTATCAAAACAGAACTGTTGGCTATGAGGCTGAAATTTCTAGCATAAAAAAGGATGCAAGTAGCATTTCCAGTGGTCACATCCAGGGGAGGATATGAGGAACTGTCTTCTTCCTCAGTGGCCATCAATTGTCGTCTTGATTCCCATACCTCATCAGTTCTCCTAGAAATCTGGAAAAACAGCACATGAACAATTCATCTCCTTTGCAACAGATAATATCAGTTGAACACACATCTTCTTCATTCTGTACCATGAGCATCCAGCCTTCTTAAACCCTCAACCAAGCTCAATCAACCTCAATACTTGTTATTGTCTGGCTACTTAATTGTCAGTATAGATGCAAATGAGGTGATGTTAACCAAAGTTAGCTTGGGTAGGTGTCAATGTGTGAAAACAAGCACCAGAGACATTAGGCAAATGAAGGTAAAACCATGCTGGTAATGCTGCCTTATGATAGTAGAATGCATTAGTGCAAGCAGGTAGAAGAATTTTTTTAGTTTTTTTACAGAAGAATACACTGAGAGAAATTAACTACTTTTCTGCAATAAAATCACAAGAAAACTTAAACTTCCCAGTTCAGTGACCACCTTTTTCAGTAACAGCAGGTTTTTCACTATTCATTTTAACAGGCATGAAAGCAGGCTACTAAGCTACAGCATTGTTTTCTGTGGGCTCTTCTTATGGCTTCTCAAAAAAGACCTATGCTCATTTGGCTGATATGGTGAACTCCTATAAAAGACCTCACTGCATTTATATACACTGCTTTTCGGGGGTTCCAGGAATTCCCTTTAATAGAAAATGCATTTTTACAAAGTTGCCCAGAGCGTCCTTGGTTAAATATCCCCATTCATACCAGTGATAAAAACCACCTGACATCAGGCAATAATTTATTTTTTTTGTTTATACCTTACTCTTTATTTCTTACTCTGTTCATATCTGGGCTATTCCATATATTTTAAAGTCAGTTTTACAACTTTGTATTCTACAAGTGGCTTCTGCCCTTGAACAACTTTGGAATACAAGAAATAAGAGGCATCACAGGGGTTACCAGAACTACAATTATGTGGAGCTATTGCCTGGAACCACTTTTAATGGGTTTAAAGACAGGCAAGGACCATTTTCCAGTCTGGAACAGAGGCTATAATATCACTTTATAACCTGCCTGTGGAGAAGAGCCCCAGAAGATTTTGTCACCTTAACCACTGCTCTCTAAACCTTATGGGCCATCTGTTATTTACAAAGCCTCTTAGCAAATAGCTCATTCTATGAACAAAGCAGAATGGTCTGAGTTGAAAACTTTTGACTAAATGCTCAAATGAAGATTGCAGTCTACCTCTCCCATACATGCATACTTTATGAATTTCTTTTTAATTCAGAACAGTGCCTTTTCAAATACCTCAGAACATGCATTATTTTAAATGAATACCATTTTCTTTAAAAGAGAGCACAACAAAAGAAAATATTCAACTTTTGATATAAAACTTTTAATCTTCCCTTAGGCTCTTCTGAAATGTAATCGTTTTATTTCAAACTGAGAGGAAGAGCTGAAGGCTAAATTACCTCCTGTCTGACAATTGGCTTCAGTATGTGGGCCCTGCATATCATCTAAAGAGGGCTCTAAAAACCACCTGCTAATAGCTGAAAATGGTGCTACATTGGAGACTGTGACTGGGCTAACTTGGGTGATTAGGTGTAAGTAACTTAAAATAAAAAGAAAGCTATTAAAATATAATCATGAGACTACAGCTCTATTTCTGTTGCTCTGCTGCCAGCACTTTGTTATGAGGCTCTCATATACAGATTCCCTCTTTGAAAAAGCACAGGAGAGTTTGCCTGTGAGAAAGGGGTGTCAGGGACCAAGAAACACACTAGTTTCCTATCATTAAACCTGTTTTAACCAATCTACCCATGCTGAAAAAGGGAGGCAATACAGCTTGCCCCAAACATTTCTAAAAGTGTGCTTTGCTCCAGTCATATTTGTGGCTGAAAATAGAAGTAGTCAGGGACTGAGCAGCCCAGAGAGTCCTCACATGAACAGCCATGGTCTGGCAGGGTGGCTGCATCAAGTTGGAATCTGAAAGTATCAGCTCTCAGGAGGCATTCTCAGTAAGCATGTCCCCCAGACACTTAACAGCCTGTATATTCATCTCTTCAGCCTAGAGCTGCATTTCTTTAAGTTACCTTGAGGGGAGCAATGTAGCTCATTCAAAATCAGAAGGCATTACCTCACAGGGATTCAAGAAAATGTAGTCATGAGTTTGGAAGGAGGATCTCTGGAATACCCCAACCTGGGAGCCACTAGAGACCTGAAGATGGCAGTGACTCCTTCCAGCAGACCTGCAGTAGGAAGCTGAGAGCTCCTCCAGTTCATCCCCCTTCTCTGCTTCAGGCACATTTTCTTATTCTTTTGTTGCTGCCCAAACATGAGCAGCAATCATTCTCCCCCTGCTACATATTTCATGTTAGGCTATAAATGACAGGCTACTTCACTGAGAAATTGATATTTACATGGCATTCCTGTAAATTGGATTAGATTATTTAGGGACCATCCATAGTGGCACTGGTGTCAATCATTAGATCATGGGTTTTTTTTCTGTTCTTTAGTGCCCCCTTTGCCTTTCCCTAATCTGAAACATGGGATGTGTGAGTCACTGTCTTGTTCCTCTGGATTTATCAATGACATTTTTGCTCTCAGATATGCAGTGAACAATCACAAGACCTGGTTAAGTAAGATACAGAAAAGGAAGGGTACCATCTACATTGCCCTAGACCAGAGCTGAACCTGCAAAAGAAGTATCCTGGACAAAATTCTTCCCTTTGATCTGTTTTGCAAGCCTCCTAATTCAGAATCATCTCTCTTTGGAAAGGAGAAAGCTGATCTGGCAACATTTTGATGCACCAACATACTGATCTTTTTCAAAGCAAACAGACCCTACATCCACAATTATTCATTTGTTTAGTTGTTGTTGCTGGGGTTTTGTTGGCTGTTCCAAAATACAATGACTAGAGACAAGAAAGATTTTCAGGGCATTTTATATATATTTGAAATTACAAACAAATAGAAACTGAATGGCTGCAAACATATGAGAGAAATACAAAACACTGGGAAAATAAAATTTTCATTGGCTAAAATGAGGAATGGTAATGATCCATAGGAATAGGCTACATTTCACACTAGTTTTAATGTGAGATGATTTTACATCAGTTCTACAGATGGTTATGGGTTTTTTTCAGTCTTCTTAACTTTTTTACTGCTATGTTTAGGTGTGTGTATCAAATAATAAAACTGTCCTGATGGTGCTTGTTGCTCCTTTTCATTTCTAACATCATGGATTTATGGCCACACCCTCTGTGGAGTTGTTGCTCTTACTGTGATATCAGAGAAGGGGAATGTCCTTCTGTAGTGTCAAAGAGGGAGGCAAGGAGGAAGAAAAGAAGGGTCCATTCCCTTTCTCCTTTTACATTGCTTCTTAGGCTAGTCCCTGACTCCATACTGTACTGTCATCTTCATTGTGTTCTCTGTATATACCCTACTTAGATGCCAAATGGTTATTTTTCCAAATGTGGTCATAAGACAATTAATTGAGTTGCTGAAATCATAAAACTACATAAAAAGCTTAGCTTCTATGAAAAAAAAAAAAAGGTGCAGTATAAGAATAATTACTATTTAATAGTATTAAACTTCACAAATGCAGCAGAGCCTCCAAATGTTTAAGGCATGAAGGCACAGACAAAAGTTCAAACACTTGTGAAGGGTAAGTTCAAAGAACCTTTCTGAGTCACTTGAAATGGCCTAAATCATGAGGTGTAATGACTGAGGAGGGCAGGGCAGGCACTGCAAGTGCTGCCATAGCACCCCAAGACAAATACCTGCTACCTAAACTAGATTTTGGGTTTGGTAGCTTGCACTGCACCTACCCTCCATGTACCATCAGTAATTCCTTTGATGGAATACCAAGCTGACTGAATGCTTGCATTTTCTCAATTCACTTCAGCAGGGATCTTTACAATCTTATTTTCACAATATACCATTTAAAAAATGATGCCAGGAGGCTGCCATGTGCTGACTGCAGGGGTGATGCTCCCAGCAGAGTGGCAGATCGTGCTGCTTGCTGGAGTTTGGCTGCAGCACATCAGAAGCCACTCAGCATTCACATCCCAGCCAAGCATCAGCTCATTTCAAATCCTTTTCCTGAAATTACCATTTCAGTTTTATTCCCATGCAAAAAAGGTCTGTTTCACACCATATTTTCAAACCACTGGAGCATCATGGCCTCTCTACAGAAAGCATCACCACCACCTCTATTAAAACATCAGGTTTTCTGAAAGATTCCATACCACAAATCTGTGATGGAGGCATAACTGTTTGCATGTCACTGCCAAAGGTCAAAAATTTGAAAGGCAAGCATTAGATTTTGGTATAACCACAAGGATCTTCTTTCCAATGTCAAGTTTATAAAACCACATGTATAGAAAGCAGAAAGGCTGTGTTTAACTACATTTATTTAATTCATCATTCAGTGAAAGACTGCAGCATAACAGCTTTGAGCTGTCAAAATCTAGAATATCAAGCAAAGAGTTACAAATTATCTCTATTTTTGAGAGCTTGAATTGTTTACATTTTTATTATTTCTAATGTTTTGTGGCCTTTGGGTTTGTTTTTTTTTTTTTTTTCCTCTAGGCTATATTAAAATATAGTTACAGTCTAGACCCTAGGTTTGGTGAATCTTGCATTCCATATAAACCTGAAGCAGACTGTTTATTTGAGTCTGTTTTACTGAGGGAATTGGATTCATCCTCTGATACACCAGAGAGTTGTGCTGCCATCCAGAGGTATCTCCACAGGCTGAAGAAAGGGGCTGCACAATAAGGGGAAATTCAAAATCCTGTGTAGAACAACCCTAGGCACCAGAACACACTGGGAGCCAACTGGCTGGAGAGCAGCTTTGCAGAAAAGGATCTGAGGGTCCTGGTAGACACTAAATTGAACATGAGCCAGCAGCATGGTAAAGGTGGCTGATGGTCCAAAGCTGCATTAGGCAAAGTATTGCCAGCAGGTGATGAAAGCTGGGAGATCCTCCCCTTTACTCAGCACTGATGATGCCACACCTGGAGTGTTGGGTCCAGTGCTGAGCTACTCAGCATGAGAGAGACAAGGACATACTAAAGAGAGTCTATCAAAAGGCCACAAAGATAAGGAAGGGTCTGGAGCATCTCTCCTATGTGGAAAGGCTGAAAAAACTGGGACTGTTCAGCCTGGAGGAGAGAAGGCTCTAAGAAGACATCTCATGAATGTGTGTAGCTACCAGAAGGGAAGCTGTAAAGAAAAAAGATGGAACTGAGCTCTTTTCAGTGGTGCCCAGTGACAGGACTGTATGGGTACAAACTGAAACCTACAGAGTTCCTCCTATCAACAGGAAATACTTTTTCTAGTGTGAAGGTGATCAAGCATTGGAGCAGGGGAGTCTTCATCCTCAGAAATGTTCAAACTTCCACTGGACATGGTACTGGGCAACTGGCTCTAGGTAGCCCTGCTTGAGCATGGAGGCTGGACTAGAAGACCTCCAAAGGTCACTTCCAACCTCAGTTACTCAGAGATTTTTTTTTGCCATACTGTCCTAAATCTACCAATCTAGACCTGAGAAGTATGCAAGATGAGGAAAGCTTTGACCATCATCCTGATTAAAGCCTGGATTCATAGTTTTCAAAGGAGACAGAAACCAAATCTTGTTAGGATTTATTTTACTGCCTACTAAGTGAACTACACATATTTTACCTATTACTTTTTCAAAGTCCTGTTGTTTGAATTATCTTATCAGTACAAAATGTGAACCATGAGATACTGTCTGTCCCTCACCTACAAAGATATGAAATTAGGTTTCGGACTGAAAAAATGCATTAGTTCAGAGCAACACAAAATTTTGAGTAAGTTCAAGTTCAAATGAAAGCCTTGATGTGGCAAAGTCTTTTATACTCTGCTGCAAAGGATCCTATCTACCTGCAAATAATTTTGACATTCATTCTTTATAACTAAAACTGACAAAGAAAAAAATTCTGCTCTGCTGCAACTGAGCCTAGAGGATGTTTAAATTGTATTTTCCCCCAGGAATGTTTGTAGAGTGACCTACTCGTACTCAGAATCCTGCAAACAATTCCAGTGGAGATGTTAAGCTTATCAAGAACTACCAGGAGTTCATTTGAGTTCACCTTTCCTGCTCATTTACCTATCTCATTCAAGGTGGTAGGTTATCACAACTTCAAGGTAGTTTTTCAAATTTGAAATTTCTGCTCACATATGAAGTTTCATACCCGGCATATAATGCAGTAAAACGTACATATCTAAAGACTGCACACATGCCAAGTAATTACACTTGCAGGTTTTATCAGAACCAGAATTCAATTTCTAAAATTTTTGTTTCTCTCCACATTAATTCTCTTCAATGCAAACAGCATGAGGTAAAGCTACAATCCAGCTTTCAAAGGAAACAAAGCAGGCAAAAAAGTCCATCGATTTGGGAAAATTTAGAAACCTTATTTAGGAAAATCAATTTTTGTATGTATGTATAGGTAACAGTAAGTTTCTGGATTGTGAGAGCCAGGCTCTTACACTTTTTTTTTTTTTTTTCTCTTACCTCTTTTTCCCTTCTTTATTAATATTCTGATAGAGCAGGGGAAACTGAGCAGAGAAATGAAGTACAATATATCAGTAGTAAACTTCTCTTAATAATTATTACCAATGAATACTATCATTTTAGTGCCCTGCAGGACATATGAGCTTACTGGCTCACATTATCATCTGTTCATCTCCCCATTATCATCTCCCCTCTCCAGCCATGCATACTTTGGCCAGCAAGCCAAATGGCTCAGGGACAGTGACACTCAGCTTCCACCTGGTTCTGCATCTCCCAGGGTTTTTCACAGAAGCGAGGCAGGGACATGGATGTTAAAGTCTCACTGTAAGGGATAATGATCTCATTGAAAAGATAATACTCTATTTTATAATTCACAGTAATGCTATGACTTGTGGACAGTCCCCGAATCATGACCAAGCACTTGGAGATCTTTTGTTAGATGTCAGCTCATAGATTCAAGGCTAGATGTGTTTCTTCACAGGTTTGTCCTCTTGCAGCACTGGGCTGTGCAAGAGATCTCTGGACTGTCACTTACAGAGAATGTGACTACCCTGGGCCACCAAATACGGTGCTGAGATGAGTGATTAGCAGGGACCACGCAAGTGACAGAACCCAGAACAGAGAAGTGCTGTGATGCCATTATCATTGTCATTATCATTGTGCTTGAAAGGGGTTAAAATGAAGCAAGGAATTTCTGCCTGTATGGAACACATGCCAAAATAGGCTAAAGTTTCAGAAGAAAATTATTTTATTTCCTGTTATTCTCTCACTGCAATTTTTAATGGATTTTTGTACCAAACTTTTTATATAATTTTAGGAAGATCAGGAATTAGCCTATAAAATGATACTGATTTTAGAAAGTAAAGAATACAAATAAGCTGGAGTAGCAGTGGAAAAAGCTGCTATATTTAATTTATCGCCTTTTATTTCACTTAGAGCAAATAATCTAAATACAATTATTCCAATGAAAACAGTATCATCTACCAGAGTGTTAAATCTCTTTTACATCCTTCTAGCTAATTAGATTTTTTCAATATAAAATATAAAAGAGAAAAAAAGTATCTTGTGTTAAGAGCTTGGCATTGTAAAACAGAACTAATCCTGAAAGGAATCTACCAGACGTATTATTCAAGGAGTATGCACTGATGCCTATCTCCCCAGCTTTAACATTAAATTCTGGACCCTGATTCAGGCAATTTGGCCATAAGGATGAAAGAAACAACATATTTCATATTCTTTTTGGACTGCTAAGGGGAATATGCACACCAACTGGTAGTTTTCCCCACCTCCTTATGACCATATGTGGAATCCAAGTTGCCATGGGTGATGTGAAAGAGGGCGAGGAGCCTCTGCTGCAATAGGAAGAAATGGTTATGTGCTGAGGGTTGGACTGGGGCTAGACAGGGGTCTGGTGGTTTACTGAACTCAAAAATGAGGACAGAGCCTAAAATGTGTGACTCACAGGGCCAGGGAATGTTGCCAGCATTATTTGTGCCAGGTGTAGTGTAGTCACAGGTGAATTAAAAAGCTGGAGACCCATACAAGTCTCCCTCCATTTAATAGTTTGATCCTGCAACATTTTGGAGGACAAATCTATGAGACAGGGGAGCCTATCTCACTTTTTTTCCCTAATTTGAAGGAAGAGTTTTGGACAGGATGATGGTATTACATGTTACAGTTCATGTTTTTATTGATATTTCAAGGGAATAAAAATTTAACTTTAAAAAGTTACACATAATTCTTAAAATTCCTCAGGTTCACCTGTAATAAATTATAGTCTAATTACCAGTATGCTTTTCAGATGGTCCAACTCCTCCTGTAAAACTACTGTGTTCAGTGTGACAACACCATTCTTAGCTCTCAGCATCTCCATCTGTGTGTGTAACTCTTTTGGAGTCAACAGAAAAAGCCAGAACCTGCACTGCAGGAATGTGTGAGGGGAGGCTGCCTCTGTCTTCCCAGTTTTGCTGAATCTAAAGGCAAAAGCCAGTAATTCTTGCAAACCAGATCTATTTGACAGGGAAGTTAAAACAAGCTCTTTTTTTTGACAGAAAAATCAATAAAGAGGTGCTTACCTCCCACTCTGCTTTCTTGTACCCAGTGTCCAGTTATATTTTCAGACAGGGGTGTATGTAAGATAGAAGGTACATTTATAAATGAAACTCACATCTGAAAGTCAAGACAAAGCTTATCTTTTAGAAATAACATCCATGCTTTTTTGAAGATCACCACACTTCCTTTTCTCTTGATAAACTCTTCCAAGTTTTTCTCAAAATAGATGTATTTCCACTAAAGCCTGGTTAACTCTTTCAGTTAATACATCCCAGCCAATATCCTAAATCTTAATTTCATAATTTCCTTCACCTCCTGCCAGTCTCTCTACACCACAGCCAACCTTCATTGCCAGAAATGGCAAGCCTGGCTGGGATTTGGTTCAACCCCAATTGCTCCTGCTGGCAGTTCAGATCCTGAGAAAAAATGTGGAGCAGTAGCCAGGGATATCATCAGGATCATAAAGAAATAATTTATTAGGAGGAGGAAGGAGTTTTACACAGTAAGGAGGCAAAGGACATTTGAACATTCACCTTACAATAGTTCTGCTTAACATAAGGCAAGAAACCCTCCTTATTCTGTTCCACAATTTTTCAAGTGATTTGGCTGAAAGCTCCAGAGGCAGAGGTATCTCTACTTGTTAGAATATCTGGAGTTCAACTTTCATACTGTAGTGCACTAAAATGTAGTATGCTACTTTTTATGATTCATTAAATACCTGTCTGTGAATTGGCTCAATCATGTGGGCTATAACAGCCACAATGTTTTAATAAAATTGTTAATATTGAAGTTTTAGTAAAATGAAATGGACAGAACAAGAACAAAATATGCCATGTAACATCGAATTTCATGTCAGGCACCACTTTATGCTTCCATTAGCAAACTGAAAAAGAGGCCTGAGTCATTTTGGCAGAAATAGGATGAGTTTTTTGCTTTTTTGCTACCAGGGGCACTACTGTTGTACAACAACCCACTAAGAGAGATTCCCATGGGAGCTTGGAGTTAGCTGCTAAGCCTGCATGATTGGTACAGTGCTATGATACCGGGTTGGAGCCCAGAAGAAATGAGGAATTGTCAGCCTCATTCTGGGCAAATCTCTTACAACATCCCAGCTAACAGCCCAGGGGTCCACTCACCATTGCCTCTGCATCTGCTGCAGTTTGGCCAATGCTAACACAGGTGGCTGCTCATGGGTCTGACTGTACAGGGTTATTTCCTCAAAAAATATGAGCAGCACAAAGTTGGTAATCAATTTTCTAATTAGACAACTTTCTAAAAAAAAAGATACATTAGGCAACTGATATCCAATTCAATTTAAAGTTGTCAGCTACAAGGGATGGGGTAATACAGTCCTCAGAAAGAAATAAGATCTCTATTTCAATCCACAAACACTGCCATAACAGTCTGTCAACATTTTACTAACATACTGGCCTAGGTTTTAACTTTGTCTGCTAATGCTCTAATATGCAAACTTCATGAATATTGGCTTGTATGCAACTCAAGGTTCACAGATTTTTATGGAACACCTTGTAGAATTTAAGAAAAGTAAATTTGAAAGAAAATTTCAGTAGAACTATCCATCAGTAAACAAAGGATATTTTTCTCTGATAAAGTAATGAATAACCTTGAAAACTACATCCAAAAAATTGTCATCCTCTATCCTAATTTTGAAAGCATGTACACCATACTTCTGAGTTTAATGGCTGCATGTACACAATGACTATGTATCAATACTGATGGCCCCTCTTTTCTGCTTCTAATGGCAGAAAATCATTAACTGATGGCTTTAAGCAGTCTAATACTTCATGGGATTGCAGGCAGGGTAAGAGCTAGAAAATAGAGATTAAAAAAAATCACTACCTGAACACATATGGAAGATCTAAAACTGTGCAACAAGTAGTCTTCCTACCACAAAACACCGAATTTCTAAAATCAAAACATTCTGTGGCACTACATGAAGTGAACTATTTCTTTTCTAAAGTGAAAAGAAAAATAGAATAGGATATGCCAGTTGAAACTCATATGAAATAATCCAGGTTTCTTCTAACTAGTCTTAATGATTTCCTCGTAGTAGGCATTTTTTTTGATGTGCCAATTATTATTATATTCAAAAGCAGTAATTCTACAACCTAATAGATGAGGATGAGGACGAGGAGGAAAGTCCATGTGCTTCCTTTAGTGGTGTTTTGTTTAGTCTGTTGGCTGCCTCTTCTGGCTCATGGCCTTTAGTTAAATAAGTTATATATTACCTTTCAGATTTGTGTCCCAGAGAAAAGCTGTGTCAATATCCCAACCTTCTGCCAATGCACAAGACCAGCAGAACTGTGTGAGACCAAAGGTCCACACAACTCACTTCAAGTGCTACTGGTAGTAACTGGCAGCTAAAAATAAGAAAAGGGTAAATACAGACAATACTTGTCCCAGGATACCCTCTTTGATTTCTGTAACCTCTGGGTTAGAAAACTTCAGAGTTGAAGGTTGCATACAAGTGAATATATGTAGCAGCATATTCTGTCCATCCTTCCTTCCTACATTTCTTCCATTAGTTTACCAAATCACTGAAATCCATGTACTATATATATAATATATATATATAATATATATATATAATCTTATATATGTACTATATATATAATCTATGTACTATTGTCACCCAAAAATATATTATTTTGTTTCTTTAAAGGAATCTGGTGCTCCAGAATTTCTGCATTATGGCTGTGAGTAGCTGATAATCAAGAATATTGGCCAGAGACAGTGAGTAATTATTGCCTGCTTAGTCCATTTATGTTACTGGTTTTCCTTATTATGTCTCCCTTGGACTGTCACTTTTCCCAGCTAAAATACTTTCCTCTTGTAGCTCCACTTTATCCCTTTAAGGGTGATGTATCCAGCATCACACACACTATTTCACTGGCAGACTTGCACTCACCAAAGCCTTAGTGAATTAACACAGCCTGCACTGCCCTCTTCCTCTCCAAACACTTCCCACTAACTGCTGGGAAGTTCCAAGAGATCAACCCACATTCACACTGTAACTCCTCTTCTGAGGAACAGCAGCCACTCACCACAGTGGAATACACATACTTAATGTTTTCCTCTCTGTGTTACTTTCCTTCACACTGGATTTCATCTGTCACTTTATCACCCAGCAACGCAGAGCTCTGAGTGACTTCTCCAACTTGTCAGCACATCAGCAAACTTTAGCACCTTCAGATTTCAGCCCTCTTCCCATCCTAAAAACAACTCTGTTGAACAGCACAGGCATTGACATCAACCTCCACAGAATTCCACTGGTAATTACTCACCACTCTAAACATCAATCTTTTCATTTTATCTTTTGCTTCCTACCTTTAATTTTTTTTCTTTCTTCCACCCAAAAATTTTTAACCTTTCTTACTGTAGTGCCAGACTTTCTTTCATGTCCCTCAGAGAACAATGAATACATACTATATTCTATTCACACATCCACATTATTTATTACTTTAGTTTTAACCAATTTAGTCACTGGAGAAGGTATATTTCCTGGTTGTATTTCTCCAAAATATGGAGCCTCGTTTCAACCTCCATGTCAAATTTGCCACTTCTTGTTCCTTCGGGATTAGGGCCAAAATAATTTATAATATATAGTATGTAATGTGTAATATATAATGTATAAATTGTATTTCATATATGTCATTATATATACATGTAACAATAATAGTAGTATAATCTAAACTATAAGTTGCACGTTAGAAATCATGACCATCTATAATTTGGCAGTTTCTTATTTTAGTTAACACTGGTGAAAATTATCTGACCTTGGTAATATGATACTATTTATTTTCTTGATTTATTCTTTAAATTTATTTATTTATATATTCTTTATTTTACTGACTATATATCTTTTACTGCCACCTCAGTAACAGTTAAAGTTTCTGAGGCATGATGATTACCAAAAAAGTCTTTGAAGTGAGAACTCTGTTCCACCACAGAGACAATGAACACACAGAACGATTTGGCTTTGTTTTGTCACTCATTTTTCTGAGTTCCTCTTTTTGATTACACCCAATGGTGTCTGAAAGGATTCCTGTCTAATGTGGCTTTATTGATAGTTTTTATGTCTTTTGCATATTATTCCACTGAATCTCTTCAAGTCTGTCATGTAATTTTGCACTAAAATTGCAAGAATTTATCTTTCTTTTAATTTTCTGTATGCATACAGGACTTTGCTTTTTTAAAGCGGGGCTTTAATCCTTTTAAAGGCTCACCTTTTTCACTCTGTTGTTTAATTATGATAGAGTTTGAGATGCTTCCATGTGAGGAGGAAGGTGAGGGTAGTAAATGGTCTTTCAAAAAGCCTCTGTTACATCAAGTTTGAGCTTTTAGTAAATCGTGTTCAAACAGTCTTCATTCCATTTACAAACAGGGTCAGTCAGCACAATTTGTGGGGCTTACCAGGCAATTCATCAAGTCACAAACACATGGATCATTTAAATCTATAAGTTAAAGTTGTATCACTTGGATGTTATGCTTAGCCTCTGCTCCTAGGACTCGAGTATTCCCAGAATATTTATCTTTGTCTCATTGAATCCAAACTGCCTTTAAGATACATCAGCAGTCCTTCATAGATCTATTCTTTCACTCTAATAAATTTTTTAACTTGGCATTTTCTTTCCAGAAACTTTTTAGCATGTCTACCAATCACACATGCCATATCAGTATGTTTGGCTTACATTTGCATATTCTATTTATTTTATCCTATTTTAGCCTTGTATTCTATTTTTTTCTGAATTATTACATTTATGACCTCTGCCTAGGTATGACAGTATATTTTTTCTTGAGACCTCATCCTCACCTGTTTCCTTTCCTACCATCTCTCATCCACCTCAGTTTTCCTTAGTTTTAATTGCAAAGGAGATACAACTTTCTAATTTGGTGTATATGTAACACCTGCAGAGGTTTTATCTATACCTTTAAAAGTTAGTTAGCAACTGAAAATAAAAAAATTGTTCTGATCTGATATGAAAAATAGTTTAGTTCCATGGTGCCCTTCATTTCTCAGTGAAGTCAATAAACATATATATGTACAAATATAAATATAAAATGAAAGTTAAGTTGCAAAAATGTTTAAAGTTAATCTAATGTCCTGGTGCAAAGTCAAGCGTTTTTCAGTTACTTCCTTGAATTTCTCACTAGTATCTAATGAATCATACAGAATTGCTAACAGGCATTTCTCACATCCTTAACATGCAGTTTCCAAGATAATTTGGCCAAATATTTTTTGGGTTTTTTTTCCTCTGGAGTGACAACTGGCCTCAACCAGCCTTAAGGAGTACTTTTGCAATTATTTAAAAAGATGCTATCTCTATCCAAATCAAAGATGCTATCAAGTAAAAAACACAAAAAGTGAGTTAGCTAAGAAATAATAAGAGGCATATTCTCCATCTACAAGTTGTACTTTACTTTTTATCATAATAGAATTCTTTAAGTGGGGAAAAGAAAGGACTAAAGGATGAGGAACTCCTGATTCTTCTTTTAGGCTGGAAGCACTGATGCTTTATTATACTATGTCAAACTATAATCTCTCCTTCACATATAAAAACCACAAGATTAAACAAATAAGGCAATTCCAATATTCAAGTCTTCATAAGGATATTAACCTTACAACCTCAACTCCTGCAAAAGGTGTTTTAAGCATTTCTCTAACATTTCATTGATATAAATGCTTGTATTCTATGTCTGAGTATATTAAATGCTTAAAAACACTTCATTAATCAGCAGCTGTGTGGTGTGGCTGTTGCTGAGTTTTGTCTCCTCAGAGCAGGGAGCTGTACAGTCAGAAAAAAGAGGAGGTGGATGGCAGTGGAAGATGCAGTACTACAGAATGTAATGCACCTTGAAAAATGCAAACTTAAGAACTGGTCAATGACAATAAAAACTTGTCATGTTTTTTTCACCTGGGGTGCACATCAGTAGCACCTGAGGATACTTTAAAGAGACACTGTTTAAAAATAAAATGTGACCACTTCTGCTGCAGATGCTCATGCCACTCATGGCTGAACAAAGCTCCTGTAACCCATACTGTTTGCCTCTGAGTGACACCAAAGACTCAACACACCTATACACTGACTAGAGCAGACAGCTTGCAGAATGAAGGAGTGAAAGCCCATGGCAGATGAAGCTCTTGCAAGTTTTTGATGGGAAAGAGAAGCCCAGTTGATAATGTCATATGACTTCACCTTTACACTTCACATGCCCAGAATTAGATGATACAAGTAATTTTGTCAATGTCAGACCAACTCAGCCAGACTTTGAAGGCAAAGCACTTGAGAACAAGAGTCGCAAGATGTGGCAGGTGACTCCTTGGAGGAAGGCAGCTCCTTTATGAGATTATGGATATCCAGAGGAATGATCAACTAGTTAGTGAAACAATTTCAAACAGCCTCTGTCTGGTCTTAATTCTGTCTTCCACCTTCAAATGCTGAAACTGGAACAGAACAAGGACCAGGCTGAATACAACTCCATTGTGCATTGGAGTAACTAAATTACAACAGTCTAATGGGATCTGTGACTGCATTGACTAAACTGAGCAGCTCTTTCCTAGCTAACCAGAAAGGAGGCTGAGTCTAGGGGAGGTTTGTTTCCTGTCTCATTAATTCACTTTCTGTGAGGCCAATACCAGACTAGAATATTTTTCAACATATGCACATCTAACATTTATATTTCTCTGCTGGGGGTAAAGGAAGAATGACTGAATGTAACCAGAAGATGCTATGAAGCCATTAACTGCCCAACAGGAAGGATGTGGAACTATCAGAAGAGATTTCTCATAGCTCCAGTTTTCAGGAACTTCATTGTATGAAATTAATTTTCCTGGTCAGAAGTGGCTGCTCTTTGTTGTTGTTTTTGTATGTGCTTTTCGGTGGTTTGTTTTTTGGTGTTTCCCCTTCCCTTCCTTCCCCTTCCCTTCCATTTTTAGAAAAAAGTGTCATGCCTAAAACTCATTTCCTTTATCAATGACAAAAAGCCAACTTAGGAAATGCAAATCTTTTGTAGCCAGTGATAGCTGTTGATTCTCAAAGGTACTAACTAAGGTAACCTCCTTTTCTCTGGGATCAAAGCCTTCTACTTCAGACACTGGAACAGGCTACCCAGGGAGGTGGTTGAGTCACCATCCCTGGATGTGTTCAAGGGTTGTTTAGATGTGGTGTTGAGGGATATGGTTCAGGGGAACTTTGAAGAGAGGGATGATGGTTGGACTCAATGATCCCAAGGGTCTTTTCCAAGCTGAAAGATTCTATGATTCTCTGTATAGTGATTTTGATTATCAATGGGGAGTGACCCTGTAAGTTCAAGATCATGCAATACAATCCTTATAGTCTGAGTAAAGACAGTCCTTGTTTCTTAAGGTTATCTCCTGCAGCTCATGCACAGCTGAAGATACGCAATACATACTGAGAGGACATATGTACACACTACATGTGTGTGTACAGACTGATGAACCCTCAAAGGTTCTCTGTGTTTTGCCTTTTATAGCTTTGCACAGAGGCTGATAACCTTGAATGCACTGAAATAACTCTAAAGTTACTGGGGGGAACTGTGCCCCAAATGGTTTTCTATGGCAATGAATTTACAGCATTACAATAACTTTAAATTGCTTATTTTAAAAAAATGCAGAACATTTTAAAATACATTGTTTTAATTACTTAAAAGTGCTCCATATGCTCAGACTAAGTCACTTTAATTTAGAAAGCCTGATGAAGTATGCATAGATTTAAAAGTCAACGAACTCTTCTAAATTACTTGAAAAATTCCTTCATTAATTAAAAATATTTTTCATTCCAATTATTCTAAGAGCCATTTTAAGCTAAGAATGCCTATGTCCCTTTGATTTCAAACAGTAAAGAGTCCCAGTAGCTAAATAATTTTTATTTTGGATCTTTTGTTTTTAAAAAAATTACCAAAAAAAGGCACATGATAACTCCTGAACTTGTGTCCTCTCCTCTACCATAAAAACCTATAGTGCAGAAAACACCAATGTGAGCTTGCTTCCCCATGCTGCTTTGTCTGTGTTTGCTAAGTCTGGCCTTCAAAACCCAGTCTCTGAAAATCCATTTCACAGGGTGTATTACTGATAAAGTTATTGTTTTTCTTCAGTAGAACCAGCTTTTTTCCTAGAGTTTGGAGGAACTATTCTAATCATCTTGCTGGACACCCAGAAGTTCAAGATCCTACCTTCTACAAAAACCCAGATTATTTCTGATTGAACACAGAATACATTCAGGAATATAATGCAATTTTGGGTTAAAAAACATTTATGAAGTGCATTCAAGTTTCACCTTCCTCTTCTTTTGGATAAACTTAGGGGATTTCGTTGCATACAAATTTAAAAGAATTTTTCTAGGTTTTGGTTTTTTATTAGGAAAAAACAAAAGGGTTTATTAGGTTGTGCATTTTTCAGCATTTCTTCCTGAAAACCTTCAAGATCCTGTCTGCAGGATCACAGTAGACATATATAATCCCACTAATAGTTTTCTTGTTGCCTAAAACAATGAAATTATATCTTCTGTATCCTTAAAGGACACTATATTGAATTTTAATCAAATCTAAATTAAACTAAGCTTCATATTAAGTGCTCAGATGTGTAACCACTGGAACAGATAGATGTTTCTTTCAAAGTTGCCCATTTTTAGGATATAGTGCATCCCTCATATACCTCTGTTATTAGTGGGAACTGTATTGTGTTTCCCTCTAGGAAAAAGACTATATTCTGTTTTCCTCAATGGACTGTCTTCCATTTAATTGCACTGAAATTAAAATTTGAGTATTTCTTCATTACAACCTGTATGTCATTCAAAACAGGTAACTCTGCATAAATAATTATTCTGCATTGCTACTTATTGCTAACATAATATGATGTGATCTAGGGATGATGTTCTGACTGTCAGCAAGGGTGAAAACTTTACCTTCCTTTTTTAAGTACCAAGTATTTACTTAAAGGAATGAAAACAATTCATTTAAACATTGGTACATTAGTAGTATTCAGTTAACTCACAACACTCCATCTTTACTAACCAGCCAAACTAGATTCCACACAAAACTTACTATAAAACCATAAGAGCAAAATGGAAAAAACATTTTTAAATTACAGTCCTTAAAAATAGTATTTTCTAAAGACAACAGGTGATTTGTGGTCTCCTAGAACAGTAAAACTTCAATAGTTATGTGATATAGCTATCATACATGAAAATTCATGCAATCATTTCTGGTCAAAACCTCATATAATACAGATTGCTTGCTTGTGTAATCTTGAAAATAACCTATACCATTCCTCTGTAAACATTAAGTTAGTTGATGCCAAGTATCTGACAGTTCTAGGCACTGAAGATTACTCACCCTTGAAGGTCTCACTGCAGTATAAATTACTGAAAAGTTAATCCCTTTTTCCTGCAGATCTGTGGTCAGTCTTCCGATTACTTTGTCTATAAATAGAAACATGCATAATTTAACAAACTCAGGAAGACGAGAAAGCTGAAATCCTACAGCAGTTGTAAAAGTAATGAGATAGATGTTTAAGCTCATTTAGCCTATTTAAGTAATTTGGGTGTTCATACCATTTACATGTCACTAGGTATAAATGAGATAAGATATGTCTGGTGTCTTGAAAAATGCACAGTGTCAGTGAGATCAAAGAAAACATTAGATCAGTTCAGAAAAAGGGGTGATTTTGAAGATGAAAGGTAAATACTGTAGAAACAATACCTGAAAAGTTGAATTTGGGGCAACAAAAAGCAAGTGCAAAAGAAATCACTTAAGAGAGGAGGTTTTATATAGTGTTAGTCAAGTGATAAATAAATAATAAAGTTCAAGTAGTATTATTCTGTGAATTACAAAGCACACATAACCAGTCACTGAGAAACAATACTCAAAGCATTGGGCCTAGTTTGAGACATGATGTGCATAATGTTGGCAGCAATATTTCTTTTGGCTTCAGTGGATTAAAGCCTGATATTGCACCCTCAACATGATATGGAAGACTTTGCTGTTGACTACAAAAGAGGCCAAAGGGAAAATATGGTGGAATATTGCTGGAGAAGGAAGAAAAGGCAAGTAAGAAAGACAGAACCTTACAAAGAGGTCCAAAGACACCTCTAAAGAAGATCCCCCTTCTAAAACAACAGGCAGTCGTGGCAAATACATACAAGTTGAGAAATGTTTTCAAGCTGTAAGCAGAAATATTATAATCTGCTTTGATAAGTTGTGAATTAAGAGCCATTAGTTTTTTTATTGGGACTGATAGAGAAATAAGCAAGCAAACTCACATTTACTGTTTCAGTGCTTTCCCACTTCTCATCCATGTACTAGTCTGTGAATGGGTATTTTATAGCCTGGACAGATAGGCTTCCCTGATTTCAGTTAGACTTGGCAGAAATTCTTTGCCATTTTCATGTATTCAAAGTGGAGTTTATATTATTATTCTTTCTAGCCTCTAAAATTTATAGCAACTATGGTCTTCTGGCTGAATAAAATGTTTAGCTTTTGTAAAAATACAAGCATTGTTTTTTCTGCAGGGTTTTTCCTCGTATTAGTCAATAATCATAAATATGTAAATTTTCCTCCTAAAAATTGTTGCTAAAGGGATCTACTATAAGAAACAGACTTACTCAGGAAAGCAACTGCTCATGTACCGCTACTGTAATTCTATTGGGTGGGGAGGTCCAAGGCATTACAGAATGTAGATTTTATATTCTAAATGCACAGCATGCAACTCACTGGAAATTCTCAGCAGCCTCAGATACAAAATTTGCAGAACAAAAAGTAATATGTAGAAAAAATTACTGGTTGTCTTTATTTTTCCTTTCATTAAACCAACCAGTTCCTTTTGGAAATAAAACATCATTTGCATTTCACTTCAGTAAGGAGCTACATGTAACTATATTTACCCCTAACTTCTATAACTTCTGCCTTTGGGAAGGCTCTAGAGGCAATTTCTTTATTCAGAGAAGTTGCTGTGAACACTTTTATGACAATAAATATCATTTTTTTGCCTGTCATCAAAGCTCTACTTGGCTTATGAATTACTTGCAAATACTTCAAGGGCCCAAACTGTCTATCAGATTTTTAAGCACCTAAATTACATTCCTACATGGGAACATGAGTCATAACAGGTTCTTTCTTTAATGGAGTAAGAGGCATCTCCAGATGGTGATACTGATGCTTGAGTGATTTTAGTGTTTCTACCTTTTTTTGTTGTTGCTTTAGATAAGATGGCTCAAGGAAACATTATGTAGAGCTATGAATGTAAAAGAGTTTGTCTGGGCTAACACCATCCAGTCAGCATAATTGTAGGCATCTGTGCCCTGGTGGAAGAATTATATCTTTCTAAGTTAGTGAAAACACATCCCCTGAATTTCACCAGGGAACGGTACAGGATTAATGCTAATAATAATCTCTAATCTACCTTAGTTTCTGTTCATGATTTTATGGATGGATGGATGGATGGATGGAAGGGATGGAAGAAATGGAAGAAATTAACTGAGAATAAATGTTCTGGAAGGAGAAAAGTGGAAGGGAAGAAAAAGTATAAACCATGAACAAGAGTGGAGAAAGACCAGAAAAGAGCAAGATTTGTGGAAGGGAGAATGTGGGGGGTGTGGAAATGGGAAAGATGAGGAAGTAAAGAGGAGTAAAGAGGAACACACTAAGATTCAGACTGGAAAAAGGAATACATAGAATAGCAACTAAAGAGCCTCATCTGGTGCAGATGGAGTCATAGGCAGCTTTGCCATTGATTTTGATGTATGCTGGATCCAGCACGTGAGACTGCCATGACAGAATGCAACTTTCTCCTGAGCAAGAGAAATCTTTAGGAAAAATGGCTAAAACTGAGGAATAATATCAAACTCTAAAAAAAAAAAAAAAAAAAAAAAGTCAAACTCTATGAACTCATGCAAAAGAAAGAATACTGAAAAGATGCACGAAGAAAGCAGTAATTCTGAATCCCCTGAAACTTAGGCAGACTTGGATTCTGAATTTGTTTGGATTTTGTAATGAACCTCATTTTAATAATGTGCTAAAAACCTCTGATTACTTCAGCTTCTAGATATTTCAGAACAGCACAGTTCCCTTGGGCATAATCTGAGCCCATTTGTTCTGTCTTACAGAGCTTCCTGTCTGCACCAAGTAAAACAGCAGGAGATATTCCTCTGACATTTTATTACATCAGATTGTAAAACCTGCTATAGTGGAAAGGGAAGAAGTTGCTGTGCAAAACTTAAGAGGCTTTTGGAATTTCTAGTCAGCCTACTACAGGTCTGCAGTGTTTTTCTACGACTTTATTGTGGATACTGAAAAATAATAATACAAGCAATATTTATGGGTCAACCATTCTCTTTTCATGTTGCAGGTATGTGACAAACAGGATTTTTTGTCACCTATCCAGGTAGGATCTAGCAGCAGCACCTTTTTAACAAACATCAGTAACTCATGACCTTGCAAGTCGTTCTGACATTGAAGGGTCTGCTGACTGCAATATTTGGCAAATGACTGTGGGTGTGCTGCAAATAGTACCCAGACACCCAGACCTAGTGGTGCTCAGATTGCATGACTTGGAAGGCTGTGTTTGAGATACTTATCTATGACTTCAGGAATGACTCTCCAGCTCTCTATGATCTGCTGCACAGATCTTCAGGGGGGCAACTTTAAGGAACTGTGGCTCCATAACTTGAATTAAAACTTCATATTGATGTTATTTCTAGTTTCATGCATCAAGGCACTCAGTGGTTACTTTGGCAAATAAACCAGAGGGTGATTCAGCTCACACTCCTGCTTTCCCAGAGCACAACTGAGAAGCAGAATACTAAGTGCAGATTTTGCACTTGGTCACACAGTGTCACCTCTTCCCTGATCCACACACCTTTTCTCTGATAACACCTGTCTGACACTAACCAGGAAGCTTGTATAGTCTTTTCTTTCTGTGAACCCACAGGTCTTGCACGAACTCTGATAATTCAAACTGAAGTGTCCTGAGAGAGGGACAGGGAAATAAGAAGTTTATTCTTGAGTTTGTGCAGCTGATGACATAAATGTCCCATAAAGAAAAAGCTAATGTTTGACCAAGACCAACATCAAGCCAAGATGTTTTCTATCAAATGTAGTCTGGGGACAAAAAGAAAAAACTAAACAACTCTTCTGCAGTTTAGAGATGGAAACCCAGCTGCTTATTTGAGTATAAAAAACACACTCACTATGGATAGTGAAGAAACAGAGAAAAGGACTCACCACTGATTTCAGTAGTAAGTGTATTTTCCCCTGATTTTCAAATCACTTCCCCTGCTTTTGATTTCACACCCCCAGCTCAGGGTAGAAACAGTCATAGACACAAACCACACTTTAATTATCAGACCACAACACTGCATCACACCACACCACGCTACACTACAATGTATGTCCCTGAAACTAGTGATTTGCAGACTTTATAAATTGATCTCTAATTTAGAGTAGTAAGTGAAAGCTCTGCAAAAATCTAGATACCTCTCAGTGCTTCTCAGGCATATGGCACCTCTTTTTCAGCCAGATGCTAGGCAAGTTTTATTCCAGAATTATAAGGAGACATTCACCTTTAACAAATAACCTTTAATACCTGCTAAACCAATAAAAGTCTCTAAAATTCAAGGCTGTGAAGGGCATCTGAATTATTTTACAAAGATTGGAAAAACATTTCCTATTCATTCAGACACCAACTGCTGAGACCAAGGCCTTTGAGCTGCTGGAGGAGCTGACACCTCCAGCTCCAGTGTGTGAGGTCAGACCAAAGGCAACAGCTCGAGCTGCATGGGGTGCAGGTTCCCTCTCTGAACTGGGAGGATGCCAGAGCATGAGCAAAGAGCTGTGCCTGAAGCAGAGGTGAATTATCATTATTTTTCAGGTCACAAGAACTGTATCCTTTTCGGTGGATTTTGAATCAGACACTGACTTCAACACTGTGGTAACTGACAGCTTCGAAGTGCTATAGATGGGGAAAAAGAAAACCTTTAAATAATAGTATTACAGCAAATTCCAGGAACTAGAGAATACAATTTGCTCAGCTGAAAACACAGACTAAAATGATGAAACATTAGTTATATTTTGGTCATATTGCTTACCATTTTCAGCAATTGCTTCCAGGGCAGAAATCTCACTTAAACCACTACAAAAAGAATAGGAAAAAATTATTAAAAATCTTTTCTAGGCAAGAAAACCAGGAACCAGAAATGCACAAAAATATTGGTTAGTGAAAGGATTATTGTCAGCATCAGCCCCTCCATCATTTTCTCATCTCCTCCTTATGACCCCTTTCTTCTGCAAAGCTATTAACAGTACACGAACCACATCTTTACTCAGTTCCTCAAACTCCTCAAACTTCCTTTGCTGCAAAGAAGCCAGATTACTGAGCATTACCTTGACCAAATTTGCTTTTTATGTGGTGTTAGCCTATCTACCAGTTGTACATGAACTCCTTATAAATAGGTGTCATGTCTTTTTTGTGTGTAGTGATGTTATAGCTATTATTGCACTTCCTAAGGATTCACTAATACACACAGTGTGTGCCAACAGGAACATATGCCCAAGTAAAATGCTAGGAAAAAGAAAGAGCAGGAGAAGCTGAGCAGAGGGTTCTGATACACCCATGCCTTATATTTTCTAAAGATACATTCACTTAATGAAAAGTTTCTACCTCTAGATCACAGCTATCATAGGCCTGGAAACGTGAGGAATTACAGCTCTCCTCTTCGTTCTAAAGTGATGAAAATCAGACTGTTCATGTTAACTTCAGGTTTGTCTGTATGTTTATTTGCTTGCTTATTTCTCCTGCCTGTTTTTTTGACCCCTGGAATGGCTTCTAGCAATTAATTGTGCAGGTTAATCATGTGTTGCATAAAATAATTCAGCCTTTCTGCTACAAGTGTGCTGCCATTTAGTTTTATTAGTTGTCCCTTTGTTCTCATATAATGAGGCAGACAAAATAGGAACGCCTGGATGACTCTCTCAATATAATTCATCTATTATACCTGGTAAGCTCATCAGGAGACTTAAAAAAACACCCCACCCCTGCAAGAAAAATAACTTTGCTAACCCTGTAAGCTTCCCCTTTGGTGTTTTAAATTCCCTGAATATAAGTGACATTTTCAAAAGCTTTAAAAATTGTGCACACATGGGGGTCAGTTTTGTTTTTGACAAGCTCCTACCTGACAGGTGGCTGCAGCTGAACCAGGAGTAAGTTGGGTTTAGATGTATTCACTTGCAGCTGAGAGACATCGAGAGTTGTTATGTTGGTTAATTTCCAATCTCCTGATTCCTGAAGAAAGCTCAGAAGATACCTGGTGGCCTTGCAGTCAACAGCTGGTAAAAGTAATGATGAAGGAGAAGACTGAAGAATTTCCTGTAATAAATTAATGAACAGCTTATTTACTTGCTTAATAATTAAACTTTTTTTTTTTTAATGTATCCTTAATTTAATATTCAAGGTGAGGAACCACAGTAGTACAGACCACACGAGTTCCCACCAGCTGATGCTGGCTGTGGGCAGCTACTTGAAAAGGACAGTGAAGGGACACTTGTGTTGCTCTTATTCCTGCACCATTTTGGGAAAAGCTTAAGGCACTCAGTGACATCAGATTCTTACTGTTCTTTCCTCATGAGTGGTGGAAGAGGAGAGACAGATGCTGTAGAAATTCTTAAGCTAAGAACATACTGAAGAGATAGGTTATAAACCCTGCCAGAAGCAAAGCTCATCAGATGGCCATCAAACTGAATGCCCTCCAAAGTGAAAGGGACCAGTGTCAGACACCACGAGATCCAGCACAGAGTCATATCCAGTCTATCCAGTACAGAGTCATACCTTTCATAATCAATACCCTTCCTACACTTACAGCCTGGGGGGTACAGCACATAGAATGTGTTTCAGGATCTACAAAACCTCCAGACACACACAAACAAGCTTCATGTCATGTACTTTCTGTCTTTCTACTCAAAATACAACTTAAAAAGCTCCAGCTGAACTGGTTCAGATAATCAAGATCACTGTATGTATCATTTCATTTATTATTTCCTGAGTTTCTGATATACATACTTGGGTGAAATGCATTTGAAAGCTTTCTCATTCTATGAATTTCAAACCTGCATAGCCAAAAAACTTCCTTTCCAAAGGTTTTTCTTGATAATAAATTTAAATTTAAATATTCAGGAGAAGAAAAAGTAAGGTGGAGTCTTGCGAATGATTAAAATTACTGTACCCTAAATTTTCATGAATGTTTCAAGATATTTTTTCATTGAGTCCTAGTTTACAACTTGTTAACTTTGGTTTCCCATCTTCTACATTTAAGTCTAGGTTGAGTCTGTCACTTGATCAAAAATAGAGATAACCAAGTTGTTACAGACTCTCTCTCCCTCTCTAGCCGATACACATGTTGTACTGGTGCTAACGCTTCTCTCCTCCTACTCTTTTTCCTTTTTGACTCTTCTCTGACTGCCTACCACTTATCTGACCTGCTCTGGTTCTTTCTTATTGCTTACATTTTCTGATTTTCCAAACCGATGGAAAAACAATTCTAGAAATTAAAATAGAGCAGAAAGCTCTGATCTTGTTCATAGGTCTTTGAGTAGCATTTTTAACACCTCCTGGAAGAGAAGTATGATACATTTCATTTTTGTTTGTTTGCATATATGAATTTCGAGCTAAAATTCTGAGCAGCAATCAATAATTTTATTTTCTTTTCAATATTTTAATTCCTTGCCCAGTAGCAGCAGCCAGAATGGCAGCAGCCACTCCTTTCAAAGATATATACAAAGCAGATTACTCATATATTGTAGAGTAAGATATACAATGCATCATTTCTGTCTAATACCTGAATGGTGCCTCTGCTCCTAACCAGTCCTGCACTGTCATGTCTCAGTTTCCAGTCACTAATATTCAACTCCTTTCCATCTGAAGAGCTGACACAGATAGATGTCTGCTCAGCAGCCTCAAACAGCCATTCTGATCCCATGGCTCCTGTATGTCCTTCCTGACACTGGGCCATTGCACGCTTGTCCCCATGACACCCATACCTTGCTTTATGCATTTTCAGCTATGCATGCATGTTCATAGCATAAGAACTCCAAAAGAAGGGGTAGAATGAAGAGGAGTACTGGGAAACACCTGATTTTGCATTCTGTTACAGAGCTAGACAAAGAGGTAAAACCACACAGAAGGAAGGTGAGGGAAGAAAACCTCATACTGAGCTGCAGGAGTAACAGCATAACTTCCTATATTAAACACCAGAATCGACATCCTGCCTAGAGATGTAGATGTAGATTCTATTTCCTGTCTACTGTAGATTCTGACCCTAACTCTGGTTATTTAACTTCTTTAATATCCCCTGAAGCACCTCTCCAGAGTACAATATTACAAGAAACTGCACTCTTGGATATAGGTCTGTTCTGCTTCTTGGTTTATTTTAAAGATAAGTGTGGGATGACTCCATCCACATTTCTAGCCATCCTGAAGCCTGACTTACTTGCCCACCTATGGTTTCACAGTTACCTTAACTGGATCAGTATTACACCTAAGGAACTGGAAGCTGGAACAGAGTAAATTTAGTTTTATCATTAAAAACCCAGTGCTAAAATCTTTGTTAAAGACTCATGCTTCCATCTATAAAAGATCATGTAGGCATATTCGTTTTGAACGAGTTCAGGTTTGGCATCAAAGCTGACAGACAGCCCTATAATAAAAATATTAATTGGGAAAAAGGTTCCTGTGTTGAGTCTAAAAATATCTGGGAACCTTTGCTTGGTGTATGCAGGCTCTTCCATGTAAAAGAGATCGTTTATATATTAATCTTTTAGCCATCTGTATATAATTTAAAATACTGAAGTATTTATTTTCTATAGTATTGGTCAATGGGTTATCTATAAAAAAGAAAAATATATTCAACCAGATTTGGAACATCTGTTTCTACACACAGTGAAAACTGCAAATAAAATTATCATTGTTGCTTTGTAACTTTCTAATTACTATTAATCTTACAGACTGTTACACTGTACCTGGGTTCTCCAAATATATGCATAAAGCCAAATAGTATGACTTTAATGACAAATGATCTGATGAACTTTAGCTGATAAAATATGTTGCAGCTACAAATGCATTGCTGAATAAGCCTCCACACCACTGTACTCTATGGTGGCAAATATGACAACAGCTTTTTTTTTTTTTTTTTTAAGGACTACAGAGAGATCCAAGAAACAACAGAGAAGTGAACCTGAAGTCTGAGAAGGGAAAGAACTATTTCAGTGAATAGAATATGGACTACAACAACAAGGAAGGATTATACTGGGAAAAGGCTGACATGGCTTTTGCAAAGAGAAGTTGTGCCTCAAAATTCCGCTGAAAATCTCTGAATGTACACCAGGGAGCTCCAGCTGATATGCAGTACTTGAATCCACAAAAAGTACTAAGCAGAGTCTTGAAGGGAAGACTCCCCCCAAAATTCATCTGCTTTAGTGTGAGACAGTTTTCATGTGGAGATAGGTGAAGGACTGGTAAAGAGTAGGTAATGAGATAGAAAGTAAGAGCTAGAAAAAAGTCTCTCTTCCTGCACTAGGGTCTGTTCTGTTCCAAACGTTCATAAATCATCTGGTAAAAAGGCATAAATATTAAGCTAATAAAATCCACTAATTATGCTGAATTATTCAAGACAGCAAAGACTGATGAATTGCAGAAGCAACTTCTTGTACAACCTCCTGGGCAGCAAAGTAACTGATGAGATTCAATGTAAATTGATTTTAGTAGAGCACAGATTGAGTCAAAAAACCAACACTAATTTTATGTACACAATAATAGATGATAGACTCGGAACTGAGTGTTACCCTTCAGTAATTAAGCCTTAGGAGGCACAACAGCTCTTTGGACAGGCCCATTCAGTGATGGATAGAGATGAGAACTGAAAAAAAATCACTAATAGTTTTTTGGAAAAGGTTAGAGAACAAAACACCATCATACTACTAACAAATCTTAGGTATTATGCAGTTTTGCCTTGTAAAAATAACAACATGAAAAGTGGTAAAGAGAAAGGGAACAAAGGCAATCAAAACTATGGTAGGACTTCTGTATCACAACTGACAACATAGTATTCCTCAGTCTATGACCACTGGGTGAAAATAGGATGGAGATATGGAACCACAAATGGCAATGACTTACAATAATAATTATGCAGCTGCACAGCTGGTCACTAATTGGAGTGTGCTACCTACACTGTTCTATGGAATTGAGCACTGGTTGGAGAAAGCCAAAGCTAGAATTAAAGAAAAATAGTTCTTAGGGTTGGTGACTGCTTGACAAAAAGTTCCCCAAGTGCTAAACTTTTTATTGTATTATTCAGTTAGAAAGTTGAGTTTTTAAGATAAATAACTACCTATAGGATTCCTTTTGCATTAAATGGAAATAGAATTATTTTAATGTGTACAAACCCATTGATTCCAGAAGCTCAAAACAGCTGCTAATGTAGTTGAACAAATCTAATCTCTGCAGATGTCCCTGTGGTTTACAAGCCTGTAACACATCTACAAATAACACTTCCTTCTTGTAATACACGTGTTGCTACATGCAAACATTATAAATGAGATCTCCAGTTTAGTTTTGTGAAGAAATTTACATTTTGCAAATTCAAAAGGAGTATACTCAAGTGACATGGAATATTTATTATAGCTTAGTGAATCACTTGCATAATATAGAGTGTGAAGGTATAAAAGTCTGTGATTAGGAAACTTCAAAGATTCTAATTTCCCCAGCGAGAAAATTCAGACCTGACCTTCACTTCACTTTGTACTGGGTTATGTGACTTTTATGATAGAGACTTTCAGAGCATAATTAAGAATGAATTTCTGTCCTAAACTAGCTCAAGAGGAGTGCAAATTATGTGACAGCAACTGAGCAACTTGCTAATTATAAAGATCTTCTTGGCCCTAAAAGCTACAAGTCTATGCAATAGATATTGACAAAATTGTCCATAAGGACACCTAAGTGAAAAATAAATATTTAATATATACATCTTATATGCTTTAATTCAAGTTACTACACCTCATCCCCACAAAACTCTGCTAGAGAAGTATCAAGATTGCCAAGTTTCAAGTTTTGTATTGGTGGAGTTAGGGTGAGCTATTTGGCAAAAGAAACTTCCCAGTTTTAAAGAAGCTGTAATGACAAAAATTTCTCAGCTCCAAGACAGAAAGGGAACAGAAGCAAGACCAGAAAGCAAGCTGTTCATTAAGCTTGTGGAAAACCTGGGTTTAAATCTTTACTGTGCCAGATACAGGCTAAAGATTTACCTAAACCTGATCCTTTGTGTACCTGAGGATCTCCTCAGGTGCCTAATCCATTCAGTATACCACCTGATTTCAAACCCATCAGTCTCTGGACTCATCTCTAGCCTTTAGTTACAAGCTCTATCTACAGCTGCCAAAAGCCTGATTATGAGGCAAAAGAAGAAAGTTTTAAATGCTTTAATATTCCTCCTCCTAAACATCCAGGGCCACAAGACCACCACATCATTAGCTGCTTGCAGTGCCATGGGTACATTTCACACAGCTTCTAAAATCTAACAAGCTTTGCAGTCAGGCAGCAATCAAATTTGCTCCAGGCTCAGCCTTGCATTCTAAACCCAGGGAAGAAAAGTCATACCAGAGAAGTGCCAGTACACCTGCCTGTGGGCACAACTGCTGATCCTTGCACTACAAATGAGTTTTTCTCCCATTCATTCATCAGAAGCCCCATGTACCTAGTCTGAATAGTTGTTTTTGTTCCAGCATTAGTGTTAAAATGCTGTCATATGGCAAAAAGATGAATATATCCAGTATCACTGACACAAGGAAGACACGAGCTGCATAGACAATATAGCTGTAGAGACAGGCAATGTATGGATATGTATGTACTTAATTAGACAGACATACAGCTGTGTGGGACTTGGAAGTTTACACTTCCTTGTGAGCTCTGATACCAGTTACATTACTAATAGCTCTGTTCCTCCTTCTCTGCCTACAGGAATGCTTTCATGGCTTCCACGTGTCAACACATCCTTTGTCAAATTCAAGTTCACTTAACTGTCATGAAAGTATAACCAGAGATGCTGTGAAAACAAGAATTTTTGGGGTGTCAGATTGGAAGTTTATATTGTTTTTCCCAATACAGAATTGCAGCATGCTTATGAACAATAAAAAGAAATAAAAGAGAGAAATGCTTGCCTGAATATTTTGAAATGGATTCTTGGTGCCATAGGATTCACTGAGGTATGTGAAATCATCTATGCTAAGCTGAAAAACAAAGAAAGTAGATTGGTGAGAAGGCACCCTGGCATCTCAGTTAGGTACAGACTTGCACTTGGCATTGGTGAGAGAGAAGGAATTAATGTTACTTACTGTGTCTTGCAGGAATAAGATGAGGTTCCTGGAATTCTGGGTAAAGCCAGGATGTAAGAGCTTAGTCAGCTCCTGTGTGGAGACAACGTGTCCTTCATGCAAGGCAGTGTCTGGATTCCACAGTGAACTACAAAGAGAAAAAAAAAAAAGTCGGTGAAGTTTTCTGCCACACCTTTTTTTTTTTTAAACACACAGCAGCAGGTATTGATGTCATTATCTCTAGCTTAAGATCAGTTTTATAGTTCAGTTTACTTTCTACTTAAGAGGAAAAGAATTTGCCCATTTCTGCCTGTATCACATTAACTGTGTTAGAGCTGGAATGAAATCAATCCAATCAAGGTAACTGTCCCTCTGCTTTGTTTGCATACAACAGCACAGATACATCTTTCAAAAAATTAGCCACTAAGTGGAATGAAGAATATGTTGAGAATACTCCAAATTCCCGAACAGAATCCCAGCTCCCAGAACACTTTCTAGTGCCATTACACATCTTGATGGCAAGAGAGGAGAATTGAGGCTGCAATACATTTTGTCAGAAACCAGTATGTTTTTATATTGCATACCTGACTTTTTGTTAAGTAGAAGTGGCTTTTAAGTCTTCTTGTAAACAGCATGTTTTCTCCTAACATTTTCTTTATGAGGGAACCACTCTGCAGAAGCAGCTCAGAAAAGTTGCCTTTCCAGAAGCATGAACCCTTCCAAACAGAACAGCTCAAGATGTTCAAGATTACAATTATTTCGCCAACCTGTCATTATGAGGATTGGACAGAGAAATGACTCATCTATTCAGTTTTACTATTACAAAAAAACCCTTATGGGCAGATCAAAAAGGTATTATCCTTTCAACACCTGACTGGGATTTTGACAGTATGCAAGGTGAGTCTGTAGGGATGAAATTTATAATGAAAATTTCAGGCCTAAGATGTCTTGACCCAGATAATATTGTCATTCTGTAGAAAACCAAGAGCTTGAAGCTTAATCTCCCATCTTCTCCAAAAACACATCAGTTGATAACACCTGAGCAATCAGGTATTCCAGACTCACTAAATGGTTCTAATTACAAAGAACAGAACAGAGAGAATTATTCTGTGCTATAGCATCAGCTATTATATGATTGCAATTTGGTGAAGCTGAAATGCTTATTAAATTTTCTAACCCAAAACCAATTCAAAAATGACCCTTGCACAGCAAGCTTTTACGAATTAAAACAATCTTTGTGGTCTCTTAAGATGGAGAAAGAACAGGGGTAATGAACACATAGGGGACTTTCACTGTTGTTTCTCAGATAAAGAAAATCTATACTTCAATTCAAGGCTTCCCAGTAATTCCACTGAAAATTGCTGAGAGTGAATTGAAAGACTCCAACTGCACCCACGGCAGAGATAAAAACAGTGCAGTCCTGCAGTGCTGGATACCTAGCTCCCTGCAGAATTTGGGGATTGGGAGAGTGTTAGAGCAAACAGTAGATGTGCAAGACTCTTCCAGGACGTGCTGCAGATATTAAAATTAAATTCTAGCAGATCTTCTGTCTGTCACTTTTCAAGCTTTAGAAGTAAGCCCTGCTGAGGAAGAAAGACATTTTTTTTTCTATTTGCTATAAACTACCATTTTATATTTCCTTGCTTTTTCTCATAATCTTCACTTCTCTGTTGATTTGTCCATGGAAATCCATACTGATTTATAGTTATAAAGACAAACAACTTAGAAATTGTAAAAAACATGCCTCAACTTTTCAGAAAAGTCAAACCTCACAATCTCAAATGTTTAAGGAAAATCTTTAAAAATATGATATTTGAAAACACAAAGCCTCCAGGAGGTTCTGAATTACTATTCAGGAACTGACTTTCATATAGACTGACTTTCATATAGGCCACTGCATGGCCACACCAAAGTACTAATGATGTTAAAGAAAAAAGATCAAATTAAGAGATGTTAAAAGAACAGCTTGTGTGAAAGAAAATTATAAACAATATCTTGCTATATTTATTTAAAAACTTAACTAAATAAATCTATTTCAAGCCTACAATTAGAAAAAAAATGACTGAGAGCTTTTGGAACTTGCAGTTGAGAATAGAAGGGAACAGAAAGCATAGGAAACAAAAGTTATTTGCAGCAGCACAATGGCAAAGGCTTTTGTTATGAACTCAAAACCCATTAAATTTAAATTAAATGATCTTGTTTTAAAACATACTCAATTCCAAGGTATTTCCTGATCCTTGAAGCATCTCTTGCAATCTATCTAGCCTTGAGAAGCACCTTTTAGAGACTTTTTAGCTCCCATGCAGTCACCTTGAGTAACTTCTTTTTCTAAGAAAAATACACATCAGTTAGTTAATAATTCCATCATAATGCAGCGTTTGTCTAATACTTGTCTTCACCACTGTCCTGGTCTGGCCCAGGAAAAAGGTGATTTTCTGTCTTGTACTTTTGCTTTCAGCTAAGTCTCTTGTAAGTAGCTGCACTCGCTGAAATTAACAGCAAGTTTCTCAGTCCGTCTGCTTCTGGGACTGATAACACTCGATGTTTATAGTTACAGCTGGAAACTGGTGTGAAGGGCCAAGGACACTGCTCAGCTCTGAGGAACATTTTGCCCTCCAGAAGGAGTAAAGAGGTTCCACCTCAACCCCTCTTTTGGGGAGAAAACAACAAGAGAGATGCCAGAACTGACCAAACAGAGTATTCCATCCCATACACGTCATACTCAGTATAAATTTGAGGGATCACAAGGGTCAAACCCCTTCCTGCCCTTCCTGCTTCCCCTTCTTCACCTGTTCCCTGTTTGCTTCAGCATCCTGGGAGGATTCCATCCATTCCTCTGCCTGTGGTCCTGATCCATACCAGCCTGAATCTGTGTGTTCCTGCCTCCAGCTCCCGAGGAGTGCTGCTGACCCCAGGAGTCCAGCCTGGATTTTCCCAGGGCTGCCCTGCAGCCTCGGTGGTGACATGAGAGTTATTAGGGAAAGAGGGGAGAAACATGGTAACAATTTTCCTGTATATTCGTATACATTTAGTAATTTTTCCTATTTATCATTACTGTTTCATTAAAGTTGTGCAGTTTAGTTTCCAACCCATAAGTCCCTCTCCCTTATTCTCTCTCCTTTCTTTATCAGGGAGGAGAGGGAGATTAATAGAGAGCATCTGTTATTCGGTTTAATTGCTGGGCCAGTGTTAAACGTGACAACCACATTATACACACATTTATTTTGCTTCTTTAGTATAGTTTGCTGAGCATTATAAACAGTAGGCAAGGCTACACCCTTCCTTGAACAGGCTGCTACTGTCAGTGGGGTGCAACAACATTTGCACCAGGGTTAAAATGGGAAATGTCAGTATGTTCTACTGTGAATTTCTGAGTGAAATGGAGATATGTGACTGCCACAGACATCATGCATAAGCCAGTGCTTTACTGAATGCTATGAACTGGTCCATCCTTTGGAATGCTTCACCTCAAATGGGCAGCAACAGATCAGTAAGGGATGCCACAGGATGAACAGGCATTAGACCAGCACATGTATTGATTGCTATTATTGATTGCTGACACAAAATTTTATGTCCAAGGATGCATAGCCTTGTGCAGTCACCCATGCAAAGCACAGGCTTCACCTCCTCACCATGGAACCACCCTGGGGTCCTCAGCCGTGGGAGCTCATAATGATGAGAATCTCTGTAATGTATGTGATTTCCTGCTGGTTAAAAAAGAGGAAACATAAAGCTCAGCTGCTCCCTCTTTCCTCCAAAAGCCAGAAAATGCACTAAAGAGAGAGAAGAAATAAAGCTTAGCTTGGTATTTTGATTCTTTCTTGTCTCTAGCTGCTATGGCATGACAACAAGTTTGAGCACAGAGATACTTCTCTGACCTGTGCTTTTTCTGGGCAAAACCAGGATTTGAGCACTTATTTTTTACGGAAGCAAAGATTTCAAGATTTCTTGTACCTGCACCTCCCAGAAGAGCAGACAGTAAGGTAACATGACTTTGATCACTCTTAACTTGTGAGCTCGAATTCTTGCTTTGTAGCCAGCTTTTGAATTCTTTCCTAGCAGTTTTTCTTGTCATTTTCAGCCACTTCATGATTAGAACAGAAGAAAAAATATTTTCTCCTGCACAGCAGAAGTAAACTAGCTAATTAAAAACACTTAGTAAGGATCTTCAAACACCACTTTTACATTAAAAAAAAGAGTTCATGTTGCCATTCTTAGGAGCAGCAGAAGAATGAAAACTCATTATTAGAGGGGAAAAAAACTTCAAAAAGCTGCTACTACCACTACCACACAGTATCTTGGTAGTAGTCCAATAATGTTACAGCTAAGACAATTTTCCTTTTTATGTTCCACCTTCTTTCAGAAGATTTTTCAGCACAATCCTTGCAGTTTTAAGAAATACTGCAAATGTACTGTTTGGCAATAATGCCTTCTCAAAGTCACTTACAATCTGGTTTTGCCACAAAAACAATTCATTTCCCGATATAAGCATAGCAGAAATGAAGGTCATAATATATTTTCAATGACTGCAGGCAAAAATCATTCCCCACAAAAACATTCCTAAAACAAACACACGAGAGAGCAAAGCTAATTTTAATGAATTTATTTCCTCAGGCTCCCTCTCTAATATATGGAGGGAAAGAAATTCTTTTGCACATTGGTTCAAAATGACTCAACCAAGTTTTGTCTGTGAATCACAAGCAAGAGGAACCTCTCCATCTCTACTACATTTCTACCAGCATCTATTAGTTTACAGGCTAACTGAAAATAAAGGTTAATTTTCCAGGCCAAAGTTATTTGGAGAATATATTGAGAATATCTGGTCCACTGACATATTAGTTCTAGTTTTTGATAAGCAGGACACTGTGACCTATAGGTATTCCCAGTTCATTTTTTTCCTGAGTTCAGTAGAGAAAAACTGTTGCTTGGTAGAAAATATTTCTTTCTCTTAAAGTGCAGATCTGCATTTTTCTTTCTAGAAGGAAGAGGGATTTGATGCACTAATATGCTCATAATGATTTGTACCACACTGCCTTTATCCTTCACACACTGCATGTGTCTGTCAGTTGCAGGTTTTATCTCTATGTGACATTTAACATTATCTTTAACAGCATTATTCTAGTACAATAACAGTGCATAAAAGAGAGACTTTGACGTGTTATATTCTTCTAATACAGCTGTTTTGAGGTAGGACTTTACAAACACTGGCTAGTTCTAAAGAGTAAAATGACCTATCCTTAATTAGCTGACACATCCTAACATATCCGGGAGAGGGTGATGGAACAGGTCAAAGAAACTCAGCTTCTGCTGACCAGTGAATCATTGAAGGTTCAAACTGGTGGGACATGTTTCCATGAAGTGAGCAGAAATCCACTGACAGCTGCTGCACTTCCTTAGTTACCCTTCCTAAAACTCTAATTCACACTTTCCAGATTTTATAAGCCTGTAATCACACACTGCAAATCTTCACAAGTGCCAAAATATAAAGCTTGGAATAAGGATCAGTAAACAAAAGTATATTTATTTTACAAAATAACAGAAATCTTTTTTCCTTTACTTCATTTTTGTTTCATTCCTGTTTCATCATAACTAATTTCTGCCCCTCAAGAACTTCTTTCAAAAATGCAAAGGTCATGGTAGGCAGAACACTTCTTCCAGAAACCAGTCTATTCCCGGAAATGTGAAACCGGTTTAATCAGTCCAGTCTCCTGATTTTCTTGCTCTAGGTTGGCATAAACCTGAACAATCTGCAGTAGAGCAAGTTACTGATTGCCTCTTGGTGGAAAGTTTGTTGTTATGACCACCCTGGATTAACTGATAAAATTTTGCTTATATTGACAACAGGTCTGTTGTTCATATAAACGAAGAAGTAGGACAAAAGGAAGCAGATGATGGAGATCCCTTTTATCCTAAGAACAACTCTTCCCAACATTTACTTTGTTTTTAAGTACAGAGGTTTAGTACTCATACATGTGCCTGTGTTGTATAAACGTGAACAAATTAAGGGGGGGAAAAAGTCAAAAATATCTAACCAAACTTTATTAAACTTTTCAGATTCCTACACTTTGTGACTCTGCAGGGACCAGATATTCAGTTTCTGGAAATGCTAGGATATGGGCAGCTGTATGTCAACGCTAGAATTAATTACTGATGGGAAAAGGATACACTGGTCTTGATACATCTGAGAGAAACACAATCGACACCTCCTACCAATTTGTTTTCTGTGACCCTCAACTTTACAGCATTACGGATGAAAAACCAAAAAAGTAACCTGCTTGTCTGTATGGCACTATACAGGGAGAGAGGCATCCTGAACAACAAAATCAATCTAATTCCTGATGTTCATAAAATTTCTGAATCCTCCTATCCTCCTACCATAAGCTGTCTTAAAATTACTACAATAAGAAGCAACTGGAAAAAAAAAAAATATATATATTAACAAGATTTATCTCTTGGACTTAAATATTAATAAACTTGCCTAAAGAGAAAATATTTATACTGGAATGAGATCAGAATTTAGACTAACTCTCTCCCTAGTGGCAGCTCAGTATCTCACATGGCTCAAAAACCTCATGAAAGGCAGAGTGAATCCAGTACAACTAGCTGAAAGGATAATTACCTCCCAAGAAGCCACTGTTCGGTTCATTTCCCAGTTCACAAAACAGTAAATCACAAGTAACACTCATGGAATTAAAAAAGCAATAAAGAATCAATGAAGCATCAAATCCTGCAATTTCTGACCTGACAGGAGTTTGTGACCATAGGAGTCCAGATGCAAAACCCCTCCTGCCCAGGCACACACAGCTTGGTCACACCAGCAAAGGGACCCAACAGGAAAATCCATCACTGAAGCCCCTTCTGTTCATCCTTACAGTGAGGGTTAATCTGTGCACCAAGGGCATTTGCAGTACAGGAAATAATGTTATGCTTATGAAGTCACCCAGATGGATTCAGACAAATTACATATGGATTGTTTATGGATTGTTTGTATTAGAGAAATGAACAAACACCCAGCTGAGATCAGGCTGTTGAACCAGGCCCACAGATGTATGTAGTTGCAGAGGGCCTGAGATGAACTCTTTCCATTAGAGGGTTTGCAGTTTAGATAAACCACGTTAAGAATGTGGAGGATTTAGGAATTAGGAGAAAGTGATGTACTCAGGCCAAAACACACCTTAGGCAAACCTAGCATAGAGCAGATCTGTTTTAACTATCCCACACAGAAGACTTTGCCTTTAGACCTTCCAATCAGCCCTGTGATCCCATAAGCCCCTCAGTAGCCTTTTTTTTACAAATGTCTGACATCGGCTTACTGTATTTTGGGGAAGTACTTCCTCAAAAAAATATGTGTATAGTCTCCAGAGACAGCCTTGCTAACTCCTGGCAACTTTACATACCCAGTACTGAAGCTACTGTGTTTCCCAAGCTGCTGTACTTCTTTCCGTCCAAAGTAATTATATAAAATCCTTAAAAGTCTGCATGAAGAAGATTCCTGGTTGGGAAAAAACTGGTCTATGTCTTACATAGACAGGTTCAAAGTCTTACTTCGTAAGAATATGCAAACCCTTGAATTTCACAGGTTTCTGGATCTGACAAGACTCTGCAGTTGTTTCTGACAACTGATGTCTATATGTACAGCAATGTACTCTATAAAAAACAAAAGCAAACCTGTATTAAAAAGAACACCAAAGTACCAAATCAGGATTCGGGACACAGGAAATGTAAGGGGTTTTGGGTCCACCCAGTTTTTGGTCAGCTCCTTTTTGCGAGGCTGTCATAAGCCGTGCCTTTAAGGCACAGCACTTCTAACAGTGGGGTTCAAGGTTGCTTTAGGGTGAATAAAACTTAACTGTTTCAGATTGGAAGAATATAGGCTTTATTTACTTCTTACTGGCGACCTTAGAAAGCTAAATTTATAAATAAAAATGGGTAAATTAATCTGTTAGGTCGTTGGATTGCTGAGAGGCAAATTTATTCATTGGGCAATCTTCTTGCCCACAGGCTATTTATCAACACTGCTGATATAAAACACATCCTGCGCACAGACAGGGTGCAATAACCTAAGCAGAGATAGCCTTTTACCAGATTTCTTACCTCTGAGTCGACCACAGCAGCATCGGGACATGTTCCGCTGCGAGAGCCGCTCTGAGCAGCAGAGCCAGGGCGCAGAGGAGCGGGGCCGGGGCTGGCGGGGCCGCAGGGGCCGCAGGGCAGATTCGCGTCATGGCGCCGGGCAAGCGCCGAGAGAGCTGCCCAGGGGCAGAGCCAGCAGCACCCAGACTCCGCACAGCTGCACTTTCCGGCTCAGTTGCAGCTCTCCGGATTTACCCAGGCTGCTGGGTGAGGTTCCTCTTTAACGACAGTGAGAATGTTCAAAACACGGACTTCCGTAGCTGGCAGCTGGGAGTTACGCATACTTCAAATAACTTTCAGTTTTGTGATTGAAGCAGCTTGTAAAACTGCGCAGTGTAAGCACGGACAGATTGCTCTGATGGCTTTCTAGTACAAGGGAGAGTCATGAAGTCCATACTCCTGCCCTGCTGTTCTCTAACTCCCTGCTAACTACAGGCTGATAACGGAGTTGCTCAACTTTAAAATGGAGTTCACAGAAAAGTTTTCTGTATTGCACAAAATATATCCTGCAGAACTTCTATCTTCTTCCCCTGCTACATATTATCGCGTCCCTCAGTTTAGCTCTTTCACATGTATTGAGAGCTGGTGTCACACATTTGGGTGTTGACAGGTTTGAAATCTGCAGTAAATCTATCCACTGCCGATTCCAGCAAGAAGGAAGAGTGAGAAAATGGTATGCTTGGAGTGTATCCACTGAAACATCGAATTGCTCAGCTGTCTTTTGCGAGGAGCAATGCTGTCCCAAAATCAAAAATACCAAAAGTCAGAAGCAAATTATAATCACTTCAGAACCGACATGTCTTCAGCATTTCACAAGTCTCACACAGGAGCAAAATAGTCATAGAGAATTTCTTCATGCTGAGAAGCAAATCCCTCCAGCACACTTTTTCATTCCTGCCGAGCCCTGAGCTGTTCCTGTACCTTGTGACTACATTAGCAGCAGCACTCACTCAGCACGTGGTCGGCACAGGGTGCGGGTGTCTCTTAACAATCAAAACAAAGTATTACGAATAATACACATCAAAAAAAAAAAAAAAAAAAAAAAAAAAAAAAAGCAATAAAAAAAGCTATGTTCAAGCAAGTTGTGATAAGGAAAAATAAAAAATTGTAACACAGGCACACACACATTTCTGAATCTGAGCCCACATAGCTCGATAAATGAAAGCCAATTGCATTAACTCACAGCATACTAATACAATGGTGTTGTGTAATAAAAGGCATTTTGTTAATCACTGCAATTTGAGATCAGATTTTTGAGACAAAAATAGTAATTTTGAGGGAAGTAATAAATCACCTCCGTTTTCTTTTCTTCTCCATGTTACCTTCACATAACACTAACATTAACCCTTTAATTGCTATTTTTCCTCTTCTCCTTGGAGATATATTAGAAATCCTTCATTTTCCTTTCACATGCTGCTGTTTGTTTGCATAAGGGAGAGTACAGGTAAAAAAGCAATCCAGAGCACAAAGATAGGGGTAGAACTGGTTGCCCTACAGAGAATTTATTATGAATTGGAATAGCTCTGTTAATACAAGTAAAATACTTCATAATTCTCAAAGTGGTTAACTTTTCCAGGGTTATTTTTCAGAACATGACAGTTCTGGTTTCTCAGAGTATTTCTCTGCCCAGAATATTCTTGACAGTTTTTGTGTGCACCTCCTACCTGCAAAGCCAATCAACTCTAAGTCTTCCTGTATGCTTATAGTTAACTTTCACATAAGAAATTAAGACCATAGAATTATTTTGGTTGGAAGGGACCTTAAAGGTAATGTAGTTCCAGCTTCCAAAGGTCAGCATTATAGACATCAAAAGTGTCCAACAGCCACAGAATAGAAAAAGGAATCACAACATTTCCAGCAAAACTTTCAGTTTTGCAGAACCTACTAGATTTGCATTGCAGTTGGCAGCCTGGTAAAACTTCACCTTTTTATCCACTAAGCCTGTGCCTTGTTGGATTGTGATTCCTCTCATTTGCTAGCTTGCACAATGCAGAGGTCCTGGCACTAAGAAAGAGAGCAAGAAAATGGAGTATCTTACTGTTCTTCTAACACGAACCAATGAAGAGTAGGTTTGTGTGGGTCTTCTCCACTACTAAAACAGTTGATATGATCATCACTGCCAGGAAATCCACTTCATCTTTAACCCTCAACAATCTCTTTTCAATGTATGGAAATCAAGACCAACAAATATATGGGGTACAAACATGCGTTGATACCAGACAGGATCCTCACCCCAAGAACAAATTATTCATTACTAAATGTATCAGTACAGGTTAGGGGCTGACCTGTTGGAAAGCAAGTCTGTGGAAAAAGACCTGTGAGTTCTGGTGGGCAACAGCATGACCAATGTGCCCTTATGGTCAAGAAGGCCAATACATGCTATGGTGCATCAAGAAGAGTGTGAAAAGCAGGTCAAAGGAGGTTATCCTGCTCTGCTACTCTGCCCTGGTGAGGCCATAGCTGGAGTACTGTATCCAGTTCTGGGCTCCCTGGTTAAGAAGAAGAGGGAACTGCTGGAGAGGGTACAACAAAAGGCTTCAAATATGATTAGGGGAACAGAACATCTCTGTTACGAAGAAAGGCTGAGGGACTTGGATCTTTCTAGGTTGGAGAAGACAAGGGAGGAATCCTATCAACACCTGTAAGTACTTAAGGGGTGGGTGTCAGGAAGGTGGCACCAGTCATTTTTCAGTGGTGCCCAGCGACAGGACAAAAGGTAACAGGCACAAACCTGAACATACAAAGTTCCATCTAAACATGAGGAAGGACTTCTTTGAGGGCAGCAGAACACTGAAACTGCTCGAAGTCACCACCCATGGAGGCAATCAAAACCCTCCTGGAAGCCATCCTGTGTTACCTGCTCTAAGTGAACCAGCTCTGGGAGTGGAATTGGACTAGATACTCTCCACAGGGCCCTTATACCCCTAACATTCTCTGATTATGTGACTTGACAATTCCATACTTTTTAAATGGATGACTAGTGCTCAACTCTACTATTACAGAGCATTTTCATAGGGCAAAAGCTTTCACACCATTTCAAAAATTCCACTGCTGGCACATGCCACTTCTTTTACAAGTTTATACTCAAATGCTGACACACCCTGGACAAAAAGCTGAAGTGATTTAAGAGGTTCTTTGTTTCTTACATCCACAATGGCCAAATGGAAGTAGTTTAATGAAAACAAAAGAGAAGGTAACACAGGGAGAGTTAAGAAAGAAAGGTATACTGTTCCTGTCTCTTTCCAGCTGGTAATATCCCAAAAACTAGACTCTCCCTTAGCTTAAGCTGTGTTTGCACACATGCATCAATCACACAAAGTGGTGAGACAGAGCACAAGTCAGTGGCTAAAGTCTCCATACTCTGCCTTATAGAAGCAGTCTTATAATTTAACAGATTGTTTTCTCTTGGATGTCTCTTGTAACAAGGACAATTTACAGTGCAAGTCAGAAGGACTATCTAGAGATGGTTGACTAAAACAAGTACCATCCATTTTGCATGCAAATTTGGTCCTTGAGCAAGAGGTTTTGGAGCAAACACAGTACTACAGCAACATACTAAAGAACCCCTTCCCCTTTTCAAATTATATATACAAATGTAGGCTCTTAAAAAAAACTAAACTAAAATAAAAATTCCATTATTTGGATTGTTATCCACATGAGGAGCTGACCAAGAGCTTTAGACGGTGATTGTCACAGCAAAACCACAGGTTGAAACCACCTCTGCAACAGAAGTTTCAAGCAGAACTTTGCAGTTTTCTATAGGATATTGAGTGTACACCAGGTAATATTTTTCTCTGAAACTATAACCAAACATAAACATGCCCGAATAAGTTTATGGAGAGAATTGACTTGCACTTTAAATAACACAAGTTCCTTAGAACACAAACATGTTGCAAACAGTTTGCACTGAGTATTTCAAATCACGTCTGATTTACAATGTCAAAAACTTAGTTACAATTGCATGCTGGCAGCTCCACTATGACTATCAAGTAAAGTTATTATTTTGCACAAATGTTTGCAAGGCAAAGCATCTGTATTTGGAAGGACATAAATTCTGTTGTTCTGTAGGAATTAGGGGTTGAGGGTTTGTCTGCCTGATATGCTTAGAATCAGAGAAATAAATGTAGTACAGTGCTTATAGTATTCTATTTTTAATTAAAAGATGACAAAGAAATATCTCAATTTCCCCAACAGGAATAGTACAGACAGAATGTTCCAGACAACACAGGCTTACATGGAAAGAGTCACTGCTCTAGAAATGCAGAATTTACAAAGCTCATCAACATTTTACTTTTTAAATAATGAGGTTACAAAACATAAAATGGAGTTCTATTGACTGGTCAAGGTCAATTTATTTTTATTCTCAGAAGTTAATTGTATTACACAGATGAAAATAAGGATACTGATGAAAAGGTATGTTTCTTTAAAACCAAGGAAATTGTATTGATCATTAATTCACTTAACTTACTTAACTTCAGTTAACTTCGAGCAAGAGTTATGTTTTTGGACGAGTACGAGGAGGCTTACCAATTAAAAATCTATTTGCATTAGCCTGATTGTCACTCTTATGCAAAAAGGATGCCATCACTGGAATCTGAGCAAAGTAGTTTTTTGCCCGGATATGTTTATATTTTATTCTGTGAATAAATGCAGCTTCATAAGCCTGAAAAGAAAAAAAAAATCAAAATCCTACTGAATATCGAGCAATCTACACCATGTTTCATATTTTAGACATCATAAATAGTCACCCTTTAATAAATTAAGCCAGATATCTTACTCCTATATGATATACAATGAAATATGTTGTACATCTATACTGCTACGTTATGGCCCAATAGTGTAAATAAATAACCATTCCTTGTGAAATATTAATCACCTTTTAAAACCAGAAAATCTTCTGGCCTTTTAGAATTTCTTTTTAGATAAAACATTTGTACTTAACTTTGAAAATTAACTAAGGCAGTGCTTACAAAATCAACATTTGCAAGGTGACGACTACATAAGAATCGGTAATAATTTACAAATAACCATGGCAGCAAACATTTTGCAGCATTTCATTCAGCCTTTGTGTTCAGTGGTGACATCTTCCTAAATTTCTAGTTTTTATTAGTGGTTCAGATGACGTAATAACTAACTAGATTATTTAGCTGGAAAAGCCTTTTGCTATCCCTGTAGTCATAGTTATGAATAATTCCTATTTTTAAAAAGTGCTTAAGAGGCCTTTTTTTTTGTTTCAGTGAATGAGAAGCAATGATTCAACTAACAGATTCTAACTTCACCTCAGTCTGCTTTGGCCATTACCAGTGAAGAATGGTGATTCCTCAGAATGTAGCTGATCCACACCTGGTTTTGTAGCCAGAGCTAAGTGAAAATACCTTATGATTTTAGGTAGGCTTGTGCACCTTACCTGTTCCTCTTCTGGCATAACTCCTACCTCCAATAAAGCTCTGTACCTAATCAAGTTAATGGCATCTCTTTGAATATGACATCCAAACTTACAAAGTTAAACCAGAGAAGTGTGTAATTGGAATCTTTGTCTGCCATGATGCTAGTAACATGAATTTATGGATGCAGAGAAGTATCATTAGATTCAGATTGTGTGAACAGTCTTGTTGACTGAAATTTAGTCAGAGGAATCTATAATAAAGGAGTTTCCAGCTTGGAAGTGATTTAAGGTTTTAACGCTAATGCTCACATAAACATGTGTCTGCTTAAAGACACAATTTATCTATCCAATTTATGCTATCCAAAAATACCATGGATAGCATAATCCCATTCCCTGACTCATATATTTCAAACCTAAAGGAAACTTTTCATTTAGAGAGCATTTTTTTTTCTCTGTCAGTTTAATTATTGAATTCTCTTAAAGACTTCCAAAAAGAAAGGCAATGTAAAAGTTAAGTTGCATGTTATGCACACATATCATGTAATAAATTTAATTAACTCCCCAAACAACAGGACACTATACAACAATGTCCTCAGATCACTACTTCCATAAATCAACAGCCTAAAGGTGAAAGGCTCAGTAATCCATTGCTAACTGCAGGCCAAACACAGCTCACAGAATTGTCCCATGCCTTAAAAAATTCAATGAGGGGGATATTTACCAGACCACCATGTTTAGATAAGGAACTTGGGGGGCATGGTGTAAAAACATACAATTTCAATTATTTTTAAAAATCTTAAGTTTTTTAGCACTGAACAGAATTTAGGCTTTTCTTACTTAATTGCAAACTGTAAGATTACGTTATCAGGATAATAAAATGACATCTACATAAGAAAGTAAATGGAGGCAAAGCTTAATATAACAAATAATAACTGGCCAAACATAATAAGTCACAGGATTTTACTAAAACATATTGTAAATATTCTAAAAAAAATAAGCCCATCAGATTTTACCTCCTGAAGGTTACACAGCTTAAGATGTGCATCTGCCTCATCCTTAGTGAGGAGAATAGTGTTCCATGGAGACCACTCTTGCTGCTTATCCCATCTGATCATAACCAAATCATAGATGTCACTGCAGGCACTGAGAGCTGACTGACAGTTCCATATAGTCTCGATCATATAGTGCAGATCATGAAGCTGAAATGGAAAACAGACTTAAGAAGAAAGAAGCATGGTTCACTCCACAACAGCAGCATTGGAACTGTAATAATCCAAATTAAGTTTTGAGTGAAAAAATTTTCTATGTGTATGTCACATTATCACTGGATTAAATAATATCCAGACAGGTACATCTTCCTTAGGCATGGTGTGGAAATTAACTGCATTTTTCCTGTATCATCCATAAAATATTACATTCTTATTTTGTCTCTGCCAATGGCAATTCATATCTTCTCTTAAGACTGCTTAACTGCTTTTATAAAGTGTCTTAAATCTCATAGCTTTTCTCACATAGAATACTTAATTAAGCCTGTTCAGACCTTTTTGATTAATAACAATAATACATCTATGTAATTACCGAGATGACTACACCATCTCATTCCCAGGTTCAGAATTAATGTTATTCTCTAAATGACATATTGGACTACTAAAGTACTTAAAGTTTACACATAATCAGAATCATTGGGCCTGGAAAATGAGAGAAATTAGGACAAGAAAAACTCCCACCTATGACAAACCCCAAAGCACAGCCTGTCTGGCTTTGTTCCTTTCACTGCTGTTGACAGATGAAGAGTCTGTTGTGCTCAAGATGCCATTTCTCATTTTGCCAAATGAGGTTATAGGATCAGGTAGCTATACTACAATATTAACAGTATAATAGTCTGTTTGTAAACTCTCTCTAGTGCAGGAAGGACTTTAAATGTACTTTTAACTTATGCCTGTGGTTAATTTACATCAATCTTAATTTGTTTAATTTAGTACTTGTCTTTTGAAAGCACTAATAGATCTTGATAAAGAAAGCTTCTTGATTGAAACAATAATAAATATGGGTTGGTAGTTTGGTAAGTTTTTCAGTCACCCTCCATTGAATCGTCTCTATATAAGTAATGGAAAATTATTAGAAAATTTTTATCTACAGGAGTCTTTAAACAACAGACTTCTGAACAGGTTTTCCTCCAAGCAAGCCAGCTGAAGAAGCCTCGTCTCTCTAAAAAGAAATCTTAATTGATTAAATACTGGTGTTCGCATGTTACTTACTGAATTCCTGACAAAGGATGAATAAAAATATATCACTAAAGTGCTTTAGTGAAATGCAGCCTATGTATTCTCATCCATCTTGCTTCCAAAATCTAGGAGCCCATGTAAATTCTTGTCAGGAAAAATACAAGATAAACACTGGGTTTAGAACCTCCATTTGTACTAAGTCTGGGTGTAGTGGCTATGCTATACACCTCAAAAGTTACCAGAACTTACAAAAGTCTATACTGAGGTATATGAGTCTATGTAGAACAAATTCATAATTTGACTCTTCCTTTTTCCTGGATTTTTTTTTCTGTCTGAAAAATAGACAACAGCTTGTTCAATGTTAAACCTTCTCTGGAATTGGGGTAGAGTTTGATTTAAGAGACTTCTTCTGCACCTGCTGAAGGTAACCATGCGTTTTGCTGTGACATTTTACAGTTAATTAATTTCAAATGATGCTTCCCTCCTGCCCCCTTAATAATTTGTTCTACACCCAGAAGAAATGTAAATGGACTTAAGTGCTGTTGTCTGACAAATTGTGAGCAAGTACCACTGCAAGTTCAGCAGCTGAGACCAGGAAACATGGCTAGGCAGCAAACCAATAAAGCAGTTGAACACATTTGTAACTTCAAATTAATATGACATTCCTACTAGGATGTTGCTCATCAAGAAAAATCAAAGCACTAGTATTTACCATTAGCTCTAAAGAGCATGGCATAGTCATACCCTTTGAAAAAGTAAAAGCCAGACCCAGGATGTGACACATTTGCTGAACTAGTTTTTTTTATCAAAAAAAGGTCTTTACCTGCTGTAAGCACAATTTAGTCGAGACACTGTAATTCTCACCAATTGCTTTTTGTCTTTTAAACGTTAGCAGCACTCATACAGGTGGTCAGCCCACACACAGTTAGAATAAGTGTGCAATAGAAGTGAAGAAAAATTTTTTATCTTCCCACAAAAGTCTTGCATCTCTCCACAGACAATACAATCAGAGCCAGTAATGGTACTGCAGTGGGCAATTAATCAAGCTGTCATAACTGCAGCAAAAGCCTTTTCACTGCACCCAAATAATTTCTAGATGCGTCAGAGCTCTCTTCTCAATGTAAGTGAAGTGAGGGACAGATACTCGTTGAGAGAAAAAATCTAATGATTTAAGGAAATGTTAGGAAAAACTTGAGCTAGTCAGTGATTTAGGATACAAACCTCTGTTGTTTAAGAATTTACAACTCTAAAGAGAAGTACTTGAAGTTAATTTGGATTAAAATTACACAGTATCTTGACATGTTGCAGTGCTACATCCACACATGGAACTACAAGTGAGGACTTTCGGTGTCTACAGTTCAGAACCAGTAATGTTTCAGTGCATCAGAGGCCACCAGCCATCATCACAGGTGATGTAATGGGAGAGATATCCAAAAGAGTTTGGAGGATGTCTACATATTAGGATAAACTAAGTTAGATAAAGACAAAAAACTTTTCAATTTAAGTGAAAACTAATACGGATGAGCAACTACAAAATTCAGATTTTTTGATAAAGTTTCTTAGCATAGGCACAATAATTAAAGAATTCTAATCTTCCTTTGGCAGCTGTGCCAACCATGGCATGGCTTGTTTTGGCAGCACTGGGATTTTAATGACTGCTTTTAGTTTGCTTGGTTGTGGTTTCAGACATACTGACAATACAGCTCAAAAGCTGTTCTATTAATGTTCATGCTGTAGAGATTTTTATTTCTACATCTCAGAAAGTTCAAGTAAATCTCGGCTGTTCGGTATTTTCAATAAATAACACTTTGCAGTTACTTCAGATTTTAAACCTTCTGAGTAATACTGGATATCAAATTCTTTTGTTGACAGAATAAGTAGTAACAACTGAAAGAATTTGGTGAAAAAAGGCAAGTTTTTCTTTTAACTGATTGTCCCAGTAAGGATTAGTAAGAAACATGAATTATTTAGAAATACTGCAAAAGATTATTACAGATGATGGAAAATGTTTGGAAAATACATAGTGAATCCCTCTCCTAATAAATGCAATACAGTAAAACTTGCAACTATACAAATACTCTACTGACACAGAACAGGAATGTCAACACCTCAGCTTCTTTGTTTCCTCTGAGAATGTGAGAAAGAGTTTTATTACTAAAACAGTCCAAATAATGGGGCTTAAAATGTTTTCTAGTGTTATGCCTTGAACAATATTACAGTCACGAAGCATTATTGTTGCTTTACAGATGATGCCAGTTTCTTTAAGCAACAGGATGGCCAGAACCAGAAGAATCTGGATCATCTGATTCTTTGACCTGTCAGCTAGTCTTCTACCTTCTTTTAATATATGGGTGGTCTGGTAACCATTTTTGAAAGTATAGCTATCCTTCAGGAGCTTAAATGCTTCCTTATGGCATGGAACAACACATATCACAGGAAGAAGCTTCTGTGGGTTTTAGACTATTTCTCTACCTGTCAAAAATATACAGAAAATAAAGGAAAAACAATATAGAATTGTAAGTAGTTCCCATTATTAGCAATAAACTTTCACGCAGTACCTGAACTAAGAAAACAATTTTAGAATCATCCCCATAATCAACTTCAGACTTTCTGAGATTTTCTAGTATAGGTTTGTACTTCGAAAAAGCTTTTCGCTGGTGAGCCTCATTTTCAAGCCTGTAACACGAGCGACATTTGCCAATGGTGCGAGAATTTGCAGGAATAGGAAACTCTGTAGATGGGAAATAATTTTCACAACCATGACAGAAGTGAACATTTTTATAAAGCTTTAAGGGATCTGGTGGAACCTAAAAGATAAAAAAAAAAAAAAAAGTTATTTTACCACAAAGTATCTCTGTATTAGTTATGCATCACCCTAACTCTAATGGAATATGTTTTAGATATATTCAGGCAAGTATAATAATATGAAAATGCCAGTAATATTTATTTTAAAATACCCAATAATTTGTTGAGGCTTTTTTAAAGGAAGACCAAAAGCCATTCTGTTTTCTTATTGTACTTGATAAAACCAGTTATACAAATCAGTCAATCAATTTTTAAGGCATAAGATCCTGGACATTATGCTCCAGTGGTCTTGCTGGTGGTTTTATGTACACTGACTGCCACCTGTTCTGGAAAGATGACAGCACAGAGATATGAGAAACTAGTTCTTCTGCATTTAATTTTTCATATAGAATCTGCCCTTAGTATCAAAGATAAAACTCTGAGATTATGAGCATATTAGTATTTTTGCACGAGAATATAAAACCATCAGAACCACGTGTCCAGAAACAATATACAATAATAAACAAAATACAATAATGACCTCCTCACCCTCATACTGCATCATCACTTCAGTAAAGAATTTAATGTCATCTGTGCACAGGGCCCAAGTCTGCAAATAGGTAGTTTGTGCAGGCTGTGCAGCTACCTGTTGCAGTCATATGCCTTTTTTTGAAAGTACCCCGAGGATTTGGTTGCCTTGACTATTAGTGAACTATCATAATTGTTATGGTTTAAAGGTTACAAGATCCAAATACAACTGATAGGTGCAATTTATCCTTCAACTCAAGGTACAGTTAACTAAAAGCCACAGAAGGCAAAGATCTCCCATCTCCAGCCTCTGCTGGAGTTACTCATCTAGGTAACTCTATTCATAAACCCAGTGTAAAATAACTGCTGGATGATTCTAAATCACACTAACATTTACTGACAGATTCTCTTCTCATAAGATACTACCAACAATTTAAGAGGAATCCTGTTCCGATAGATGCAGAATACCCACTGCTACCTAAAGCAACAATGTATGATAGTGAATCGTATTTTTAATTTTAATCTGTAGTAGAAAAAAATGCACAAACATACAATCACACAACTTGAAAGATGTCACCACTATCTCTATAGTTATATCTTCCTTTCTGGACATGTGGGATGCTGCCTCTTCTTCAGTGGGAAAAAGACAATTGCTCTCTCTGGTAAATCCCCATTTGGTATTACAATTTACTGTTACCATCCTTTAAGATTTACCATTTTCAGATTTATTATTCCATACATAGTGTTCCTGAACTCACTCTGTGGCTCTAGCTATGTGTCAGCTTCTTATAGCCATGTCTAAGCCACATGCTTCATATACAACTATGTAAGCTTATTTGTGTGCAGTCTATGTACTTAGCTGATTGACAGCTGGCTGAACAGGAGTCAGCGGTGTGCCCAGGTGGCCAAGGAGGCCAACACTGTCCTGGCCTGCATCAGGAACAGCGTGACCAGCAGGACCAGAGAGGTGATGCTGCCCCTATACTCAGCCTTAGTGAGTACACCTTGAGTAGTGTGTGCAGTTTTGGGCACTGCAGTATAAGGAGGACATGGAGGTGCGGAGAGGGTGCAGAGAAAGGCAGCCAAGATAGTTGGGGGTCTGGAGAACAGGTCTGAGGAAGAGAGGCTGAGGGAACTGGGGCTGTTCAGCTTAGAAAAGAGGGGGCTGAGGGGAGACTTCATTGCTCCCTACAACTAGATGAGAGGAGGCTGTAGTAAGACAAATGTTGACCTCTTCTCTGTGGTGACCAGTGATAGGACAAGAGGAAATGGACTCAAGTTCTGACAAGGGAGGTTCAGGTTGGGTATTATAAAAATTTCTACACAGAAAGAGTGGTTAAACACTGTAACAGGCTGCCCAGGGAGGTGGTGGAGGTATCATCCCTGGAGGTATTCAAAAGACAGTTAGATGAGGTGCTACAATAGATGATTTAGTGCTTAGGGGTTGTAGGGATGATGGTAAGGCTTTGCCAACCTTGATGATTCTATGGTTCTACTTGCTACATTTTACTTACTTACATTTACTTACAGCAATTCTACAGAAGTTTTTTTTTAAAAAGCTTTAATTGTCTTCCACTTCCCTTCTCCACAATACTTAATTTAAGGGCCATTATGTCAGACTGCAAAATAGGAAACATACCTTAAGTATCCTAGCGACTTCAGGGTTAACCTCCGGAATTTTAACAAATTGAAGAAATAATGTACAAATTCTTTTCCTCAGTCCTTCTAAGTTGCATTCTTTCACTTCTCTTGACATAAGATCAAATTCCCTGTCAATTAATTCCAGAATTTCTTGTGTTAATTTACATTCATGTTCCTGAAAGTAAACACAAAGGAAAAAAAACACAACTACACAACAATAAGGAAGCAAACAAACAAAATTATTCTAATGCTGGTATGAAAGCTAATTATAGATTCTTTGCCATCCATCACTCATAGCTCTGCATACACACCTAAGAATATGTTCATATAAGAACCCCTTAGCAAAACAACCTCCAAGGAATATAATATAAAGAACTACAAAACTGGTAAGGCTTAAAGATCCTGCTTTAAGATGCCTGTATATGTATGGAAGCTGTAAGAAGCTTTAAAGCTGTAGGCATTAAAAAATGCTAAGCAGAGGCACAGAACACATGCAAAGTTTTCAGTTTCCAAAAGCACCAAGAAATACCTTCCTAAGAGGATTCCTTTGGGCTAAGTGATAGGAGTTGTAATGTATATACACAGTATATATAATGTATATACATTACATATACCCATCTTCTGGGAGGCCGTACATGCTAATGTACATACCTGCATATGTAATGTATATACACAGTAGATGCTTATATATATATAAAAATAAAAAATAAACTTCAGAAAATCCCTCAGGCAACAAAAAAATTTAAAATCCACAAGCCAAACGGCATGGAGGATTTCATGAGTATGCTTGGAAAGTAGTAATTTCAATATCTCAAAGGGTTAGCAGGAGATTCTCCACAGAGAGGTAAGAGATGAAGGAGGTCTGTGTTTTCTCACCTAAAGCAGAGTGCTAATTTACAGAAATTCTACAATAGCTTTACTTTAGCAATACTGACTTGCATTAAGATGAGCAGTAGTCTGTAAAATACCAGTGCTCCCAATCCTATATTGACTTCAGATCAAATTCTGGTGCTTCCAAAGAAAGCAGCAAGATGATAATTTGTTTTATTCTAGTTTGATGTCAACAGTGTCATCCTGAAAGTACTTTGACACTTATTTTATTTTATTGTTTACATAAATAAATAAATAACCCAAACATGAAAGACTGAAAGAAATGCAGGAATTCGGTGGGAACGTTGGCAGAAACACTGAAGGTGACAAGCAAGGGGCAAAGGAAAAGGAAATAGAACAATATTTACTAGCCATAAAACTGGTAATCTAAACCAACAGAGAGATAACGTTCTAAAGTAACATTTCAAAGAAGTCAGGAAAAAAGAATAATAGCCACATACATCTCTGCCATGTTTTTCATCAAGTTGTTTTTAGTATGAAGCTAAATTCTGTACTATGTATTGTACTATGTATTACTATACAACCCCCTAAAACTACAGGGTTAAAATTCTAACACCACTTCAAGAAAAATGTGCACATCATAAAGTGAAGTATGAATTTTGAGTGTATCTGGAATGCAAATTACACTCTTGTGCCAGGCAGCACACTGGGCTTTCTCATGCTGCCAGCTGATCATCCTGGCACCTGTTTGCCAGAAGAAGCACTGCTTATGTGTCAACACAATTAAGTCACTGTATCTTTGGGAAGTACAGCTTCAAACTAAACATAAACTGAAAAATCAAACATACCTTCACTGTACTTCTGACTGTTAACAGTACAGCTGTTCTCTCATCTTTTGGGAGGCTGTACATGGTAATGTTGCGGTAGATTTCAAACAGTTCTCTGGCCCGGAGCGTGTACTGTGTATCCATTACAGTGATTCTTCCATCATACGCCTTCCATCTCTTAGGCTGGGAACACTTCAGAAACAATTCATATAATTTTGAGCTATTACGATCTGATCACCAGCTGAACAAGTGCATTAGGTTACAACAAGTTTCATCAGAGCAAATAGGGACTTAATATTAATGCTTGACTATTAAAAAAAAGGGTAATTCTATCGTCAATATGTGGACAGTACCTTTTCCACCAGAGCAAGTATCCAATTGCACCCTTTATTTAAAATTTCAGATCATTAAAATTTTGACTTACAGTATATTAAAAATAAGTAATCTCTTACAGGGATATGCTCTAGTTTAAGGTGAGTTTACTGATACAGTGTTAGAATACATTTCCTCTGTGCTTCATCTTGCAGTCATAAATCCCTCAAAACTATCAGTAAAAAATCAATGGGACTGTTGACTGTGTAAAGATGGTAAATTTAAGGCCTCAGGGTCTACAGTAATACAGAATATCTCTGGGGAACTGTTCTATTTATGCTAGCTATACAGAGGGATAGAAGGCATAGACTTTAAAGCTGTCTAAGGCAAAGCATGAGTTTAGAGCTTATCAGATACTTCAGCTGGCTTCTTCTTTGCTAACTGAACCACATGCCATACTCCTACTACTTCAACTGCCTCTGCACATCCTTAACATCTGCAGGCAGTGAGAAGTTACATGGTGACTGCTGCCCTACTCCCTTTGAAAAGGTTGAGAATTCTCTTATTTCTAGGGGACTGTGTTTGGTTGCAAACTACGTATTTACATAGGGGACTAATTCACTTGTGGAGGTAGGTATCTAAATACAGAAGAAAAATGGTATTCAAAAGCCTCTCCCCATCATTACCTAACTCCACTCCCTTTCCTTAACTGGGACAGCTATTTGGAACCCATTTCACTGTATGTGGTACTCAAGTGTCCACAAACACTTGTAAACTTCACTTTGCAATAGTGGTGCAAGTTAACTACAGCAATACTTCATACATATCCAGCTTTCTGAATATGACCATTGACATGATCATTATTTTGACCAAATACACAGGCTTGTTATTGTCATTAAGACATAAAAATACCAAGAATATTATATGGTTCAATATGATTAGTTGTCATTGCAACCAAAACTGAGCTCTCCTCACTTTTAAATAAATAAATTATAAAGCTAGGTAAGTAAAAGAAAGACAAAATAATTGTTAAAAAAAATTAAAAAGAGGAATTAACACTAAATAACATGTAATAACATTATCAGTAGGAGTGAAAATGATCAAAAGAGATATTATCAATCTGAGGGTCACAATTTAGAGCCAAAACTGATTAAGAAATGCAATAGCAAAACCAGACATTACTAAAAAATAAAACTAATTCCTTAGCGAAATCTTCGAACTTCTGCAAAGCCAGAAAGAGGTTATTAAATCCCCACCAACTTAAAAAAACTCTATCATGCTGCAACTCCTCTGTATGGCAAACTGGCAAAAATTACTGTATTGCACAGAGCAGAGAATTCAGTTGCATGAAATTATTTCTGACAGAATCACAGAATCTCTTTAGTTGGAAGACACCCTCAAGATCATCCAGTCCACCACTTAACCATGTCCCTAAGGACTAGGGTCACATGCTGTTTAAATAACTCCAGGGCTGGTGATTCCACCACTGCCCTGGGCAGACTATTCCAATGTTTAACAACCCTTTCAGTGAAAAAAAAAATTCCTAATATCCAGCCTAAACATTCCCTGGTGTAGCTTGCATTTCCTCTGGTCCTGTCACACACCACCAAGGAGCAGAGGCTGTCTGTCTCCTTGCTCCGACCTCCTTTGAGGCAGTTGCAGAGAGTGATGAGGTCTCCTCTCAGCCTCCTCTTCTCCAGACGAAACACCCCCAGCTCCCTCAGCAGCTCCTCACAGGACTTGTGCTCCAGGCCCTTCATGAGCCTCATTGCCCTTTCCTGGACATGCTCCAGAATTTCTTTGTCCTTCTTATGGTGAGGTTCCCAGAACTGAATGCAGTATTCAAGGTGCAGCCTAGCCAGTGCTGTGTACAGGGGGACCATCACCTCCCTATTCCTGCTGGCCACAGCATTCCTAATACAAGCCAGGATGCCATTGGCCTTCTTGGCCACCAGCACACACTGATGACTCACATTTAATCAATCATCAACCAATACCCCCAGTTCCCTGTCCAACCTGCAGCTTTCTAGCCACATATCCCCAAGTCTGCAGCTTAACTCAGGGCTGTTATGACCCAAGTGCAGGACCTGGCATTATAAGACAGAAAGGTCTGGTTATTAAAATTAGGTTCTTCAGATAATTATATGAGGTAGGAGCCTTGGTATTCCACTCTGCAAATTACTCTGAACAGAGACCAACCATATTATAAAAACATTTAAACTATTAAAAGCAAGATATCACATCTGTAGCTTCTGTAATTGTTTTCTACTACTTCACAATAATTGGGCATTGATTAAAACAATTTTAAAAGACAAGAAAATCTGCATCTTTTTACTGAAAAAGAAAAAATAATGCAGAGATCTCATCAATATGGAGATTTCCAGTATTTCAGAAAAATCTCAAGTTCTCCAATTTCAGGCCTACATTTATGTATCCAAGACTGATGCAAGAAAACTTGAGTTTCAGATTTTTTTGCCAGCATTTCCTTCCCTTTTAGTCTGCTGGAAGTGCTGCAGAATTTTCAGTAATCCTGTTATCTCTGTTAGTGCAGAAGAAAGACCACTATAACTGCACACTGCTGGCAAGGCATGAAACCAGAAAAAAAGTACCTGAGGAGAGAAACGCACAAGTACAAACACAAAGGAAAAAAGTAAGTAAGAAAAAACATCATAAGATGGGTGCAGAAACAGCACAAGGCATGAAAGGTATGAACTGAGCAATATTTAATAATTGCACAAAGTCCTTTAAGAAAATATTAATTCTGTATAAAAGCTTAATCAAGTACTTCTTCAAACTACAACTTCTGAAGAGGAGCTCTGTGTAAGAAGAACTGTCTAGAATATGGAGCACATCCAACAAATAGCAACAGTTGTAGCAGCAATTGTAAAATGGATGAGGAGGTGCCTAAATTTATCAAGTTTCATATCACATTAACTATTGCAGCAAAGTGAAATGCTTGTAGTCTTCATTTGTGAAAGGTGTTAATTCAACTTAAACTGACACATGGACATTACTAGCTCAAATAAAATTACTAGCTCAAAAAATCAAAACTTGAAGGTTCAATAAATAACCAAATGACATAGGTATTTACCTAGCACTACAACAATAAATTCCATACTGCAGTTTAAAGTGTTCAAACTGCATTGTTACAATCATAACAAAGCATCCAATTAATTTCGACATTTCAAAACTATTTTTTTTTCTAAAGAAATGCAAAAACTGATACTTTCAGTACTTCTGAGTTAGGCCACTATGTCAACAGTTTAGAATAAGACTCAAACCCTCTAGCTGATGAAAACTTTAAAAATTTGCCTATTAGCTTCTCTTTCAAAAAATACTTAGTTTCACTAATCAAAACGAGTTACTAAGTGATTTTTCCATCTGTTATGTTCTCTTCATTGCTGCCTTTGGTGAAAATGTTTACTATTTCATTTAAACTTAAATGCAGACATTGAAGCAAGCATTTGTAAAATTAAACTGTAACACTGCAGAACAGATTAGATGACTCTTTTTTTTCTTCCCTCAGAAAATGTTATCCTTCAAGAAATAGATGTCATTTATTTTTCCAGTGAGCACATTAGAAAGAGCATAGTTTCATGCATTAAGTCTCACATCACCATAGTGCACCCACTATAAAATATATGGAATATCCTGATGCTTTATAGCCTCCAATTAACCATTCTGCATTGTTAGAATTTGAATCTTTACTTAAGAAAAAAAAAATAAAATACAAGACTGACCCACTTGGTGGTATTTTCTATATTATATACACAAAACTACCTGTATCTATGGTAAATGTCAGGTGACAGTCTGAATGATTCACTGTTAGTCAGTCAGTCATTCAGTCACAGAGCTAAGAAATCTCAGCTTGGAAAAAGGAATATACTGAACTGTGTTGACATCAACAATTAGATACTCTGGATACCTAAAATGTTAGCATTAACATGATTAACCATTGCTTAAGCTAGAAAAGTTACTTCTGGCAGGTAGCTTGCAGGTGTCTTTTCTGTATTTTAGTAGTCTTTTTGTTCAGCCTAAAATGACACTACTGACCTTATCGAGAAACTGAAATACTGCTTTTTGGTGATTCTCCTCATGTGCATCTAGTTTCTTTCTCCCAAATAAAGCAATAAGGTTTGCCTCTTCTTCCAGAAGTCCACAAAATGCTGCCTTTCTTTCAGCTCCAGTAAGGGTTCTGTTAATCCGTTCAGTCTCCTCCTGCTTCCATACTACAGATAAAAATATTTTGGGTACTTTAACATTATATTTTCTAGTGAAATGTCCACTTTCAGACTTAGTAAATAACGTAATTAATTCTCAATACTCATTAAAAGCCGGTTCTTGTGTTAGGGAATTGATTGCTAAGTACATTTTCAATAAATGCAAAATGGCCCAGAAATGTATGTAAATTGTACAGATGTTCTGTGGCAGTGTGTGCCTACATCAATTCCAATGCCAGCTTGTACTCCAAACTCAAAAACAGGTTAGGAAAAAAAGGAACTCTATGTGAAAAAAAAATTTAGCTCACGTGAAGATGTGTGACGAAAAGAGATCTTCACAAATTTGCATCTAAGATAACTAAACTCTTTGAGTCTCCAAAAAGTATGAGCAATAGGAACTTTTTAAACAATTGCTCATCAAAGTCACAAGAAAAGATACTATGGAGATCCTGTCAACAGATTAAGGACTGCATCTCACTGTGGTACCACTGGTGCTCAGTGCTGAGCATATTACTGCTTCTCCCTGCATAAATGAGTAAAATCTAAAGAAGCTTGAAGTTGACTGACAGTCATATTTAGCACTCCAGGTCTTACACGGAGTATTTCAGTGGTACCATCTTTTGCCATGCAAGGCAGATGAATGCAAATTAATGATTAGACAGTCAATGCTTTCCTCTTCTGTAACAGAACCCTCCAAGCAGAAGGAAGTGGCACGCAAACCACGAGATGGTAAATGACAGCACCACATGAACCAGAGCACGCTGTGCAAGAGTCTGGTCTTCTGACTCTTAAGAGTCAAATCACCAAACCACAGGTACCTGCTGCACTTTTAATCTTCCATTAGAGTACTTAAGGACAAAACATACAGATGTATACATATGTGTCTCCCATGCCTTCTTTTGTAGTACCCAGTTTTTGACTTTTACTGCTGATACACAGACTACGTGCCTTTATAGAAATCTGTTGGTAAAATCAAACTGTATTTACTGAGTAGTCATTTCCTTTGCATCCACTGTAATGATTCTTCCCTTCCTTGAAGAGTCTGTTCCATTTCAAATACCTCTGGAGTTTTGAAGGGAATTTTACAAGATACAAAACTTCAACATTCCTGAATAATATCTCAAAGTGTTGTTACTGTTCCAGAACAGTTATGCAAAAGTGAAAACCAGTGTAAATTAATCCAGTATGTGATGCACAGTTACTGAAAAAGCCTAAAACATCCTGTTCCAGGTAAGATTAGAGGCAGGAGGAGAGAAAGAAGGAAGGTTTATTTTCTGCCTGTGGACTCCTTATCTGCAATACCTTATGTTTTCCTTTTTAAAATATTTCAATTAATTTCCTGAAGGCTCTCCAAGCTTTGGCATTAGTATGACAGCTGTTTGACAAGTTCTGAGTACCCAAAGATACTTCTAAATAAAGCTATGTCAGCAAACAAAAGCACTGAATAGAATTAATTGACATGAAAGTTTGTAAGCCTGAAGGGGGCAGCAACTTCAAAGGTAGAGCTAATAGGTACAGTAAATAATTTTGTATTTAGAGAAATGAAGAAGCTGTCAATTACTCACCTCCTGATTCACCATAGACATGCAAGCAAGTTAAAAACACTCCTCTTAAATTATCTTTTCTACAGGTAGAGATTTTACTCATTACAATTTTTATTCCAGTTTTTATAAGACATAGGTCATACTTCTCAATTAAAGAATATCACTGTATACAGATACACTGAATACATAGCTACATCTCATTTGCACCAGAGTCAACAAGTGAGTTTTTGTACCATCAAGAATTGCTTATACTGACTGACCCTGTAATAGTATCCCCTGTTGTGATGAGCAGCAATAACCTTCACAGATCTCTGGAGGACAATAGTCTCATTCTATTACTGTCACAATGATTTAGCTTGTGTAGACTGTTGACACTATAAGAATGCAAAAGTAGCTTCAGAGGCAGGTGGAAAAAAAATCTTCCTAGAACCACTAAGCTCTATCAGAATAAAAAGCATGACTGCAAGTCTCCATGTAGAGAAGCAACAAGTCAACAATGGTAAACAAAAATATAACAGAGAGATTGATACTAAACCATTCTTTTTAACCAAAAGTTAAAATTTTTGAAAAAAAGTTAAAAAGGTTCCAGGTTGCCTAGATATTAGGCATAGCTGAACATGCATAGCTGAATGTTTTCTTACTTGAGAATCCAATTACATTAAATTAAGCTAAAGGAGACACAACGAGAAGTTTTAAATCTAAAAATATTGGGAATACGTGAGCACTCATTCACAACTTTTAATTCAGCTTTGTTGTTTCTATTGCAGATAAAACTCTTCTCACTTTAAGAAACATTTTTTTCAGACTTTTCGTAGCACATTTGCTAGGAAGCAGTTTTTAATGGAAAATGTTGCAGGAAATCAGATACCAAATAGTACCATTTGCCATAAGTGGAGAGAAAAAAATTATAATTGGAATACCTTAGCTTTACCCAAGCAGAAACACATTTAAAAGGGCTTGTGAAGAGAAAAGCTACCTATCAATGAAGAAAAAGTGGGGTGGGGGGGGTACCAAAAGTACACTCAAATGTTGTTTTTTATTTTTTTACATTTGCAACATTTCTCTCCTGTTAAAGTTTTACATCACTTACCTGCAGTATTCACCTCATTTTTCCAAGAAAGCTTAGATGTACTTGCCTGTATTGGACACCATCCACTCCAACAGAAGTAAGACTCTCAGGATGCCTCATGGGCCCTCTAATTGATTGTTTTTAAATTTTGACAACACAGTTTTTGAAACATGGAATAAATTAGAAAGGAGAAAAACCACCAGTGGAAGACTAGGACAAGAAGAACAACCTCAGTCACATTTGTAAAATTCTGGGCAAAATTGTAATCCTTTATTAAAAATATCTGTATTAAGTAAGAAATTATGAATGTCAATACTAATTTATTCATGGCACTATTTTCAGCATTTTAAAAGCAGAGTAAAAAGATTAAAGTAACTCTGATTCAAAAAACCTAGTTCCTGTTCCTGTAGCTGAACCAAACATTAGAGATTAATTAAAAAATGGAATCATAAACTTGCCAAGTAGCACTGTTCTACAGCTGATCATTTCACTAAAACTGCACTGGTTTTGTCTGGAATAGAGTTTATTTATGTCATAGTAGCTTGATGGTGCTATGCTTTGCATGTTGATAACACAGGAATGCTTTAGTTATTGTTGAATGGTGATTACGTAGTGCCAAGGCCTTTTTTTCTACTTCTAGTAATATAAAAAAGTAAAATAATTATTTAAAAATGAAAGAAATTCCAGTAAGTAACAAAAACATAACAATAAATCAAAGAATTCTCTATATAAACACAAAAAACGGTAAGATTTTTTAAGAAACAAATTATACTATTTTGCTGATAAAGAGTATCCCTGTAAGAAAAAACTTACGTTCTAAATCATGGTAGAGTAGTTCAAAATCATCTGTTGTCTTAGGGTTCAGTTTTCGCTCATACTCCCTTCTCAGCTTTTCTTCTTTTTCTTTTTTTTTCCGTATTTCTTCTTGTTCCACCCATTCCAGCCATAACCTCTTTCTTTCCCTCAGATATTGTACAACATTTATAGCGTGCCAGCGACGGAAATACCTCTGTATTACTATTACCTATATGTACAACGATACCAAAGAATGGTGAATTTAAACCAAAACAAAATATTTTGTTCTTAACTGTAATTTTTTCTAGTTACTTGACCGGACTTTCTAAGATTTATCTTGTACTCAAACTAATTTAAATTTTACAAAAACAATAATGTGCTATTAGTCTAAGCACTAGTAGGATTACTCATTCAGGTTAGTGCATGAGTTTAAGCAGTGAGTACAGTGGAGAAACTAGGTTCAAACAATGAAGTTAAAATACAAACTACAACTACAAAATCTATTTTTCTTTTTCAAATGTCCCCTTAAAAAACATCTTTTGCCATGTATTGGTTTTACTCTTTTCAAATGCGTAGACAGATGCTCTCATCTTACTATCAATTTACACAGTGTCTAGATTAGGAATTTAGAATATATATGCAAAAGTTCTTTCAAATTTCTAGATACAAAAATCAACACACGCACACAAAATCAACTGCACTTTGTTTGTAAAAAAAAATAATAAAAGTGAAGGTACCAGTGCTGTTCTGACAGAACTTAAAAGGGAAAACTAAAAATTCCTCCCTCCAGTGCTGTAGCCACTGAAGGTCAGGGAAATGCCTAAAGTAAGCTACGGGAGGACAAGGCACAGCCCTGAGCTTCTGCCAGCCAAGTTAATGCTTGCACCACAAGCAGGTTAACTAGACCAATATCAGGAGCTAATGAACACTGTTCAGCATTGAAGGCTACCAAGCACAAAACCACACAAATACAGCTACAGTGTCCCTGGAGATACCTTAACCTCACGTTTCTGTTGAATAAATAAATCTTCAGCTGGTATTTCAATATGGAGCTACACTGCACTGTGTGAATCCATCAACAGGAACTAACATCGAGCTGATATCCTTCTAGTGTGCATTACAGATTAGCTATAGATGTAAGAGGCACTAATGACTGCAGCAGAACATACTGCTAGTCCTGAGGAAATGGTTGCTTATTTGGTTCCACTTCTACAAGACATTTATTGCTGTTGGTTGATATTGACTCAACACGATGTTCTTACAGAAAACTACTGCCAAGAAGATTACAAAACATCATGCCAACCATACTGATTCAATTATTCTACTTAGACACTTGGGGAATCAACTGCTTCTGCATTTTTATATACTCAATTTTAATCAATCAAATTAATAACCAGAGAATATACAAAGAAGTGCCCAGCCAAACATATTGTTGGGCATAGTTAAGTTAGACATGGAGTCACTGAATACGTGGATTTCAAAAAGCAATTTGGAATCCCTAAATGGAATCCTCTGCACACTGAATATACAGAATCTGTGACTGGAACAGCCTGCATGAGGCAACTCAATGAACCAGAAAAACCCCCAGGCCTGTCACGTGTGTCTGAACAGGTTCTACCTTATTGCCAAAGCAGGTAGCTTGGACACTATCCAAAATGGATCAGCTTGCCAAAAGAAACCTACCAAGTCTGTTAACAAAAACAACCCCAGAAAACACAAAACCCAGAAGCTGAATGCAGGTCTCCTAAATCCTAACCAATACTCCATCCCTTTGAGACTAAGCATTTGGTTCTTCCAAAGAGATAATGAGGATGCCATAGAGACAAACCTGTTTTAATCCCCCATGGTCTATATGCAACCTTAACTGTCACTAAAAGATAGAAAACTGTAAAAAACAAAATTCTTAATAGTTAAGAAATAAAAAGATCTGAAATGTCACTAAAAACACAGTTTCCACCATATCTGATGACTGAATGATTTGCAGTTCACTTTTAAATTCCCTCTTTGAATATTCTGAACACTCATTAAATACATAACCTCTGCAGTACTTTGTGTTACAGATTATTTCAAATAGATAAGAACTTACTGCTTCAAGTCTACGTTTATGGTATTCTTCTGCTGTAAAATACTTTCCAGGACTTATTAGTTTGTCAGTCGCATTTGACACATACAGGCCACGTTTAGTCATCTGTGTTGATGTTGTATTATTTGTTTGTTGTAGCTTATTTTTTTCAAAAACTGTCTGGAGAAAAAAATGTGTATCAGATTATAACAAAATAATCAGTTTTTTCCTCACTAGAGCAAGTGGCAAAATTAGCTATTTACAACAAAAATTTAAAACAAAAAAAGACTAGTGATATTCATACACTAAATACTTTCAATTGCACACTTATTTCTGATTTTCTCCCTCATTCCTACTGGAAGTATCTGTATCAACATTCTCTTCCAGTTGCCAAAAACAACATTCTAAGAAGAAACTACAAAGCCATTACCTGTGTTTCCCTACAAAATATCTCAATTCCTTTGTCGGGTATTTTTTTGGGAATCGTTTGTGATCCTGCATTATGAAATTCCACTCCTGTTTTCCTGTTCTTAAATCCACCCAGAAATGGTTTCTGATAGGTAGGTCTTTCAATTTTTACAACTACATCTTGGAACGAATCCGAATCTGTTAAAAGGGAAGTGCCAAGATAAAAGTACTGTTTATTTTAGTAAGAGATTGCTATTAGAGCACAATTATATATAACAACAAACATATAAAAATAGCCTTTACCTGTTTCTACTCTGACTGTTATGACATCAGGCATGTGGTAATCCTTTTGAACTGCTTCCCCAGGAAAATGTTCCTGATCAAGATGTTTCTCCTCAGACCGAACAGTTTCATCAAAGCCAGCCCTAGTCTTCTCAAGAGTTTCATTATCCTCAATCAAGTTTTCTAAAAATAAACCCAAAATTAATTCTTCATGAGCTTCTCAAAACAAAAAAGTAGCTCTTTCAAGTTGACCCTGAGATGGTTTTATTGAAACACTGCAACACAGAATAATCACAGATTTTTGAGCTGGAAGGACAGTCCACTTGAAAGCTGAAACAGTATTATGATATACTTTATATGGTGACAGTATTACATTAAGCTTCTTAAAGTCATTCATATTAAAATTTTTTAAAAGTTACAGTAAGTAAGCATGTTTATTTACAAATGCATAATTTAAAATCAGTTACCCATTTATAGAGCCAAATTAAAAAAAAAAAAAAAGTTACATAAACCTGCTCCCATTTAGACTTGATCTAAATGCATAAATGATCTATGCTTAGACTTGATCTAGAGCATACAATGACTGAATCACCATTGTCTTTCACACAAGACTTGATGCTGGTGTGTTTTTCAAAGATTATATTCTGAACCAGACCTACTTAATTCAAAGTTTCAGAATTTAATTCTTTTTGATTGAGAGTTAAAACTCTATCTGCCTTTGGCATAGTGGCCTTCATAAGTAGACCAAAGGGTTGCTTCTCTGCACTCACCTTGCTGGATGGGATACACTATGTTCTGCTCTAAGACCTAAAAAAATGGGACATCAAATTGGGAAGAGGAAATAGCAGAGGACACCCAGAATGCAGAAGTACAAGTGCAGAGCATGATGGAGTGCTTTGGAAAATGCAGAAGGCAAAGAAAATGGAAGGGTGGCAGGTGAGCTACAGGAGAATCCAAGGGAGGAAAAACAGTAAGGTGATTGCTATGATCTAGTCTAAACTGTTAGTAGCTCACATACTCCTGCATATATGCACTGCTATTTTGCAAATGTGTGTACAAAACACATATGCATACTCACACGTTTCTGGAAATTAAGATCTTCATAATCCTACATTATTATTCTACAAATTGCTACTTCAGCCTGAGATAAAGAATACTTTCCTCATAATTTCAAGCGTATTTTATATGAGAATTTAAAAAAACATTTCAAGACTAGAAACCAGAAAACATTAAGAGAATGAGAGTGTGGGCAGTGCAGGAAACCATACTCAAGCTGAAAAAACAAAAAACTGGAGAGCCCTGATGTGCAACACTTTGGGAACTGCTTTACCTACAACTGTCCTGTCTGACATATTCACTGGTAATACTGAGGTTTGAAAAACTTGCTCTTCCTTTTCTGAATCTCTTCTATCAGGTGCTTCTTGATTACCTAGTCCTTCTCCAGCTTGTTCCTGCTGCTCCTTCAGAGAAGACTGCTGCTCAGAGCCCTCCTCTGACAGTACCGTGCCTGAAACCAGAGGCTCCTCTGCTGGGTCCATCCTTTCCGAGGATGCAGACGGCTGTTCCGCTCCTGACTTTTCTTACAACTTCACAGCAACTATTGGATGTTCTTCCATTTCCTAAAGTACTAGTTGCATGCTTTAAACCTTTCTGCAAGAATAATCACAGTATCTATTAAAAATTGTATACATTTCTAGGATCAAACATACAGGTGGCTCTATTTTGAAAATCTCTTTTTGCATCTATTCTCAAATAGCCTATTTAAAGTAGCACGATGTCTTTGCTTCCACAGAATACAAGACACTTAACATCTCATCAAACACCAGTAACACTGCACAGCATCGCCAGCAAGCTGTCAGCATTAGGCATATAGATGATACAGATGGATATTTATATCTACAAATCCTTAATAATATTAGATTTACAGAGGAGTACTAGCCAGAGACAGTGCACCTTTAAGGATTTCCACGCTGCCACTCTAATGACATGGGCCCAAACCCCAAAAATAAAACAAAAACAAAATAACCAAACAAACGGGAAGACGCGCCGGGTAGCAGCCAGGTCAACGAGTGAGCCCTCCCGACCGCCCACCCTGGCGGGCACCACCGTGGCACACCCGCCCGGCCCCCGGGGCGCACAGGGCTCCGGACGGCTCCGGTCACACTCCAGCACATCGCTGGGGCCACCCCCCCAGCTCAGCCCGGCCCGGCCCCGGCCACGCACCCGTTGCGTCCCCCCGGGCTTCGGTGGCGCCTCCCGTCCCGGCGGCTGCCCGGGCCCTGGCGGTTGCTATAACAACCGGGACGGGGCCGCTCCCGCAGAGGGACGGGGATCCGGCGCATGCGCAGTGCGGTATGGGGGGGGGGGGAGGGGGGGGCGCGGCAGGTGAGGTGCGGGACAGGGTGCGGGGCCGCGCTGCCATACGCTCTGCAGGGACGAAGAAGGCCAAAAAGAGGGTGAAAGGACGAAGGCTGAGGGGCCTCCCTGTCTCCATCTTCCTCCACCGCGGCTAACGGAAGCGTCTCAGCACCTCAGAACGCAGCACCTGGAGCAGCTGGGCCTTGTGCCTCCCCCCCGGCCGCTTTCGGGTTGGCGACCGTGTTGGCACAACAGTGTTCCTGGCTGCTCTTGGCACAACAGTGTTCCTGGCTGCTGTCGGCACACCGGTGTTCCTGGGTGCTGTTGGTACACAAGCGTTCCTGGCAGCTGCCGCATCCTGTATTGTGACCCATGGCAAGGTGACAATGAACATTTACAAGCTTACAATGAACATTTACAAGCTTACAGTGATTTTCATGTAAGAGAACACCATTTTTTTTTTATAGTTTGTGTGTCTTGTATAGTTTGTGCAGACGGTAGCAGAAAGTAATACTGAAAACTCTTTCATAGATAGGATGTGAAGTTGATGCTTCTCAGTGCTGACAGCCCTTGCTCCACAGCCCATGGCTGCCTGTCTTACCCGTGGTGTTGTGCTCAGGAATGTCAGCAGCTCTGCTGTGGGGACTGAGATTGCACAGTAAAATTCAAGCATACACCAGGACTAAAACTATGAGAAACTGAAATTCCTAGTAGCAGCTCTGCTGTGGGGACTGAGATTGCATAGTAAAATTCAAGCATACACCAGGACTAAAACTATGAGAAACTGAAATTCCTAGTGCTTGATGTGGCCTTTCTGAGACAGCCATTGCAAGTGTTTCAGCACAGAGAAACAGACTATACTTGCTTCACACAGCTGCTTCAGAGGCAAGGTCACATATCTGTGAAAATCCTGAAAAAAAAAAAAAAAAAAATTGTACAACAGGCACTGAAATAATATTTATACTCAACAGCAGTATGCCAGCTGCACCACTACCGTGTTTCACAGGCACTGTTAGGCATTTCAACATGGATCTGTTTCTCATAAAAAGGACAGAAAATTCCCATCACTAATGTTGGTTCTCTTTTTTTTTCTAAAACCTGGACTGAAATTGAATTCAGGGTAGAACAGAACCGGCAGTAACTCTATAGAAAGATACCATGTCATTTTGTGTCACTGTCACTGCTATAGTAATCAAGTCAACTTGATTAAACATTCAAACTCATTTTCACTTTAAAAGATTATTTTTTTCTCCAATGACATGGCATATATGCTGTAAATAAAAATAACAGCTTTCACTCGTCTCCTTTTGAACGCAATCAGAAACAGTCAAAGGTTAAAATGGCAACTGCTCACAATCCAGCCTCTTGAAATAGGGTAAGTAGCACATTAGGAGTAACAAAAACCTCAGTACTGCTGCTACATGGCAATCAGAGATGTTTTTCCAGTTAACAGATTCTGTCTTCTGTTTGGTCCCATGTTTGCGAATAGGGTGATTTTTCACTCAGTTATGTCAATTGGATGACCCCAAATTGTTTTAAGTATCTAAAACTTGTTAGCTCTAAGGGTTGCAGTGATTTGCCACATTGTAACAGATAACCATGTATTTCTAACATAGTTAATGGAGAAAAGTCAAGCGAAATAATCTCCAAATTATGCCTCACTAGCATATTAATCCTAAAATAAATTATTTGCAACAGAGTACTCCTAATACAGATTCTTGCTTGCCTGTAAAATGTGTCTATTTTGTTTCTACAGTGCAGATTTAAATATCAGATATAGAGCTACAGAGTGAATAGCAAGGTAAAAATTAGGTTTCTCTTCTTAGCAAAGATGTATTTTTGAATTAGCCAGGAACAAGGATGACATGAACTACACAACACTGTACAAAAGGCAAACATTTACATCTCAAAACTGCAATTCATTCTCTTTCCTCTCTTTGTTCTCAGTAACTGCTATTTAAAGTTGATGCTACCACATAGTATTAATTTAGTAATCCTAGGTAGCAGAGATTAATTTATACTAAGGTAATTAAACTAAATTTAACCAATTATAATGTAAATAACGCATTCTGAGAATTTGATAAAAAGCTCAGAAAGCTGAAAAATCCTGATTGATGATTCAGAGTTGGTTTCAGCAGAATCTTTTCAAGATTCAAGCTACGTCTAAATTAAAGCATTTGTGAAGGCTGATCCAGTGGTTTGCATAGAAAGATTTAGAAAATGGTCCTATTTTAAGTCATATCAAAGAAACGCAGACCAGAAAAATCACTGAGAATATAAATTAGAAACTACAGCTCTATTAAAAAACCTCAAAGTAGTAAACAACTCATATTAGTTCTTTACTGAGGACATATTTGTGGAAAGGAGAAGATGTGAATATGCTTTTCATCAGTGAAACACAGTTTTAAAAGACCAGATATCAAATGTCCAACTGCAACAGACCAAGAGACTTCATTCCCCCTGGACACAACTCATGAGCTCATAGAAGAGCTATTGGAAGTCACATGAGAAATACAGCTTTAGAAGTGGAGCAAACAACTAACCAAAAAGACACTTCAGCTAATGTCTCAGTTATGAAAGAACAGAAAGAATTCCAAGAGTTGTCACCATATTCTGGCAATTTCCTCCACCTCTCCCCAGTTATTCTCCCTAAGTATCATTTATACTTGAGTTCAGGTTTGGGGTTTGGTTTTTTGGGTTTTTTTTTATTTTGCTTCTTCTCACATCAGTTCAATATGTATTACCTAAAACCATTTATCTTCGTATCATTTGCCCACATTCAAGTTTTTAATCCTTTAATACATCTCTTGTGAAAACTGCATGTTAACTTTAGCAAAGTCCTCTTCTAGAATGCCACCTAGTGGTTTTATGTCAGAAGAGACCAGACTTCCACCTTTTTCAAGACTGAAAAAGCCCTCAAAACGAACTAATGAAGCGAAGTATTTTCCATGGTGTTTTCAAAATTAGAAAATTCCATAATTATAGTAAAAGTTGAAAAAACAAACACAAAGCTAAAGAATGCAGTGAAACTAGTTCCTAGAGTTAATGCCTTAAGCATACCTACTGTTTTTCTCTTCTACTCTGATTCCCATACTTTGATTATAGGAAGTACTGTCTAAATTAATTAATTATAAGATATATTCAATAATAATGTCACAGGCAAGCTTATAGCCCTAATGAGTATAAAAAAACAGCTGTGACAAAGTATGTCTTGTGGTGCAGACGAATGCTATCATAAAAGTTTTAACAAACTGCAGATTTTTGTCATATGGTTACTATTCTGAAATTAGCAAGGACTTTATTAATGGCAATTAAAAGCAAGAGTAAAGGCAAACTCACACAGTATCCTTAGATCTAGTTAGGATATTTTAATGGAGGTTTATGTCTGTAACCAATGGTTTCCTGAAGAGGCAGGCACTGATTTCTATTTAAACATTTGCAAGAACATAGCCAGAAATACCAAGACCCACTATTTTCTTTCTTAAGTAAAATTCAAGGTCTGCATTGCTATACAAATAGATCTATTATGTAATTTGTTTATTTACAAAGCCTTTGCAAGACCCGACTACTTAAGTTTGTGCCACACGTGATATGCTACGTGTGGTAACCCACCTGCCCCTGCTGTCACTCTTCCCTCCTCCCTTGAGCTTTCCTTCTCCCCCCCACCCTTCCAACCTTAGGTCTTCCCAGTGCTTTCCCCAAGTCAGAATTGGTGTCTGTGTGGGCAGCTTAGTCAGCAGTTCACAACAGTCATTCAGCTCAAATCTAAGATCTGATTTTTTTGTAAGCCTTGTTTTCACCGCATCAGACCCTGATCTCAGTATCTGCGTGGCCACAAAAACACCAGCAGTGGCTAGCAAAAGCACACAACCAAAAGTTGGAGAGAAGGGCAGGATCAAACTTTTCTACAACTTTTGATTTCAAATGGCCTATAATATCTGTATTTCTTACACATACAGACTGTAAAAACGACTCTGAATGAGGCACAAATAGCCCGTTGATAATAAATTACAAAAGGAAATTAAGCAGATTGAACAACATTAAAAAAATATTCTGAAAACCATTTTTGCAAGAAATTGAATGTAGTCATTAGACTGCTGACTGTAAGCGGGCATGAGGACAAAACATTTTTATGAAGTTATAATCTTTAATTTAAACACAACTGTCAGTAACAATAGATTAATAATTACATTTTTTAAATTTTTATTTTCCAGAGGTGACACCATTTTCAAAATTATACTGGCCATCTCCACTGGTCAGGTGGAGGTTCTTCAACCAGATGCTCCCATGGTTTCCACTGTATCATTTTTCTTGCCAGGGAAAGCTCATTTTCAGCCTGTTAATAAAAACCATACACAAATTCTTAAATTCCCTACAATTGCCAAAATATAAAATTACTTCTGTTTCTGTTCCTTATCTCAGTAATGTCACTACCTATCACAGTCAGGGACTACCACAACTTGCATCTACAAATATGAAAAGGAACAGTGTGTTTTAGGGGGGTCGGTTTTTGGTTTTAAAAAAAGGTGAATCTCCTCCAAATACCCAAACAGTCTCTTCATTGAGTCATTCCCAATGACAATTTCATAGTATTTTCTAGTCCATTTTGATTATCACCCAGTATTTTTCAATCATCTTCTGCCCTTTCTACCAATTTAGACTCTGCAAGAAGCAATACATGTATACCATGGTGTACATGTAAACATAATACAATAAACACTGTGTTAGGTTTTAGCATAATCATCCCAATCACAACATGACAATTCATTTTAAGATTTGGGTTTTTTTTCCTGTTTGATTGTTTTGCAGCAAAGGAAGATAGGCAAAACTGCCAGTTTTCCAAACAGAAACTCAGGAACACTGAAAACCATAGCTCCCTTTTGTACCTTACTTAACACCATCCAGCTTTACCTGTACAATGACTTCTTCTATGTGACCACTATTCAGTTTGTCCTCTAGTTTTTGCACATCAGTCTCCTGTGCAAAAAAATAAACATTTCATTTTACTGAGAAGTAGGAAGGCCACATAAAGCATGAAAGCAATAATTTACATAGATCACAGTCTAGACTTCCTCAAAACCAATATAAAATTATCTGGCTTCTGTCATTTTACATTATCAAAGTCATCTCACACACTTTTCCTATTGAGAGTCTGATATTTATTTTTCAATGACAAATACAAAAAACAAGTACTATTTAATGCTACCCAAAGACACGTTAGTGGCTAAGGGCTTTAATATATAACTTGAGAGAAAATTTTGGTCTGAGTTTTTTATAGAGCTATATGCAACCTTCCAGTTATCACCAATACCAGTATTGCTTATTTTAATGTACAAAAAAAGTGGTTTAGAATGTCAAAGACAAGGGCTGTGAAAAGATCCTATGTTGGTAAGTGCAGACGCATTTTTGTGCAAATATGTGGAATTTGCACAATTTGTTCTATATCTTAAAAATTTTGGCTTTTTATTTTCACAGAAAACTTCAGTAAGAATTTAATCCTTTTTAACACACCATCAAAGCATGTGAATCGATATCCAAAATAAATCTCAAGACTTCAATTATTTCTGAACCGATACCTGGAAGTTACAAAAACTTCTGAAAAACAGACAGTTATTCTGAAAATCATTCTTCTCATCCTAATAATCTTTTCATGTGTAACCTTTATGAAACAGCACTGTACTTACGTTTTTCACCAAATTAAACCGCTGATTTACAATCTGCTCAGTGTACTTCCTATATGCTGCATCTTTGGGAATGTTTTCCAGAACACCAAGGATCTTTGTGTACAGTATCCGCAGTCGCTAAAGTAATGACAAGACAATTAAAATACACAACTAGAATTACTTAACTTCTTGTCCTACTTAGCCTACTAGCTACCTATCTATACACAAACTACTGAGGGTTATGGGATTCAATCCAGAAATGTAGGATTAACAAACTAAGTGTGAACCACAGAACTCTGTCGTGGGTAAAAATGGGATTTATTGAGACTGGGAAGTTACCACTGTCAGACTCCTTGAAGAAAAACAATAAAATTGCAATCTGAAGTACATCAGATGCAATATAGAACCAATAAAAGCTGTTTGTCTAATACTAAATCAAGCAAATTCATGTTTAAACCACCAGTTTCTGAAAAATTAACTGGGAAAGATAAAAAGAAGCACATAAACTATCAATGCATAATTGGATTAACTTTTTTTTTTTGCAGTTATCCTTATTCTGGTGTGAAGTTCTCACTGATGGATGTAAATTAAACTAAACCCTAATATATTTACTTGTGGATTTCATTGCAGGGATAAAAAGGACACTCTGGAGTGAAGAAACTGCAGATTTTGGACGATATGTTGACTGGGAAACTGTAACTGAAGAGGACTGAACATCCTATAGGAACAACAAAAAATAGAAGCAGAATACTGCAGTCAAAGAATTACAAAGAAGAAAAATCGGAGAATTAAAAGGGGGCTGGCACAGAATCTATACTTCCAAGTAAAGCATTGTTTATTTCCTTAATCTTGGCTTTAAGTTATTGGGAAAAAAAAAAACCAAAAAACAACTTACTATGTTCATCCAGAACAAAATGGCAAAAGCAAATTTGAAATAGAACTGTTGCATAGTGGAAAATTTCAGGGCATGGACAAATTAAAGAATTACTGAAATCCTGTCCTGAATAAGCAAGCAAGATGTGGCAAACATCAAACATACTTTCTTCACTGAGCCTAAGGAAGTAAAAAGGCAGTACCCAATTCCTACGAAAACCACCTTGTGGAACACTGAGGTATTACAATCTCAACAGTGCTTTCCATCCCAGGGCCTTGATGCAGCTTTGCACCACAGGTGAGCCTCTACCATTTAAGACCAACACAACCCCTTAGAATATGTTATTTCAGTACCAGGAAACACAGAGCAACAAGACAGCAAAAATCTGTATGCTTGTGAAGTAGAAATTACAATTACGAAGAACTGAATTTAAAGAGTTTTTGGTTTTGCATTGGAGATGAAATTAAAAATTGGTTCATGTATGTACATACACAAAGAAAGTTTTCGAAATCAGCACAAGCAACAAGAAGTACAAATGCAAAATAACTCCCACTTACATGAAGTAAATTATTATGAATTAGTTTTCATCCTTTATCACTTCTACACATTTTTACACTTTCATTACATCGGCACAGCTGTAACTGTGTGTACCGACATATAGCAAATACCGAACCAAAAGCGTTGCCCTCACCGACAATTCCCATTAAACGCAGAACAAGACGTGACCTACCTCATGAGGGTTTTCAGCTACAGCCAATCCTACCAGCCCCGTGGTCTGCAGAGAGCATAAACATGTTTAATTTACCTAAACATCTCTTCCCACGCTGTCTGCTGTTTCGGTTCAACGCACACCTGGCGGGGAACCATTCCGTGACATGAGCCTCTGCCTCCCGCCACACACGGATCTGATTCCACAGCTCTGCAGAGTTCCGACCGGCGGGGAGGGAAGGGGAGGGCCCGGCTGACACAGCACAACAGCTGCCGGCAGCTCTCAGGGGGTGAACTCCGGCCTCCCCACAGGACGGGCTCACCCCTCCGCCTGCGGCCGCCGCTTCCCCGGCGCACTTGGCGCTCCCCTCAGCATTTCCCTCGTAGGGCGCCCGTTCCCCTCATCCCGCCGCTCGGGCACCCCCGACCCTCTCCCCAGAAACCCGGAAAGAGCACGGGAACGGCGACAGGGAGCTCCCCCGCGAAGGGCAACAGCGCGGCAGCCCGCCCTGCTCAAGGGCCTCAGCGGTGTCTCACCTTCCTCAGCGCCCCCGCCATGGCTGCGCTGCGCTCCGCGCCTCTCCGCCGGACACCGCAGACACGGCCTGGCTCGGAGGGCACGGCAAAGGGCGCGGGGCTGCGCGTGCGTCTCCGCGCCTCAGGCCCCGCCCTGTGCGGCGGGAATGGGGCGGGGCGGGACGGGACGGGACGCGACGGGACGCTGCGCGTGTCACGCCTGTGGGAACAACAGCGCGTGCGCGGAGTTGCGGGAGAGGGAGGAGAGTGTGGGGAGAGGGGAGTTTCCGGATCGGGTCGGACCGGGCCGGGTAGGGCTCATGGAGAGCTCGGGCAGGGTCCGGCTCGTCTCGGTGGGTCCCCTCTGAGCCTCGGGTCTGCGTAGCGTGGCGGCCGCTGTGAGGAGCGGGCGGCCGGGCCCTTCCTTCTGGAATCGCAAGGCCCAGAGGCGGTGGCGGCGCCGTGGGGTCCCCGGGCTGCCCCTGGGCTGGCGGAGGGAGGCTTGGCCTCGGCAGCACGGCTTGCCCTGCCTGGGGAGAGGCTGCTGGACTGCTGGTCGCGATCGAGCTCCTGAAAACCCCACGGGCCGGTCCCTGCGCAGTGCTCATTCACGGGTGATGGCCGGTCCGAAGCAGCCCACGTTTGGGAGCCCTGTGATTCTAGCCAAATGGGCTTTGGTGTGTTTTAGATGGCTCATGGGTTTGGTGTTCCATTGCAGTACACCACAGTTCATGCTTTCCCGCACTTTACAGGACACATTGGGATATCCCCTTTTAAATATAAACCTTAATCTGTTAGTGAAGTTGTCTATGTGAAATTGCTAAAGACTACTTATAGTCAACTTGTAGAATGTGGCACTGTCCAGATGGGGAATACGCTGGAGATCTGTTAACTAGAAATGCATCACAAAGAAGTCCTTAGTGGTGTATGTTGCATTTAGATTTTCACCACATTTCTGATAATGATACACATTTGTTTGCTGTGTTCTGTAAGGCTGCTCATGGTACTTGAAGTCAGCTGGGTATTGCCAAGTGATAGATAACTAACAGCTAGTAATGAGTACTCACAATTATTATAGGGTCGTGGGTTTTGATATAATTTATTTTCAAAAAATGTCCAAGCTTAGTCATAGCATCATACAATCAGAATGGTTAGGGTTGGAAGGGACATTATAGGTAATCAAGATCCAACCCCCCTGTGTGTGCAGGGATGCCTCCCACTAGACCAGGTTGCACAAGGCCTCATCCAACCTGGCCTTGAACACTTCCAGGGAGGGGGCAGCCAAAACCACCCTAGGCAACCTATTCCAGTATCTTACTACCCTCATGGTGAAGAGTTTTTCCCAGTGTCCAACCTAAGCCTACCCACTTTCAGTTTAAAACCATTACCCCTCATCCTATCACTACCCTCTCTGGTGAAAAGCCCTTCCCCATCTTTCCTGTAGGCTCCCTTCATGTACTGGAAGGCAGCTATAAGGTCTCTATGAAACCTTCACCAGGCTGAATAGCCCCAACTCTGTAAGTTTGTCTTCATAGCAGAGGTGTTCCAGCCCTCTGGTCATCTTTGTGGCCCTTCTCTGGATCCTCTCCCAACAGGTCTGTGTCTTTCCTGTGCTGGGGGCTCCAAAGCTGAATGCAGTATTCCAGGTGCAGTCTCACAAGAGCAGAGCAGAGGGGCAGGATTGTTTCCCTTGTGCTGCTCCCCATACTTCTTTTGATGCTGCCCAGGATGTGGTTGGCCTCCTGGGCTGCAAGCACACACTGGCTGCTCACGTGGAGCTTCTCATCTACTACCAGACCCAAGTCCTTTTCCTCAGGGCTGCTCTTGCCCCAGCCTGTATTTGTGCCTGGGGCTGTGCCAACCCAGTGCAGGACCTTGCACTTGGCCACTAGGTTGGCATGGGCCCACCACTCCAGCCCATCACAGAATCATAGAATTGGCTGGGTTGGAAGGGACCTCAGAGATCATCAAGTCCAACCCTTGATCCACTCCCGCTGCAGTTACCAGACCATGGCACTGAGTGCCACATCCAGTCTCTTTTTAAATATCTCCAGGGACGGAGAATCCACCACTTCCCGGGGCAGCCCATTCCAATGCTTGATCACCCTCTCAGTAAAGAAATTCTAATGTCCAACCTAAACCTCCCCTGGCACAACTTGAGACCGTGCCTGCTTGTCTTGCTGAGGGTTGCCTGGGAAAAGAGACCAACCCCCACCTGGCTACAATGTCCCTCTGGAAGGTCTGCCTTCCCTCTAAGGTGTCAGGCACACTGCACAGCGTGGTAGTGTCAGCAAACTTGGTGAGGGTGCCCTCTATCCCACTGTCCGTGTCTCGAGTCAAAGCTTCAGAGCTGATTTTGAAGGTCTCTCATAAGTCAAACAACTGTGTCAAGCTCTAAAGCTTCAAAAGTACATTTGACAGCTGCCAAGAAACCTTTTATATGATGTGTACTTAGAAATAAAACTGGAAATACAGGTGTGTACACTGTGTAGTAGATTTGTTCTGAGTATGTGTCATTCTTTAACAAAATGTTTCTGTATTTAGGGTTTGCAGAAGTTTCAAGTACATGGATTCTAGTTATATGCAACATAGATGTAAAAAATAAATACCTGGTGCAGTGTGTAACCATTTGTATGATAAACAATTAGAAGATTGTGTGTGTGTATATACATATATCAAAATAATTATATTAAAGTGTTTATGTTCGTGTAGTTATCAGTCAAGTCTTCTTGAGGTTGGTAATGTTCTAACTTGGGATAGTTATAAGTATTCTGGCATTTTTTTTACAACCAGAAGCATGCATATACCTTCTGTTAATTTTAGCAGTGCCATTGGTTTTACCAAGAAATTGTGTTGAAAGTAGGTAATTATCTGCAGAATCAAAATTAAAGATCACTGTAAAATAATACAGCAAATTGGTAATTTCTGAGTCAATGTGAAGAGTTAATAAAGCAAAAAAAGCTGTAAAATACTAACGAAGCGGAAAACTCAACTAAGGGACTTGAGATAGAATGGGATAAAAGAGCAATAAAAAGACAGTTTAAATTCTTGGTGGAGGTAAACATGGTGTTCACCTGAAGATCCTGTTGATCTTGTATTATGTCTTGTCTTTATGGCCTACCTGCTAGTTTAAAGGGTGGGTTTTGCATAGTGAGTAAGATTTGATAATAATTGTGTTGTAACTTTCTACTGTATTTATTCTGGGGGGTGGTTTGTAATTCCTTTGGCCTGCTCTTGAGCTCCCCTTTTATGTAGCTGTTGAGCAGACTGAACAAACCAATTTTCTCAACATCATGGAGTTTCACTGCAAGCTGTTTCACTGTTTAATGGGACACACACCACTTCTGTTCCATAACTAAAGCAAAATGATCATTACAGCTTATATCAGAATTCAAGGTTTGTACCTTTCTGAGTGTTCTCTGAGATGGCATCAGAGAGACTTGGGATTTCTTTCCAAGGCATTGAATCTCTGATCAAAATGATGTTCTTTAAAAAATTCAGCCTTTTTTATTGTATCATCCCTGTGATTTTTCCTTCTCTCTTGGGGTTCAACCAGATGGTCTATCCAGCTTCTTCCTCATCCCATGCCTGTGATTTAACTGACTGAATGCTTCTATTCTTGATGTTACTCCTGGGTTATTCTGCATTTGCATCACTGCTGTCTGTGGTGCCATGTCTCCTGCTTTTTTTCCCAATTTCAAGTTACAAGATCTAGCCAAATAAGTACTGTAACTTGCTGTCACTGAATTTGTAAAACTTTGCATCTTATTGGCCTCAGCACAAGAGGTTAGTGTTTGGTGATGTAGTATGGCAGGACCTACAACTGGTTAAAGGCTAAACTGTGTCAGATTTGTTTAATTTATATAAATATGCACTAGTTTTATTAATGTAACCCTTGAGACTAAGTTGGCAAGTAATTTATTTTCTTAATGAGAGTTGTTGAACCAATGAGGGCACAGATAATCTTATTATACCAGCCAGACCTCCTGTTGCACTTGATGAGATTTTAGAGAAGTCATGTAATACTTTCCTGTGGTTCCAGTCTGCTTATGTTACAGTTGTACAAGGTCAGACCTTTATTTATCTAGCAACTGTGTATTTAATTTTAGAAGTATCACAGGACACATCAACTTGCAGGTCACCATTCCTGGCTGTTCAAAATGCAGGCCCCAGAGTACCAGTGGCAAGATAATGGGTTGAAAAGGTGAGGATATATGGTATGCTCAGCAATTAAACTAACAGTGAAATAATTTAAAACTGTAACATTTAATAGACTGAGTCCAAATTTTAGACTGATATTATTTATTTTATGGCTATGAATAATCTCTGCATGCCTGAGGTCCTTCTATTTATAGGCAGTAAAGCTAGTTTAGTGTCTAGTTTATTTTAAGGATAAGAAAATAGAATAACATTAACACACATAAAGTTAACTTTATACCTATGTATTTAAAAGTGATGCACACTTGATACACTTCTTTCCAAGGAAAGATGGAACTTCCATGATTAGCAAGTAGATCAAATGTTTATTTTTATGAAAAAACAGTAACTCAATGTAAGAGAGCAAAACCTTTTTTTTTTTTTTCTTTAGGAAAACATAGAGAAATAATATTTTAATTTTTTTTCAGGAATAAATGGAAAAAATATCAGAAAAATACCAGATTGCTCATAATGTTGTTTAAGGAAAATACTCTGTTATACAAACACTAAAACTTTTTTAGAGGAAGCATTTGCAACTGTTTGTGATGATCTAGTGCCTAGGTCTGGTAATTGCAGAGCTTCTGTTCTTGGACAGAAGGAGATTTTAGTGCTGAGATTTTTAGCCTTTTCATTGCCACATCATGGAATGTAGCAGGGATGTCTCTGCTGCTGGGTGCATCAGCGACACTGTTATATTCCATGTGTAGCAGTGCCATGCTGTTATATTCCACTGTGATCCTAGTGGAACATCCATGCTTCAGCTGGACCTTATCACCTCAGCCCAGCTTATTACCAGCACTGATATAGCACATCAGGCTCTCAAGGCACGTATAGACCCTTGGCAGTGTGTCCAGCACTTGTGCTGTGGTGAGCTGCATGCCTTATACTTGGCTCTGCCATGTCATTTGCTATCCTTCCAACTTTCTTATTTTACCATATATAATTAATTTTTGTCGGATAAAATAATTTGAAAATAATGCAGACAACAATTCTCAAGCACTCTTCATCTGAGACCTGTCTGTGTAGGTCTGTGTTCCAGCAGAGCTCTGTGTCACCTGTGACATAATCAGTTCTGGGGAATACAGCAAAGCAGGAGATGCCTGACCAAATGGGCATCAATTTGTAAAACCAGAAAAAAGAAAACAAGTTTCTATGATGACCTCTACACTGTTTTCTTCTTCTGATCTTTTTGAGATAAAGGGGAGGTAGAAAGACATTTTTTCTGAAAAGGAAAATACATTTTCTTACCTAAAGGACTATTCTGCAAGATGCTCTCTGCTCTTAATTTCTCTTGCAATGACTGCTGTTGGAGGCTATTGGTCACCTCACAGGAACAAACCATATATGAACATCTTCATAAGGAGTTTGCAATGTGAGGGCCTAATCTAAGGCCTATGGAAGTCTTCAAGAGTCTCTTTAATTCAGGCTCCAGAGTATATATAATTTGATGGGCTGTAAGATAATTTTCAGTCTCAGTTCTAAGGACAGCAACTTCAGTAGGGCTTGCAGGGCATGGAGGTTGTTGCTTTATTTTGAAGTTGCTGTATTTTGTATTACACCTTGAAAGTTTGACATGGGATATCTTTCCTTCTGCATAAAACAAACTATTTAAAAAAAACAAAACAAAACACATTTCTTTTTGCTGCAACAAACTTGATAGGTTTTCATAAGCTTGTTTTGATCATGAGAGTTTCCAAATATCATTATCATTGCTTTTAGAATTAAGAAGTTCATATTGCCTGTTGTGTCCAGCAGGATGTCAACTTTCTTAGTGATTTTAGAAATCTTTTTGTGTGTGAAATTCTACCTAAACTTCAGTATGCCAAAATATAATTTTGAGAACTTTAATAGTATTAATAGGATGCGCAGCAAATTTAACATTAGGTAATGAGTGAAAGGTTTGGTTACTTGTGCCTTCATTGTGGTGACAAGTTCACCAGTCTAACTTCTGTAGGAAATATTCTTTTGGACTGTTATGCTGAAGCCTTGATAAAAGACACAAAAGGAGTGGATAGAGAACCCATCAGAAAAGCATTTTCTTGTGAAGAACATAAAGGTTTATTCTTCTAAGCCCCAAAAGAAAAGTCCATAAAGGCTTTTTACTCTAATTTGTGAAAGTTTTTTTGCAGTCAGAGATGAAAGTGAAGACCAAAGGTGTATGGTTTTTTTTTTTTCCTAAGAAAATGGGATTAAAGTGGAGATTTTTTTTCTTCCCTTCAAGTTGTCTATTCTTGCAATTAAAAACCTGGGCCATGTTTCCAATACCAAAGAGGTGAGAAAATGCATTATTTGAGAGTCTGAATCCAAGAGACTTTTAGCTTATGAGTCAATCTGACAGTAATCCCTTACTAATTTAATTTTGGGATGCAGGCTTTCTCATAATGCACTTACTAGTAAAGTATTTGTGGATGGGATTAAAATACTGGCTATGGTACTCTGACTGACATTCTTTTTACAGAGACAATACACAAATTGGTCTGAAAAGGAGTCTGGTTAGCGCTTTCTGTCCCATATAGGACAAGATACCAGCTAAGATGTATGTGTATAAAACAGGATTTTTAGTCAATAAAAAAGGATCTTAAAAGCTAGACTAAAAAGATATAAATTAGATTATATAATTTTTAGGATATTAGGGTATCAAGGTTAGGATAACAAGCAATAAAATATGCAGATAATCAAATATCTGGATAACTGTTAAACAAAGCTTATTGTTTGAGTGCTAGCAATTTACTTACTGATAGACTTCATACTAGATCTAGAACAATGGTTAAAATAATACCTCTAGGCAATATGACAATATAATGACTGCAGGTTTTGTAAGAATCCTTAAATCTTAAAGTTTAGAATTCATATATAGGGATTTAATGCTTCTTACCTTTCAGTGGCTAAGGCTGGGTATCCCTTTTCTTCCTCATCAGGAGCAATCACTCGAGTGGGTGTACTTGCTGGAGGGAGAATGTCCAGCACACCTTCTAGGGAAAACGTACAGGATTCTCATGGATCTGAAGATGGGACTGGCCTTTATAGAATAAAGTGTTTGGCTGCTGTCATTTAACTATTTAGCCATACCTCCAACACCTTGTTTGAGAACAAAAGGGAAACAAACAAATAGCTCAGGAAGCCTTTTCCCTCATTATACAAATTCCTAGGTTTGTCTATCTGTTCTTGTTTGGGCCTTGTTCAGCCTGGCTTGAGCCCAGCTGAGCTCTGTGTTTTTCAACACAGCAGAGCAGCTGGTGCCACAGGTACCAACTTGGCCTTCTGTTAGTACTTTCAAGATTGTTACCAGTTCAGACTCTGTCATTCCTTTTGCTTTCTGTGGAAACTCTCCAAGCTAAGGGCAGTGAAGCTGAAACAAAGAGTGTGAAGCTGAAAGACAAAGAGCAGTTGAATCATAAAGGGAAACTGAGGTACTCCCACTGAGGCAGAGCATCCTACTGCCCTTCTCCTTGAAGACAGTTTTCAGAAAATAGCCTCCAAGTAATTTCTACAACATTCCTTATCTATCTGCAAAATGCCTAGAGCACCCTGCTGTGACCATTCTGTGAGAAACATACAAGAGATGCTTAGCATAATTGTTTTATACTTGTGTAATGCTTTGACAGTGATAAGTGTCCTGTCCACAGCACATTACTGCATAAACTGTGGGAGTAGTAGTTGAAAACTTTTTTAAAAAATTATTCAACTTCTGGTGTCCTCCTCTAATTAAAGAACAAGTATCTTAAGCCACTAAGATTGAATCAAAAAGACGAACTGTCAAATCTCAAAAGCCCACTTGTAAAAATTTGAGTAGGTACACATAGATGTATATTAATATGTGTTTTTGTTTCTTGTGTGTCTTATACAATACAAAAATACTACATTGGACACTTCAAGAACCTACAGGAAGAGCAAACATTCCTTCCAATGATAATTGACTAGCAAGGCTTGATATGGTATCGTTAGCAAAAGGCACAGTGAGCATAAGCCACAGTTAAAATTAGTGATATGAGCTGACTGAATTTAAACTGGTGACTATAGCTAAAAGGTTTGACATACTTTGCTGTTAATCCACTGAGCCTTCCAACTACTCTCACACCTTGAAAATAATAGTTGGCATAGCTTGACTGTCACCCGGGCTTGTGTACCAAACTCCTGTGAATGTCCATTAAACTTCCTGACTGCAGAAATAGTGCAGAGACTCCAAAGTCCTTTGTCTCTTTTGATAGACCATGCCTAGGCAATGCAAAAATAAGCCAAGATTTGCAAGTATTTGGGTTTTGTTGGGTTTTGGTTTTTTAAAGTATAATGATAATAATTTAAAACTATATTTAATGACCGTTGTAATCTTTTCTTGTACAACTATCAGTCCATCAAGACCAAAAATATTGTGCATTAATATATCAACATGAAGTAGGGTCTGCATTTGTTAACATCTCTCTCAAATCCCTTATTTTGGACTGAAGAAAACATCACCATCCAGCTCCAGGAGAGAAGAGTGAATGCAGGTTACAGCTGAAAGCTGTAAAGTTTGGGTTGGAAGGGACCTTTACAGCTCATCTTGTCCAACCCCCCTGCAGTGGGCAGGGACATCTTCAACCAGTTCACTGTTCTCCCATGGAGAGTTGGTGGATCCATCTTATATCTGCTGCCAGTGTCACCCTGGGTGAAGAAAGCAGGAAAAAATCTCATTCCCCATGAAAAAGAATCAGTTTAGTTCAGAGCTTCTCTGAAATAATTGAATGTTTGTGTAAATCCTGAATCAGTACAATGTGTGATTAGGAGTTTCATTCTGAACTGCAGACCCTCTCTATAAATAATTTTCAAACAACTTGAGTATATTTTGTGTCTATAATTTTTAAGTGTATATGTGTTTCTGTTTATATTCATTAATTCCTTATGAATGCCCATGTTTGATAGGAATCATTCATGAGGTGATAATTTTGTTTACTGTGCATTACTTATGCTTGCATGGAAATCAGATATTCACTGACTTGATAACTACAGATTTCTAAAGAGGAGAATTTTCCTTTTAGGGCTCACAAATTGTCTGGTATTTGTGCATAAATGACAAATACAGTGTGTGAACAATGAAAAGTTTTTCCTAAATGACATGTCTAATACTAAATGTTTCCAGGATTTTTTTCTGTCACCATTTTTAAACAAGAATTTTATCATTTTAAAGTAGCAATAAACCCATCAAAACTTGGAAATGCTGATTTTGTAATAAAAATATCCTTAACCAAGATATGGTCCTTAATGGTATATTTTTGTTTGTATTTCAAAATAGCTCATCACTATAGCTCACCATAAAAGATTATGGATGAAGGAGAAGACCTGGTTGAAGATCTGCTCACAGAGTATGCCATACAGCTTAGCATTCAAGAATCAAATGAGGCCAAATCACCAGTGCCTTCAAGCTATAATGAGAGGTACCATCAATTCAATATGTGTTAGAGTTATGCCATGTGTTATCTGGGTTTTGAGGCACTGATAATTAATTAGTGCCTCCAATCATGCCTAAAACAGTTCTTAGTTTGCCTATCATGCCTTTCTGCAGTGAAGCATTGGCTGAAGCAATGATTCAATGATGAAAACTAAACAAAACTGTGAACTCTAAACAAAACAGAAGTGTTGATTTTGGTTGGTTTTCTCTTACATTTTAAAAACCTCATACTTGAAAGACAATAAATTAGGATTTGTTTGTAATCTATCTGCTCTGTAGCTGCAACAGTGTCCCAGTCTTTCCCTGTGCTCCCAGCAGATACAAGGAAAATCCAAATTGCAACAAAAAAACCCCAGGGGAGTGTTCCAGTAAGGCTTCATATAGAACATGAATGTTCTGGTTAAAAGTGGTTTTCATGATTAGGAAATCTTTGGCTTAGCTGAGCAACATGGGTGATGACAGCTTAGGAAGGTGAGGTTCAACTTGGTTAAAATAGGGCTTCCCTTAGCTTTTCAGGCTATTTACCATCTTGAGAAAAGTCTATGTGTCAAACAAAGCTAAACTTTGTTTTAATAAAATTTGTTTGGCAATAATCCTATAACTGCACTTTGTAGGTAGCTCTAAAATGGAAAGATGCAACTCCAAGGCTTGGCAGACTGTTAACCTTTCCTCATTTCCTGTGGGATCTCATGAAGGTTTGGGTCCTCATGGGGCACCTGGTGCAGGACTGGAATCTCCCTTTTCACTGAAGGCTCTCAGCAGAGCCACTGGGTACTCTTGTTATCTGGCTGGAATTTTTTGTGCTGATTTCTTCTTTCCTTTTAATTAAATCTGATCTATTTTTAAATTTGTTTTTGTCACCAGAATATCTCAAGGAACTAGCAGGCACCGGCATGTAACTTCCATTTCTTGGAAGCTTAAATAATACTGTTAAAAACATCGCAACCCTTTTTCAGTGAAAATGGTACCAGAGATATTATCAAACTCTCTTTCATCACTGATTATTGACATTCTGATGCTACCACATTCTTATTCACTGTCTAAGGTTTCTGAATCTGAACGGTTCTTTTCTGTAATGTGGAGCAAATATAGCTTTTTAGTCCACATCGGAATTCTTTTCTAAATTAGGAGATTTTTCAGGTCAGCCTACAGCAGAAATTGCACCTAATTCATGGAAATTGGCTGCTCTGAAGGTCCACAGGACAGGCATAACTCAGGAGGTCACAAGGTTCATCAAGATTGTAGGTGATGTATTCAAAGGAACGTTGGCTCAGATGAGAACCTAATGGAAAATATCCTATAACTAATATAATGCACCTATGGTTTTTTTATATTTACTATTTTCTGCTCTTTTTTTTCATAGTTTTGTACCACCTAGTGAGGAAAATAAGAAAATTGTAACATCTATAAAGCAAGGTAATACCTCTAAAATAAAATAGTCCCTTTTCCAAACTGGGCTTCCGTTATTATTTTCCAACTGCATCTTATTTATCTGTTTAATTTTTTTAAGGTCAAGTGTTTGGGCTCCAAGAACTTGTGAAACACAAATATGCTTTGGATGAAGCTGATGAAAGAGGGTGGTTTCCACTGCATGAAGCTGCAGCTCAGCCAATTCAGCAAATACTTGAAATAATTTTAGATGGTGAGTAAGGCTAAAATATCCAACAAGGTAAGGGGAGCAGGAAAGAAAGAAGCATAGAAAAGAAACAGACATACATAATAAAAGGATAGACCTGTTTACCAAAAAAAGTATGATCAAATCTACCGTGGAGCATTTTTATTATGTTGTAACTTCTGAACTATTCAGAAAAAAGTTTCCTTTGAGGAAAGTTACATCACTTCATACCAGCAAAGAACCCGGACCTTTTCAAACTTTTTGTTCAGAAATCTTCAATCAGAGCAAAAATTACTATTCAGTATTCAGCACATTTGACAGTACTAGTTAGGTTAAGTTAAACATAATTACAAGTAATTTTCATAAAGACAGCATTGAAGGATTTCTGGCACATTTGTATCTGTCAGCAGCCTTGTGCTTTAATTTTGCTTTGTCTTTTCTCACTTTCTTGCCTCTAGCATCTTATAAAACAATGTGGGAATACAAAACATCTGATGGAGAAACACCATTAACTTTGGCAGCCAAAGGTGGCTTCGTGGGAAATGTACGGACGTTACTGGAGAAGGGTGTTTGGCCTGATACCAAAAATGACAAAGGAGAAACTCCACTTCTTATTGGTAATAGCCTCCTCTCCCCAGGTTTAAGCAAAGGCAGCACTCTCCTTCTGCTAAGGACTCACCCTAAAGACTCACTCCAGTTGGTTTATGTTGGTTAGATGCTGGTCATCTTTTTAGATGAAACTAAATGTCCAGCACTTGGTGAAATGTACCCAATATTCAGTTCAGCACTCAGTATGCCCTAGGTGATCACTTGAGCTGCTCATAAAGATGCTCCTCATGCTTTAGGTGAATCCTGAGCTCCTCCTAAGAAACTGGACCTATTTTTTTGTCCAAGGTGACTTCAGGGTGCTGTAAGACCTTTAAGCAACCTAGTGCTATTTGGCCATATTAAGGTAACAGTATAGTACAAGAATGAAGTGTTGCTTTAACTTAAATATGGCTTTGCTGTAGGTCTGGAGGTTTTGGAGATATTTGGGCGTATCATATTATTTTTTCAGGACTAGGCAGGTATTTTCAATTTCAAAATCTCCCATCTCATTTCCTTTCCCTTTTGCTCTGAAAATAAACTTCAGCTGCATTTCTAAGTAATATTCCAATCTAAAGAAAGGTGATTCCTTTGGAAAATATTATGCTATTGGTAGACTTAAAGGAACTTTACTCTACATGAGTAATTTAGCTATCTGAAATCTTAAGTTCTGTTGAATGTTGACACATCTCAATTCTTCTGAAGAGAATTATTCTGGGAATTTATTGCCAGTAAGAAACACAATATAAGAAAATACGATATATAACACAATTATCAGTAATAAAATATTCAGTTGTCTGAATTTTTTTTTTTACTTTCCTCAGATGTAATTACTCTAGTAGCATTTTTGAGGTCCTCAGGCATTTCTAGAGGGTCCTCTGCAATATCTTGTTTTTCACTGTTTCAGCTCTTTTCATTAATTGTAAGTCTGTGAAACTTCTGACCTATTTTCAGCCTTTACTTTTAATGAATCCTGCAAAGATTAACTAGACCTTATGAAAAGGGTCTTTCCCCCTTATAATGACAATGTATTTTTCAAACTGTTTCACCATGCAAAGTAATCTATATATTGTCAGCTATATCTTATTTATGTGATGCTTTTTCATATTCTTGTGTCACTTGGCACTGAGAATGTGGATGTAGATACTGCTGTGCATCATACATTTCAGTCTTAGTCTCAGTGAAATAATGGATCAGGTGATCAAAACATTTAATGGATGATGCTCATGATTTAGTTACTCCTTTAAATTTTAAAGCTTGGGATTAAAGGGCTCTTCAGTAAAAGGTAAATGCTGGACAAGTATCTATCTAGTGGGATGATTTCTGCTTCCCACTACATATGGTAATACTCACTTCAAAGCAATTGTGGATAATTATGAAGACTGCTGCCACTTGAAAACCTTCTTACTTGTACAATGGGACATTCACAAAAGTTCAGTCTGCTAGTCCTGTGACACTGATCTCTCTCAGCTTTCCCAGTACTCAGGGGAGAGATCTGCTATAATAAGGGGTAGTTCAGAAGTAAAATTAGACTCTTACTCAGGATCACTATTCATATGTAAATAATTTGCAGGTGTACTTACCCTTGAAAATTTCAAACTTGGAACCTCAAAAGGGCAGAACCTGGCCTTTAAGTATGAGAGATGCCAACTGTACTTTGGTTGGCAGCAAGCACTGACTGCATCCCTGGATCAGAGTTACCAGGTGGCAAAGTCAAAAGTGGCATTTTCTGGGGACACTGTAATATTTGCATCAAATTTAAAAGTGAGGACTGTATTTGAATAGTATGCTAATTTGTTTTGAATAGTATGCTAATTTGTTTTGTTGCTTTTCCTTGCAATACACCTGCGTCTGCTTTTTTGGAATCGAAGCAATGCTGCTTTTGCCCCCTGTGCTCCAAACTGACATATTTGCCATCTTGTGTTTACTTTGATTTCCCAAGGAGCTGACATTACCATTTATTCACCAGTAAACTGGATCCCCATAACTCTAGGACTGGAAATCTTTTTCTTTTCCTCATATCAGTACACAAGGAAAAGTTCTTCTAAACTTACTAATTTTTTTTTCACTTTAAATATAACATACATGAAAAGGTAATTGTATTGTTCTTTTTTTTTTTTTTCCTTTTTAAAAATATCTTCAAGCTATAAGGAAGGGATCTTTTGAAATGGTATCCACTCTGCTGAAACACAACTGTAGCATCCACCAGCCCTGTGTGAAACGTTGGTCAGCAATGCATGAAGCTGCAAAACAGGGACGAAGAGACATTGTTGCTCTTCTTCTAAAGAATGGTGGAAACGTGAACCTTAAGGATGGATATGGAGTAACACCATTAGGTGTTGCTGCTGGGTATGGTCACTGTGATGTGCTGGAGCATCTTATTCACAAAGGTATGTGATCAGGTAAAAGCAAAATACACCTCTGCACTGGCATACATCTTGCCTTGTTGCTGAGGTGTTTTAGGTTGATCGTGGAAAATGAAAGAGTAGTGATGAATAAGAAGATTTGGTTTCGTGCTTGTGCTAGACTGGAGTGATGCTTACACCTTTCCATAATTCAGGTGAGAGGCCAGACAGGGTTTATACCAATCAGTTTCAATCAAGGAGGGAATTCCATGCCATTCTTGTCCTTATTTATTTCTTTTTATTCCCTTGCCCTACCATCCCTCCATCCCTCCCTCAGATGAACATTTGAATTTCTATCTGAACAACTCCTGTTTTGCCTTTGAGTTTTAAACTTACCACAATAAATATTTCCTGGTTTAGTGAAGTTTTAACTTAAATACATCTGAAAATGAAGAAGTACTCTGAAGCTGGTTTCATGTTGACCTGCAGACAATAATTATAAACTCTATCCTCCTTGAAGGTGGAGATGTCCAGGCTTTAGCTGATGATGGTGCATCCATACTGTTTGAAGCAGCTGAAGGAGGTAATCCAGACTGCATATCCCTTCTTCTGGAATATGGAGGAAGTGGCAATGTGCCTAGTAAGGCAGGACTGCTTCCCATACACAGAGCAGCTTATGAAGGGCATTACCTGTGAGTATGAGCTTGGACTTCACATTTTCTTTAAGGTAAAGTTGCAAAGGCAAGGGACACAAGTTGCTCCTGGTAAGATTCCAATTGAACACACGAGGAAAATATTTCACTATGAGGACAGTCAGACATTGGAATGGCCTCCCAGGGGAAGTGGTGGGTTACGCCACTTTGGAAAGTTTTAAGTCTTAGTTTGATGGGGTGCTGAGACATATCACATATAAAATAATATTAGAAGGGTTGGACCAGCTGATCCTTGAGGTCCCTTCCAACCTGACATTCTATGATTTTATGATTTGTATTTCAGAAGTGTCTATGTTTATTAATTAAGTTTTAAGTATTTTTTTTTTAGCAGAAACAAAGCAAAGTGCAAAACCTACTCCTTTGAACTAAGTGAAAACTACTGAAACAACTTAAACACAAGGTCCCATTTGACACTGCTCAACACTGTTGTTTTTACGTTTGAATCTTCTTATGTAAAATTTCTATCTGGTAATTTAGGATACAGCTGGATAAGGGTAATCTTCTTCATTCAAGGTGTGCCTAACTAATATCATTCACTGTTTTGTAGTGCCCTGAAGCATCTCATTCCAGTCACATCTCGAACTGCAATACAGAAAAGTGGGTTAAGTCCTGTTCACTCAGCAGCAGATGGCCAGAATTCCCAGTGTCTAGAGCTCCTCATTGAAAATGGCTTTGATGTCAATACTCTTTTGGCCGAACACATTTCCAATGGTTACGATGACAACAGGAAAACCGCGCTTTATTTTGCTGTTTCTAACAACGACATTCTTTGTACCGAAATCCTGCTGAAAGCAGGGGCAAATCCAAACAAAGATCCTTTAAACTGTCTTCTCGTGGCAGTGAGAGCTGGCAACCATGAGATTGTAAGGCTGCTTCTATCTTATGGAGCAAACGTCAATTGCTACTTTATGCTGGTTAATGACACGCGCTTCCCCAGCGCCATCCAGTACGCCTTGAATGATGAGGTGATGCTGAGGCTGTTGCTCAACCATGGATACAATGTGCAGATGTGTTTTGACTGTATGCATCAAGATATCTTTGGAAATTCTTTTGTGTGGTCAGCTCCAGAGGAAGAGATTCTCCCGGGGTGGACTTCGTCTGTAATAAAGGATAATCCAGTAAATCCGTAACCTTCCTCCCTTCTCTTCCTTTTCCTCTTTTCACTGCCCATCTTGAAACATACCAGATTACTGTGGAGAACTAAGATTACCATAGTGGCAAAATCCTTTCATAAAACACCCTATAAATAAAACTGACATTTTTCATTTTCTGCTCTAAAATAGAGAAAATTATGTACAGAGAGTGGTTTTAGTTCGGGATTCAAATATGAGAGATTTAGGAAGGAAGTTTCAAGAAATCATGAGGCAGGGTTATGGAATATCCTAACCAATGGAATAGATGGGTTTCCAAAGAGGTATCACTGTTGAACAAAACTGTTCTGCAAATTATAGTGATGTTATAATAATTATCGGCCTTCAGACTTGTCCAGATGGATTAAGAGATCACAAAAGTTAAGAAGAAAGTGGCCTTTAGTGGCCTAAAAGTTAGGAAGAAAGTGGCCTTTAAAGTAACTTATATAGGTTACTCTATATATATATCTTACATATATAGACATCAATTTTTCACTGTTAAAGGTCATTGCTAGTACATTGTTTTAATTATCTTTTATAATTGCCTTAAAATGTGTTATTTTGGGATTCTTATGCACATATTTTGAAATTATGACTTGATGTGTTTTCCCTTTCAGTTCTGTGACTTTATTGCTGTTCCTTGGTTGAAACATTTGGCAGGAAGAGTGGTTCGTGTTTTTATAGATTACATGGATTATGTTCCTCTATGCACAAAAATTAAATTTCTTTTAGAAACACAGAAAGAATGGACAGAAATACGTCAAATATTGGGTAATTACCTAACTTTTAATTTTTAATTTTAAATAGAATTTGATTTAGCATCAGCTGTTAATGAGCAACATATTAGTGATTAAAAGTGGTACACTATTTAATTTTGCTTTGGTATTTTATACTGGAATGCATAGGAAATCTTTTTTTTTTAGTGTCATGGGAACATCCAAATAATTTGGTGGTCTTAACTACAGATATTTCTGGTACCTTGAAAGGTTTTGTTATTTTCAGGAAGACTAAAATAAACTGAGCTCTTTGACTGATGTAAATTCTGATAAGAAGTGGCTGCTCAGAAGATTCAGCAGGCCCAAGCATGGTTGTGGGCCTGGTTACTTATTGATACAGCAGAAATTGAAGTTTCCATGGCTGGCCTAAACATGCAATTTTTAAAAGGTGCACCTAGAGAAAGGAGAAATCATCCATCAGTTACCATTGGTTATGGTAAATAATGTACTGGTTTAAGTGTTCACATGGATGCTTTGGAGACAGTGTACCATGTACATATTGCTCTTTTGTCTCTTTTGTGTCTGTGTTGGGGTAGAGAAAAGGAATTTTTTTTTTTTCTGACCCTTATTTGGGGTAGAAAAAAACTTCCAAAAGTGAGACAATAATGTTAAGCAGACATTTGGCAGAAGAAGCTTGATTACTGTCAGCATTGTGTATCAGGACAATTCTGATGTGAAAAGAATGATACTTAATTCAGAAATGGCGATATAATAATAGTCTAATAGATTTTTATATTAATTTTATTAGAGCATGTTTTGAGGTTTTCAGTTGTCATACGCTCATTGTTAATGGCACCACCACTGTTGATTTCCACCATTTCTTTCTCACTGTTGTTTTTAGATAATCCTCGCTCACTGAAACATCTGTGTCGTCTGAAAATACGCAAACTCTTGGGGTTAAGCAGACTCCAGAAACTGTCATCCATGAAGAACTTTCCACTTCCACCAGTTCTCAAGAACTATATTCTATATAAAGAATATGATCTGTATGGAAAAGGGATAGATTTAGAATAATTTTTGAAAATAACTGCATGCAGTCTGTCATTTGACTCATTTCCTCACTATTTTTTACTAGCCAAAGAGATGCTTGGTGTTTCCTATACATTCACAACATTCTGATATTTGATGGTAGTAGTTCTTTTGTGGGAACAATTTTTTCTTTAAAACTAGTATGTTAAATCTCATGTTTTAACAGAACATTGTACTATCCAAATACAGTCTAAAATGAGGATTAGGATGCTATAATAATTATGTAGAACAATACACTCTGAATGGGAATTCAGATGAATAAACAAGAAAAAAATATTTCATTATGGACTTCTCAATGAAGCTAATAAATGCAATTTCTGCTCTCAATTTGTGGCATTGGTTTATCTGTAAAATTAAAAAAAATATCTAATTTAGCTTGGCAAAAAATTTAAATCACTAAGTGCATGTCTCTGTAATTGGACTAAAATGTGGCACATTTTGTACTTTGGAGATCATGGTCCTATTATAAAATTGTCCAAGCATTTAAGATATCCTTTTTTCCAATTTTTGCAAACTATTTGCTCCCTGGTAGAACTGCCATGTGTGCCAGTACTGTGTATTTCAAGGTTTGACAAAAATTGAGGAACTCGAATAGGCTGTTCGAAAGAAGGAGTAGATTTTGATAGACAAACCAGGAAATCAAACAGACTTTCCCCATGGTTGAGAAGTGTTGCAATGTCAGAACTTTAGTTATGGTACCTACAGGGTTCTGACAAGTTAATATCTTGCCAGACTAAACAGCACCCTGAGTCAGGCTGTGATGCACTTGGCAGTATGTTTCTTCATGTCTTGTGAACAACACAGCTGATTAAATATTCTTTAAATTATTCTTTTAAAAGTGGATTCTTCTTGCTCCCTTTGCTGTTCTACCATCCCCTCCATCTCAGGGAATGTGGGGTGGAGGGGAAAGAAAAAAAAACCAACAAGAAATACAAGACCCCTAAACTAAGAAAATATTTCAGTTGGTGAATGTCAGGATCACACAGTGCACAGTTAAAGATGTAATTTAGTTAAAGATGTAATTTAAGAATACACTGCTTTTCACACACATACACAGACTCAGCCGTCTGAAGCATCCCTCTGCCCTGCTCCCTGCACTAGGTCTCCCTGTCCTTCAGAACTTCTTGTTTGCTGGATGTCATTATCATATATAACTTATTAACACCTCAGTCAGAAATGTAAATTCCACTTCCAAAGTGCCCTGTGGATCCGTCCTTCCTAACAATAGATTTGCAGAATCAAATGGAAGGAATGAAAATAACTGGTCTGGGACATATAGAGGGCTGAGCAAGAGGCTTAATTGATGCTTCTGCTCTCACTAGGGCTGCTATTCATCTGGTTTTCCAAGACATATCATCAGGGGGATTTTTTGCCAAAACTTTTCACCAGGATGAAAAAGAAGAATTTGGTCACTTGTGAAAAGTTTCTAAGCTGCATCAGTGGCAGGACAGGACAGTGCCCTGGGGTGACTTGACCCCATCCATGGCCTGACCAGAGAGTGCCCAGGGAATCCCACCTGGCTGTCTGCACTCAAGGCTCCACTGACCAAAAGATCCTGGACATACCAGGCTAAATGCTGATAAATGCTAATGCTCTCCTAGAAACTGAGACTTCTGTGTGGGAACTGCTAAACAGAAATATGGTCTTAAGAATAATAAGTCTTAAATAATGTCAATTTTAATTGATAGAGTGACCAGAATGCAAGAATTTGGGTAGTCACATATCTGATATAGTATACTGCAACCAGCAAAGGAAACCTGATCAAACAGGGCTTTAGACAGGAGATTTTTAAACCCTTTCTGTGGCTAGAGCCAAATACCATTGGTAATTTTAGTTCATGGGCCAAGGTTTATATTTAGGATTTTATACACGCCTCAGGCAATAGTTGCATTGCCTGTGGCATCAAAGCATTCAGCTTTAGGCCAGAGCATTGCCCCAAGTGTTTAAGATATCATGAACTAGTCCCTAGAATATCATTAAGTAAGCTAAAAAGACTGGGATTGTATTTTTATCTATTAAATAGTGCACCGTGACCCTTTTTGTTGATTGGTAGCCTATTATAGAAGGTGGCCTTACCATGTTTTAAAGCTGTTCTGTCCTTCAACATTGAAGTATTTTATTTACAGAAGTCTTCTTCCCTTCCCTGGATGCTAAAGGAAGTACAACATTGTGAGAAATCGTCTTTAAGGCTTTCAAGGCATCTGAACTGGATGAAAGAAAAAGGGACAAGGCTTTGTTTTAAATGGAATATGAGGTGAGATAGACATGGAAAGGGAGTAGTTTACCTCATGCCATGCTTATGGCATGGCTAGGAATTGAACACAAGTCTTTTGACTCCCCTATTTTCCATCAAGGCAACTGAATACCATTTTTAAGGAGTTGAGTACATTTTTAAGGAGTTGAGTAGGAGCAAGAAATTTAACTGGTCCAGGACTGGTAGTTGTATGAAAAGAGGCAAAGGCAGCAGCCCAAGCTGGGAAAAGAAATTGGTAGGAGCAAACTACTCTCTTTTCCTCTGCTTGGACTGTTATTGAAGCCTTGCAATTCTAGGATTTAATTTTCTCTGCTATTTGGGTGTGACTCAAGGGGTGTTCCACCGCAACCCAATTCCATGGCATGCCCATCCTATGGGTGACATTGACTGGAGGTAATTAAATGCCCTGGCAATGATTCAGGCATGCTTTGGGGTAGAGACTTCTGTCAGTTTGGGGACAATGTTTGAAAGCAGCAGTATCATTTGGTCTCTGTTTCTCATAAAATCTGACACAAGCAGCTGCACCAGACTGATGAGCTCTCCAAGGAGCCAGACATTCAGAAGTGGTTACATCAGCCTCTGCAGCACCAGCAAGATAGAAGCTGTAGCTGTGAGTGTTTTCACAGCTTGGGGAAGCACCAAACCATAACCATGATTTTGGTATATGACCAGCTATTCCCTGGAGGGCCCATAATGTTGTGGACTTTCCATAAAAGTTCTATGGATTGGCTACCATTTAATCTCGGGAGCTGGCACAGTAGATCCTTGTTCTAGGTATCAAGGGGGAAAAATTTTACAGTTTCACTGCAGCGGTTGGTTTCCTGGCCCAGGCTCTTTGTGCCTTAGCTGCCCTTTCTCAGGCTGTTGCTGATAGTACAGGAGTCACGCATGGAAAAACACAGTCACAAAGCCACAAGCTCTTTTGTGTCTGTGTTGGGGTAGAGCAAAGGGATTTTTTTTTCTGACCCTTATTTGGGGTAGAAAAAAGCTTCCAAGATCTATCTTTTTAAAGTTTTCATGGAGAAAATTGGCATAAATTCCTGAGCACTTCTGTAGAACAGGCATTGTCTCTGGTTTTTCCATGAGTCCTTTTAAGATGCAGTTAATTAGCTGTCTCTTGCCCTCCCCTTTGTATCTTCTGCATGGCCAGCTTTGCCTCCTTGGTATACTCTGCCTGCTGAATCAGTGCTTTTAACACCTTTTCCCACTTTTTTTTTCCCCCTGTGAGCCTCAGGATGGATAGTTCTCTGCTCAGGAAAATTCGATCAAGAAAAGTAATTCCAGCTTAAATGATTTTCAGCCTTAGTGGCTCTATTCTGGCTTGTTCTTACCCTGATCTTTCCACTGGAAAATGTTTGTTTAGGCTGTAATGGTTAAAACTAGCACCTTCCAACCAAGGTGTCTGTCCTTCAGTGGCCTTTTCTGCATCCTCCAGGTAATGAACTTCATTCAAAAAAATACACCATCTGTCTCCAAATGCAATCTTCAAAGAAATTAATCCCAATTCTTTACCAGGACCAAAGCAAATCAGAAAGAAGTATATGGGTAAGTGCAGAATTTTACTGGATAAATATTTAAATATATATATTGCCATGGGAAGCATTTTCCCTCTGAAATGCTTTCTGCAGTGTCACTCATGTTAGTGAAAGGTACTTAAATCAGGAGGAACATTCCCTGAGGAACCTGTATTTTGTGGCTCTCCAGAAAAGCTGTAAAAATACATTAGTAAATTGTTAGTAGTTGTAAGACTCATATAACAGTCAAGCTCTAGTGACATGTACAAGATTTTACATTTAATTTTCAAAATTCACATTTTCAGTAGAAATCTCCACATTTGATTGGATAAAACAATGGCCTTTTGTTTGCATACTATGGGCACAGTAAGTATGGTGCCCAGAACTCCCCCTGCGTCAGTAATATGGACTATTTAAAAATAGGCATAAATAAAACCAATGAAGTAGAGAGTTAGTACTGCTGCATGGCCTGGGCATGCAAACATTGTATATTTGCAAACACCACCACATATAATGTAATGTGTAGATTGACAGATGTTACCTATTTTATTATGTGTGTTTTCAAGAAAAAGTAAGGTAACTGCAGATGCCTAAACAGCATTTCCTTCAAACTGCACTTCCAAACCCACAGGTTTTGTTCATGCAGTGGTTCCTCTGCTACTTTCTTTGCAATCCAGTGGCCTCTACTTCCTGTCCAAACCTGTTGAGCAATATTGGGATGTAATTCCCAACAGCTGCTGTGGTCACCCTATGGCTGTACATCAGCAGCAAGTGAAATGATTTCTATATATAGTTTGTAAATCTATTGCCAATGTTTGTAAAGCACAGGGAGTTTCATCCTGAGGGATAAGAGCAGCCATATGAAAGCAAGAGCATTAAGATTATCATTGCTTCCAAAGCAGTTTATCTTTTTGCTGTGGCAGAAACTGGCTCCGAGGAAATGGCCAGTCTGCAGGAATGTGGAGAAGCACTTGATTTGAGAAAAACCTTGGCAGGAATAGTTAGTGCTGTCAGAGATAAGCATGTTCATCTTGCACTGTTATTACAGAACATGACATTATACTGACACAAGATGGTTAAAAAACATTGGCTGTGTAGGAAGAAAAGAAAACTGGGAATTGTGTTTATTCAGTAAAATTTATTTGACCCCTTGCCTTCCCTGTTTGAGTTTGAATCAGGTAGGCAAAAGGGGCAATAAACCCCGAGCCTGCTGCAACCCTGGCACAGAGCTGCATGCCTGCCTGTGTAATCAAATAGACCTTCAAGTACAATGAACAAAGGACACTTGGTGCCTGTGCATTGTGGGATGTAGATTTTCCTTCTTTTAATCAGAAGCTGAAAAACTTGGTAGTCCAGAAACATTCTTATTTGCACCCAGGTGAATTTTTTTTCCCCTGGTGCTTCCCTGCAGCCAGGTCAACCTCTTGTCTCTCCTTCCAAGACACATCTTTATGTTCTTCCCCCCAGCAATGCTATAAGAGCTCATTAACTACTTCACTCACTGTGACTCTTCTGTCTTCTCGATAAGCAGGGCAACCCAAACACTCCTGCCATCAAAACACATTAAATTAGTGGTTGTTCCATGGCTTGTTGGTATATAGTGTTGTATATAGGCTTCTGGTTTTGTCCCCAGTAGCTGTTTGGAATTCTGTTTTCAAAACTTATCTGAGCAATAAATCAGCCCACGTGCACATTTTTTGAGTGTAAGCTGATCACTGTTTGTGATGACTGAGTTTTCAGGCTACAACCTGCACCTGCAACCTGCCCTCCTGGTAGTCTGTGTGTGCTGCAAGGGATCAGCAGGAAGAATCCATCTTCGAGTTTAGTAAGTCTGATTTCCAAGCAAAGATTGCTTTAGGATCAGGTTTAACTTTAAACTTACTTCACTTTTCTGTTTCCACAGCACAGATGGAGGAAAAGGTCTTTTTCTCCTCCATGACACCCTGTTTACTCCATCACCAGGAGACATGGACTGGACAACAGAATCATCTGGCATGGAGGAAAAGCAGCTGAAAAATTGTTCCTTCAAATGCCTTCAGTACATGCTTCATCCCATTTGCTGTTCTGATACCCCTGTTAAATGTAGGTGATGACACATCCGTTTCAGGAACAGTGTGGTGTGCACGGTTTTCACAAGTTACATGGGTCTCCTGGGAGAAAGAGCTACAGCTTGTCTCATCACTCTGCCTGCCCGTCCTGTTTGGGAGCCACGCTGCTGACCCTTTGTCTCTCCCAGGCTGATCTGGGCTTTATTCAGCCTGGGCCTGTACAAGCAGTAAAAATTCACTCACACACTTGGTTGATACAGGAGGGAAGGGTAAGGCAGGCAGCAAGGGGGCCAGAGTGGGGACGTGCAAGGAGGGGAGGGCAGGAGAAGTCAGGGAAGGGGCTGCAGTAGAGGTGAGGACAGCGAAGGGATGTGCAGGGAGGGCAGGTGAGGTGGGCCTGAAGGGATGGGGATGGAGAAGGGAGGGCAGCAGCAAGGAGGCAAGGGAGGGGAAGGTGGGAGAGCTCAGGGCTGGCACCCCAGGGTCTGCATGAGGAGGCAGCAGGAGGGATGGAGCTGGCTGAGGAATGAGGGGTGCCAAAGCGTGGGAGGGAGGGAGATGGGAGTGAGTGCCACAGGCAGAAGGGCAGTGGGAGCAATAGGGGAAGCCCAGCCGTGCCGTGGTGAATTGTTTTTCATGTGCTCTCTGGCAATTGGACTTGCTCCTGCAGCGTGGGACTGCAGCTCAGTGCCAGGCAAAGCATCTGTCTGACAGACTCTCCTCAGGAGCCATGACTGAAATAGCCACTGTCCTGGGGCCAGGCGTGTCCCGTGCCTGACAACAAGGTTGTGCAGCCCTCTCTTTGCTTGCTTGGAGTTTTCTCTGCACTCACCCAAGTGGAAATAAAATTTAAGCTGTGGGCTTTGATCTGCAGGGGGGTGAGAACCACCCCTCAGGTGTTACATCCTTTTAGCCATTGGACCAAGAAGCCCGAAGTATGGAAACATGCGAGAAGCAGACCAAAGTTCCCTAAGCTGTTGCTTGAAATTTTTATTTTCTTGGAAAGAAAATAATACAAACAAACAACCAAACAAAAAATTCCACCTAACATGTAAAAGGTTTTCTGCTTTTAAAACCAAGAAAATACATAACCCGGGCTAGAAGAAATTGAAAACCTTGTCTGCAGTCTAACTGCTGCTTCATGGGCTCTGTCCCACTTGAGGGCACGAACCTGGTTCCAGGCATCCACAGTGGCAGTGTGCACCCTGCTCCTATAAAATATGGGCTCCCAGTTCTTATTTTCTTTTATCCTAGCCCAAGTCCTGAAGGGAACAAACCTGTTAATAATTTTGTTGTTTCGGTGGTGAGTTTTCATGGCCTGTACATGAAATGGTTTGTTCCCTGCATCCAGGATTTCAGCAGGACAGCAGGGAGGTGAGCTTGGGTTTTCTGTCAGGAGGTGGTGAAACACTTTGGAGGATTCATCCTAGACAGTGGCCAATGAAACCACCATAAACCTGCCCTCACATACTACATAAAGCTCATGCTCTATTCTTGTGCCTTCTGTGATGGAAGGCAGTTCATTGTGCCCCCTCACTATCACAAAGTCTTTTCCTGAATTGTTTATAATGGTGTGACCAAACATGTATCCTGGGATGTATAACAGGATGCTCAGACAGCTATTTTTTTCTTTCTTTTTACAGAAATCCAAATGTGTATAATGTCTGAGGAATGGGACTGTGCAATGAGAACAAAAGGTTTCAGTCAGGGATGCTAATAACAGAAAAACAGGATCCCTCCTGTCTTTGCAGCAGGGTTTCTCTGGGAAGCTGGACAAGTCAATTTATTCATAATTAAATAATTTAAGTGATAACATGTGCTCTAAACTGTTGAAATGGTGGGCAGCTTCAGCAGTGGCTAGTGCCCACAGGACCTGTGCCCTGACCAGCTGAAGTGCTGCCTAATACCAAATACCACCAAAAAGGGAATCCTAGGGATGAAATTAGTGGGCACTTTTCAAACAAATCAGTAATGACTCTCTACCTCTACTCCTCCTCCTTATAATGGTTGGTAACACCTCCATATCTCCTGAAATGGTTGCTGGACAAAAAAATCCATTGATAGGGGCAAAAAAGGTTGCTGAAAGGCTGTTTATGAAGTGTTCATGGTTTCTCTTGTACACTGAACAAAAGCAAAGGTTTTGCTTTTGGGGACTTATGGTTCCAGGATCAAAGTATGTGATTACAGTCATACAGAATTAAGAACTGTGGTTTAGTGCTCATCAACATGTGAAGACAAATATTATCCCTACATTTTCTGACCTGTAAATGCTTGGCTTTAGAGTTTTAGCATCTTTTTTGTGTGTGTGTAAATTGCCATGTGTTACATTCTACACATGTCCACATTCATGGGTCTTCATCCTTGGCCTTGTCCATATAAAAATGCAGCCTAAACTACCATGAGTTACATGTATAGGAAGAATGAAGAAAGGACACAGACCTCTCACAACCTTACCTAATTGCACTGATCTTCCCTCTGCTTTGGGCAAAACATTGTCAACAGAATACCTTTTCCATCTTTAGCAACATCTTTAAATTCCCTTATCACATGGCCAAGCTAATCTGGATGAAATGCATATAGAAAAATTATCACAGAAGAAATGAACTCTCTTTACCAAATCTGTTAATGAAAATCATGCTCAACCTCCTCTTTCCATTGCCAGTAAACCAATATACATAATAGGAAAACTAAATTAACTATTTGTCCCATCCATACTAACCAAAAAGAGATGATGCTGGACAAGAACCATAGTTCAAATTATTTTTACTTGCGTTTACACTCTAACTAATGTGTTATCATTTAATAAAGTTGACATTTATCATTACAAATGTTTTCCTGCTTCCCTGTACCAAAATCAACCTTTCTCTCTCTTCCTCTCTCTCTCCCTCTCACATACAAGCATAGCACAGGTTTGCAGATATTGCTGGCCTGAATGTTTCAGAAAATGATGTTAGTTCACCATCATTCACTGCTAACAGAGAAAACTGAAAAAAGAACAAACCAAAAAAACCAAAAAACAACCAAAAGAAAAAAACCAACACAAAAACACAATGAAAAAACAACAAATTGTGTTAAGTTTAACTTTCTGTTCTTCGGTTTCTTACACTGGAAGATAACCTTGTCTATAAAAGACAATATCAAAACCTTATCTCATTTATTAGCACACATGATATTGGAGATACACCTTTAAAATTAGGCACTGAAGGGCACTCTCCAGCTGCACGCAAGTCATCTGCAGCAGGCAATGGGCATTAACTAAAATAGCCACTAGAGGCCTTCATGTGCTGCTGGCTGTCAGAAGTGATGAAGACAGCCCCTCTGCCCACCCAGGGAGGGTTTCCCTAGAGTTCTGGGGGACTCTTCTCACTCCCTCAGCAGAGCACAAGAAAAAAAATATCTCACATCAGCCACTAATGTTCATTTCATGCTGATTCTCCCTTTACTTCTCCATCCTTGAAAAAAAAAAAAAAAAAAAAAAAAAAAGGAACTATTAAATAATCCAGTTGTGTGAATTGTTAGAGGCCAGGCATGACACTGTGGGAACAGTGCTCCCCGTGGGTGCCAGGACACCGATCACCTCCCCACGGGCTGCATTCCTACAGACCCCAATGTGTCCTGCAAACACCTTGGTGGGACAACAGGCAGTTCCCCCCAGAACCCATGAAACCAAGAGGAAGTCCGGTGCAGAAGGGCACGGGCGTTTTATTTCCAGCCCCAGTGGCAGCTCAGGGTTGAATGGATTTGCATTATTCTTTCTCTACCGCAGTTTGGAGCCCAAGTCAGTGTAAATGTGCCCAGGGTTTTATTTGGTGCCACCCCCCCCACCCACAAGGCTGCTATTCTCCCACCAGCCGCCTGATCTAAATATGGCCGTGACCAGTGTGTCAATAATCCCCCTCTTTAAGGGACCTGCAAACACTAGTGTTGGGACATTCTTGCTGTTCAGATGTCCAGATGACGTCTGATGCTTAAAACGGAGCATGCTTTCATCCCTTCATGCATTGTCGTAAGCCCCTGATGATTACTCTTAAAAGGGTGCCTCAGCTACTCAGGAAAACAGTTGCTGACCAAAAGAGACACAGCTTGCTTGCTTCAGCCTTCTTGAATGCCCTGTCACTTCAGGTCTGTACCAGCCTGACCAAGCGGGACCATGTCTACCTTTGGCTACAGAAGAGAGCTCAGTAAATATGAAGATATTGATGAAGATGAGCTCCTGGCTTCTCTCACAGAAGAGGAGCTGAAGGAGCTGGAGCGGGAGCTGGAGGACATAGAGCCCGACAGGAACCTTCCCGTGGGACAACGGCAGAAGAGCCTGACTGAGAAAACACCCACAGGGACTTTCAGCAGGGAAGCACTGATGGCCTATTGGGAGAGGGAGACCAGGAAACTCTTGGAAAAAGAGAGGTTGGGTGCGTGTGACAAGGTAAGACACTGAGGCATCCACTGTTTTCCTGGAAATATTTAGGCTTGCTCTTTCCTAGAAAGATGTCACTGTTTCTGGTTTTTTTTTTTTTTTATTTTCAGTGTTTTGTAACATTTCTAAAAACATCATTAGCAGCACTTGTGTGTGCGCTTTTGCTCTCTCTGGAGGTACTTTAAAAATTTGGCTGAGAACAGAAGAAAATTCAAATTATTGCTACTGATTAAAATAGAAATAAATTTTAACAGGCATGCTATAAATTATTGCTGGGGAGTGATGTGGACTTCTGGGTATCATTTGATTTTGTTTAAAAGCTTAAAAAAGTGTCTTTTCCTTACCTGCAAAAAAATCAATATCAACTTGTGCAAAGCACATTGGGAAGAGAATTTTGAATATGTGGTATGTCAGAAACCAAATAAGCATTCACCAGGCTTTGTGCTGGCTGAAGGAAGCTGCATGGCAGTCAGCAGCTTATGTTGCTTTGTTCCTGCTGCTGATCCATGGCACAAGTCGGGAATCTGCTGGAAACGGGTGTCAGAGGGTAACTGTAAATTATTTAAAAAGTGGCCTGGGGTAGATTGATCAGCCAAACTATTTCTGTGTATTCCCCCCAAAAAAATAAATAGAGCTTGTGTGGCAGTTTGTCCCCGAGAATAAAAAAAGGTAATAATAAAAGCCAGCGTTTGAACTGCAAGTGAACAGGAGTGAATGGCTCAGCCCTAGCAGGCAGTGAACACTCTGAGTCTAAGCTGATGTCCATGTCTGCATCCCTCAGGCCCTTGCTAAAATTATCTGTGAGACTGAGCTCTATCAGAAAACAACTGCTGTTTTCACCTTGGCTCCATGTCATTTCAAAGCAATGTAGGGACCTGGGGATGTGAGTAGGTTTCTGATTTTTAAGTTGCTTCGTACCAAGTTCTGGCACTGTTTATGAGACGACATTTTCCCACATTTAGTTAGAAAACAATACAACAAAGGCAAAGACAGCAAAACTGGGCTCAGAACTTCTAACAGCCTTGAATCAGGAACTCATTTTATTTGCAAGGAAATAACTTCATTTGTGCATTAGATAAAATATTGTCCTAGAGAAAAATCATACGGATTAAATTAACCTGTAATAATAATAATATCCAGGATTTCTTTACACATAAGTATTTTCTACTGCTTGTGAATGGTGGTGTAACACCTTTGCAGGCAAGTGCACAGACCAGTATCTGTCAACAGACCATTAGTATCAGCTTGCAGACATTGCTTTCACTCCCTGTTTGTCAAGTCCTAGGGAGGCAATGGCAAGATTAATGTTTATTTCCAGCTGAGCCTGTAACTCAAAACCTGAACAGTTCCAAAAAAACCTTCTGAACAGGTCTAGTTTGGTGTCTTATATAATGGCAGTGTTTCTTTTTTCTTTTTCCATGTCTCTGCAGAATTAACAACGGGCACTGGCTAAACCTCAAAATGCTAACAAAAGCCTCTATATACTATTTGATCTGAGAAGAAACTTCATAAATGCATCCATAAATATGAAAATGTTGATATGCTGATGTAGGGGGCATAAAGTCTCTCTCCACTGAAGACAGTAGGAAAGCTCCTTCTGAGTTAGTTTCTTTAAAGCAATTTTCTTCTTGCCCTCAACTGTCTGAAAATTAGACTCCTTATCTAAGATGGTTATTTCTGCTCCCTTTATAGCTGGTAGTGGGAGAGCAGCTCCACCCAAACATCCTGTAGGTAGCTTTTTCGGGTGAATGACTTGCCCTTCAGAGATATTTACCTCTCTGCATTGACTATCTTAGTCCTAATTTTTCATAAAGTTGCTAGTATGCAGTAAAATGAAGCCTTGCAGGCTGCACTGAAATGCTGTCACAACAGCAGAACATGACTCTGGATCTGCAAAAAGGAGAGTACTCGATTTCAAAATTATTGCACAGATTATTGGTGTGACACCAAACCATGTATGTAACTAAACTCCCCCTCTAGCCCCATAAATGCCACTAAAAGAAATAAATAAAAAATAAAATCAATCTAGTGTCATCAAGCATATTAGCTGTCCATTTACAGGCACTAACTCATGCTCATCTGAAGCTGTGTTGAAGGCTGCACTATGTATTCCTGGATAGATAAAAACATAGGCATGAAGATGGGTTCCTGGCTACATGGTGTTTTCAGCTTTTAAAAGTCTGCATATATGTACAGAAGATACAGACAGAAATCTTAGTGCCATAATAACCTGGCTTAAACACAGCCCTGTTTCTGTGAGGAGCACAGAACACACATCTCTCAACACAAGGGTCTTCCTCTGCCTGATCCACACGAGGAGCAATGGGACTGAACCCTTCAAGACCCCCATATGCAGGGCAACGGGGCCAGAGCCTGCAAGCCCTCCAGGTGCTGGACCATAGGCTGAAATAGGTCCATGCCCTGTTTTGTTAGAGTCTTGCTTCTGCAAACACCACAATTACTGACTGTTTTAAATGTGTGCAGAAATCTGATTCAGATGTTGCAATGGTATCATGCAACCTGCGGTTATTATTATTATTTTCACCTTTTCCTGCATTTTTTACAGCCAGATAATTAAGAAAACCTAAAACTGCACAGGTTTTCTAAAAACAGGCTGTCACATTAGTAACCCTTTTATTTTCCAGAAGCACAAACAGAATCACTGCATCTCTGCAGAGCACACTCACTTTGTGAAATAACCCTTAATATTTAACAAAAGCTAAAATATGAATATCAATGAAGTAGTGAATACAGAACAATTGCATTTGATCCAAAATTTTGTATATATTCTCAACTGTCAGCAAAAAGGCATATGCTGTGGCTTGTCCAGTAGACCAAATGGGACAAGGGATTTTTTTGGGGGAAAAAAGAGGCTTAAGTTTGGTCACAATGTGAGGGTTCAGTCATGGTCTACACATTTCTGGAGTCGTCCAGATGGAGAATGAGACTTCCCTGGGGTACAATTTTCTGTCCTGCACAGAAAATTGTCCACTGCCACCATCACAACTGCTGAAGACACTACTCAGAGCTTTGAGAAGTAGATCCAAATTTGTCATTTTTGGTGCCCACCAAACACACTGAAATAACCTTGAGGTGTAGAAAAGCAGTCATTTTACCCTGTAGGCATAAGAGCTATAATGAGTTACAGTACAGCAGCTGACCTGCCACAGCTGTTAGTGAGAACAGTCTTAGCTCTTGGCAAACCTTTGTGGATTATTTCTAAGTGATTGGTTGCTACCTGTGCAAATGTGTCTGAATCTTTTCTTTACAAATAGCTTCTATATGTGTAAAGTCCATGCAGTGAATCCAGAGTCTTTCTACCATGACTCCTGTAACTCTGTATGATTTTGCATGACAATACACACAAGCAGACACTACTTGTGTTCTAAGTCATGGCAATCTTTATTCTTTTTAACATGCAAGGGAGCTGGAGAACAGATACTGATGTCTAATCCTTATGAACTCAAGAAACTTGTTGCTACCAGATCATGTCCATTCTGAAATTGCAGTCTTATATTTCTGCAGGCAAGTGGCCAAACAACAGCCCCTGTGGATATGCCAACACATAGAAAGCACGAAGTATGCCCATGTTGCAATAACTTGTGTCAAGTTTTCTCTTAGCAGAAATCATAGATATCAGTAAAATTGTTTTAATTTACACAAAGCATTTGCCTTCTAAGGAATATGGAAGCAGTAACATTAAAAAGGTGTTAGGTTCTGAAAGATTTTCTGTTCTCCTTACTGTCTGCTTCTGGGGATTTATTTTTATCTTTCAATATTAACTTATTTGTTTTTGTGTAAAAAGGCAGTGTAGCTATATTACTGCAATAGCGTTTAACACCCACAACTACATTCCTATTCAGGATTCTGAGCAAGAAGAAGACAATTCAGAAGATATTCAAGAAGAATATTTCACAGAAAGCAATAGTGAAGTGTCTGAGGAGGCATATACTGAAGAGGATGAAGAAGAAGAAGAAGAAGAAGATGATGAAGAGGAGGAGGAGGAGGAAGAGGGAGACAACACTGATGATGACGATGAGGAAAAGCAATATGCTGCAGCTGGTGAAAAACCTGAGGCTGGCAGGAGTTCTGACCGGATCAGACACAAAAGGTGTAACGGTGAAAGGGACAATGAAAACTTACTCAATGGCCATGATGGAAAAGACACTGACAGTCTGAGCTCAAAAAGCAAAGCCATCCACCCTTGTGGAAATCCAACAGTTATAGAAGATGCTTTGGAAAAAGTTAGGAGCAATGATCCTGATACCACAGAGGTAAATCTGAACAACATTGAAAATATCACCTCACAGATGCTTATACAATTTTCCCAAGCCCTGAGGGACAACACAGTTGTTAAGTCATTCAGCTTGGCTAACACACATGCTGATGACAATGTTGCAATAGCTATTGCTGGTATGTTAAAGGTAAATCAGCATATAACTAGTCTAAATATTGAGTCAAATTTTATCACAGGCAAAGGAGTGCTGGCCATCATGAGAGCTTTGCAGAGTAACAAGGTTCTAACAGAACTGCGGTTCCACAATCAAAGGCACATCATGGGCAGCCAGGTGGAAATGGACATAGTTAAACTTCTGAAAGAGAACACAACTCTGGTCAAGCTTGGATACCACTTTGACCTTGCTGGCCCGAGAATGAGCATGACAAGTATCCTGACAAGAAACATGGATAAACAAAGGCAAAAACGTATGCAGGAGCAGCGTCAACAAGAGTCTGGTGATGGAGCCATCAATGCAAAGAGCAAAGTCTTTCAGAAAGAGACGCCTCGGTCCTCACCTTACGTGTCCCCTAAGAGCTCCCCTTGGTCCTCACCAAGGCTCCCTAAGAAAGCAGTGCCTGTGAAAAGCCAGACTCCAGCTCCTGCACCCCCACCTCCCCCTCCACCCCCACCTCCACCCCCCCCCTCCTCCCCCAGTTATTCCAGAGAAGAAGGCACCAACCAGGAATATAGCTGAAGTCATCAAACAGCACGAAAGCTCCAAAGAAGCCTTACAGAACGGACAGAAAAAGAAAAAAGGCAAAAAAAGCAAAAAACATGAGAACAGCTTATTGAAAGAAATTAAAGATTCTCTAAGATCAGTCTCAGACAGAAAATCAGAGGAAGGTTCACAACCTTCCACCCGTCCCTCCACGCCACAGCGGTCTCTCCATGACAACCTTATGGAAGCAATTCGTTCAAGCAGCCTAAAGCAATTAAGGCGGGTAAGTAAGAGATCCTATTTCAGTAACTGGTTGTGGCTCAGATATACCACAAGCTCAATACTTGTGGTACATGCATATTAAAATAATAACAATCATCATCACCATCATCATTGTAAAAAATATGTGCATAAGAAAGCACCTTGGATGAGGCTTTCCTCTGATTGTGTTTTTATCAGCACATAGATTTCTGTTTAATTGTGATTTTGACATAAAGTGAGATACTTCCCCAGGTGCAGGCTTGCTACTGGTGCACAGCACACAGCTCTTGGGAGTGTTTCTCAGGTAGGAATTTTGCTGTATTTTTGACTGTAAAGACAATGTACTGAACACTGTCCCCACCCTCACTTCATAGGTGGATGTACCAGAAGCTCTTCGGTGAAAGCCTGGACAAGAGAAGAAGCAGAGCACTGCAGTGGTCAAGGAGAGGCTGCTCATCTGTTAACAGAGACTGCCTAGCAAGCTGCTTCCAAAGCACACTCTTAGATTAAAACTATTTCTCTTTTCTTTCAAAGAAATAAACATGCTAAAGACGAAAAAAATGCTTTAAGGATACATTTGCTTTGTAATCTGTAAATATGGAAATATTTTTTTTTTATTTAATGAGATTTCTATTGAGAAATTGCTGCTTAATTAAAATATTCTTTTCATTATCTGATTGCACATCACTGGAAAAGTTCCTCACGCTGAGATGCAACAGTTTACCAAACTGTGTTCTTTTCTTCTTTTTCTTTTTTTTCTTCTTCTTTTTTTTCCCCGTGAATTTACAATAAACGTTGTTTGAAGCTTTCAAGAGTAGTCCTGCATTCCTGTGAGTGAAAAATCAGATGTTTGCATCAAGTTCATGAGCATTAGGCAAGTCTTCAGGGAAAGACCCTGAGATCTTTCTCAGCTGCACCTTTCAAGCCTCCTTGGAGGACAGTAACTGAGCCATAGGCTACTGCAGTTTCATACTGACACGGGGAAAAATGTTTCATGAGCCTATATACAACCTATACAACCAAAATTAGGCTGTGGGCTGTACCAGGTCACTCATGTTGCATACCAGGTCCTATACCTTGATCTAACAGAAGGGAAAGTGAGTGGTGAATAGAGCTGCAGTTCATGTTGACTTAAAGGTCAAAAATTAATGTAGACTTTTTTAAGGATGCAGCAGAATTATTTAACTGAGATCCGTTTAATACAAGTGTGTAGGACTGTATCCAGGCAGAACTAACCCTAGTGCCAGACAGAGAAACTTGATGAGCATCTAGCATTCAGGTGAAAGAAGACTTTCATACGGTATCAGTTGAACAACAAGCAGGGTGTGAACTATAAATATGATATGGTAAAAGCAGTGCCAATGTAATTTGCAGATGCACAACTGGAGGTATCACATCACAGGTGATGGCACACATAGCCCTTCTTTGTGTAGCAGTAGACATCTCTCCCTGTCAGATCAGTTCTGGTTCTGGGTGCTTCAGTTGGTGTGAAGGCAGTGATAGCATGAAGAAAACTGAGCAGTGGCCAAAATATTGAAAGATAAGAGGTACGTTTTGATGCAGTACCAAAATTAGTTAATTTGCTCATTTCAATAAATTATAGAATAATATTTCTTTTACATAAAACCACACCAAAAAGAAATAGTTACTTAAGGTCACCCAATATTTCTAGTGGTTACCTGTAAGCTTGAAGCTAGAAATGTTAATGAGACAGATTTTCCCAGAGGCAGGGACACATTACTGGAGGGAAATGAAGCATAATGGAGAGGGGATCCACTGGTGAACTGTCAGGAATGATACAGTTACGGCAAGAAAACAGTGAGGATACCTTTTTGGTTTTATATTTATTGACTAGAACCCACCAAAAGTAATTTATAACTAACTGAAACATTTTCCAACATTTTTCCTTTTGCCTCAGGATCACAACTTATGAGTATTTCTAGACCAGTATCAAAGGAAATATGATATGTACAATAAGTCTTCAAATGCCTTTGTAATTGCATAGGCTCCCATGACATAAACATCAGCCTACGGTCACTTTTCCACAACCAAATTAAAGGTGAAGCTTGGGATCTCCTGACAGTTGTGGCAATGCTTGAATGCAGACCAAGGTTGCAACCCCACCAGCTTTGTGAATTATAAGAAACAGCAAAATATTTAATCAAATGCCAGAAGCAGCTAAGTGGTTGTAAGGGAGAATGAAAGATAGGGAGGGAACTCAGGGAAATCACGATGGAGAAAGTTTGGAGGAAGACAACAAAGTGTTAAAAAAACAACACCAAAGCCAGACTTTAAGGAAAGAGGGACAGGGGGAAGTGAGGAATCTAACTGTACAGGAGGTAAAAATGGATATAGGAAAAAAAGGTGATATGGCAAAAAAAGGAATACTGAAATATGGAAGATGAGAATGCAGAAGAAGAAAACCTAGAAAAAGGGAAAAAAGGAAGGAAAGATGCAAGGTTGGTAAGAGCTGTTGGTGTTGCTCTTTTGCTGAAGAAGAGGGTGATGAGCATTGCTGTTGAGAAGGTTTGGATGGAGCTGCTGGTTGTGGTTGCTGAAAAACGGCTCATGGGTCCTCTCTGGTGTGAGGCCTGCTCTGATGATGGAGATGAGTATTTCAGCTAAAAATGTAAACTCAAGGAAGTGGCAGACACTTGTGGTTATTTAAGCTCCTGTGGCAAACTCCCTTGCTAAATGTCAGTCTTGTGCCTTAGCCAAAGTCTAATCTGGGTAATTACCTTCTGCCTACATAAATTTTGCAGTGGTTTCACTTGGAGGCATTTCAAGGCCTGTGTCCTGTTCTCAGAATGGCGAGGCAGAGCCCCTGAAAACTCCTTGGTAAGGTTTTGATGTTCAGCTGAAGGGAAGGTCAGACCCCTTCCCACCTCAAGAAGGTGTCAGCCCTGCTGCTGATAGTACTGACCTCCCACATGGATGCTTCCAAGGAGCAAACTGTTTTCCTTTCCAATAGGCAAGTGTGTACCATATGACAAGGTACTGTGCCACCTTCCCAGACTGGAAGATGGCTTTGCAGGAGCCAGGAGGTGCCAAGCCATGTTTCTGCCCAGAGAACAAATACACCCACACTGGGCTTTTCCCCTGGGGTCTGAGTCCTGCCTGTAAGCTCAGGTCACTTTCCATACACTTCCCCTGAGTTATGGAGAGACAAATCATCTCCTTTGGAGGCCTAACTGGCTCCTGTTTGACCTGTGAGGAAGGTGGTCCCTGGGCCAGCTCCTGCACATCCAGTGCTATTCCTCTGTCAGAGCTGGACAAGGCATCTGGACAAGGGAGCTACAGGGTGCAGGTGAGGTCCTCACTTGGACTCACAGGATTCCCTGCAGTAGGTGGTCATCCACCTTCTCTCAAAGGCCAATCAGAGAAACACATACACCAAAATCTGCCAAAATTAGTTGGTCAGCAATAAAAGAGCTGCAAAGGATAACCAAGAGGTTATCCAAGGGATAGGAGAGGACAATGGATTATAATGCTTATAGGAACAGTCTGTATGTCTTTAGAACATTATCAGTATCTCATGAGTTGCAGAAATGACCAGCCCATTGTAAAGCAGAAATATTGTAGCTTCCTGGGGGAGAAAAACTCAAAACTTCCCTCCCCTTTTTACACTGAGCCAAATCCTACCTGTGAGTGTCCCCTCAGATTTAGGCTGGCACTGCACAGACCACACCAGCTTCTCACTGACACTGAGACCGACAGGAGGTCCTGCAGCCACCCCAGAGCTACCCTGGCCTGAAAAGCCCCATGCTATGGGCAGTCTGACAAGGGACACTGCTTCCCTGCAGGTCCATGCTTGCCCTTCCCCCACAAAGTGCATCCATGTGAGCAGCCATGCTGGGTAACATGTCGTAAAAGAGCTGACTTACTGATGCACCAGAAGTATCAGATCATGACAGTATCTGGCCATTTAGTCTGTCCCTCAGCACCTAGGGAAGTGTCTGAATCTGAGCTTATAGAAAAAAAAGAGCTCATAGAAGTCCAGAAGATTTTATTTCCATGTCTTCTAGAAGTTTCCTGCCTCCTGCTGAGTCATTCTGGACAGTGACCCACCTTGCTCTGCAGATGGAGGGCTTGGCTTTGCTTGTCCTGATCTGACAACCCTGCAGAGGTGCTTCCTTCCCACAAAGAGGCCAACAAGACTCCTTCCAGGCAAAGCCACATCCATCTGGGGGGGCTGAGTCTGTGCTCCAGACATCTGGGAAGCACAGCCCCGGAATGGTATGGTGGGAGCATGGATGTCCTGAGGTGTAGGAGGATGTGAGGTGGAGGGGAGTGGGATGCAATGGCCAAAGCCTCTCCCTCACCCACACGCTAGCACAGCATGGATGCAACCCTCCCATCATGGAAAAGCAGACGTGAGCAGTATTCCAGACTTCCACACCACCTCCTATAAGGTTTCCTCAGGAGTCCTCAGATACATGGAAGTAATGATTAAGGCAGAGCAGCCTTAACAGAGAGAACTTGTCTGCAGGTTGTTCAGAGGGCAGTGCATAACCACCATTAGGCAGGCCATGAAGTGGGCACCTGAAATGCTGGGGTGTGAGAGGTAGCTCTGAGAACTGATCCCACATGCAGGCCCAAGTGAAACAACATCTGAGAGAGTGAGTACAATTCCAGTAACTTACAGCTGGGAAAAATTGTTTTGACTCAGAAGAGGAGTAGAAAATGCTGGTGAGATGGGCACCAGCACCAGAGCAGCTGCTGTGTGGCTGCACAGGCAGCCCCCAAACAGGACCAATATTCCTGCCTTTCACCCCAGCTCACCACACAGGTGTGACTGTGTCACCAGTCCCTGCTTCATGATTCTGACATTCCATGGCAGGCTTAACTTCTGTCTGGTCAGACAGGACCTAATCTTTTCAGTCTCTGCTATAGTACAGAATGACCAAAAACGGTTTAAGAGACACCCAGTCACTCCAAACACCATCATGGGTGGGTTTTAGTTGCAACACCAGTCAGAGCATCTCTAGAACAATTTTGCAGCTGTAGATGAATACTGCTGTGGTCCCTGTTGCCCCTTTCATGACTGCCAGTCTGTGCATTGCTGTCCCCTCTCTTTCACCAAACCTGCAATGAGTCAGTTCAGGAAGGAAAACCGGCACCAAACCCCCCAAGCAATTAAATAAAAAGGCAAATAATTTTGCTGGTTTCATTCCCCAAACTTTTAACTGTAGTGTCAGCTCTGTGTTGCTGGTGCAGGGGAAGTGCTGGGAACCTCTGGCCAGAAACAGAGGGAGGACAGCATTGGAAAATATGGATTTAGCTTGGCTTAATTTGTTCTGGATCCATACTTTAAGCTCTCTGTGACAACAAAACAGTAGATCTTGATAGTTCAGCACAGCTGAGCAGCCCACATCACCTCACCATGCCACTGGCTCTCCCTGTCAGATTCCCACTGAGATGAATCCCACAGGTCACATGGAGAACTGAGCTTAGAGCTGCATGTCAGACAATCCTGAGCTCTAATCCTGCTCTGCTGGCCCCATGCTATGGGACATGGTTTGCCTCAAGGGCATTGAGCAAAATGTGTCAGCTTCCTATCTCTGTAGAGCATAAAAATTTCCCAGCGTGGGTTTTGCTCCAAGACAAGACCAAACATAAAACAGTCCTCAAAAATACAAAATAGATGGAGCTTCTAGTGTCCCTCAACAACCCATTGTCCCACTGGAAAGTCTTCATGCTTAGGCATCCTCTCAGGTGGAAAGCAGGCCACTTAATTGATTCTGGATAAAATGTAATTATGCTGGAAATAAGAGGCAATGAGCAGAGGGTACTTTTACGGCAAAGTCTGCAAAAGCCACAAGTTGATACTTTTTTTGTATCAATCACACATGGCACAGATAGTTGTTGTTTGGCTACCTTGGAGTAGCAATTCGTGGCCTCAAATGTTACAAGTGTACAGCATGTTCATACTACACAATGCTGTATCCCATTTTCCTGCTTAATTAAATGCAGGATGACCGGACCTGTTCAGTACCCTGATGGTCATAGGGCCCACAGCTCCCTGCACATGTTAGCCAGCTGTGATGCCCCCAAGAGCATGATGAGCTCTCAAGCAGACAATTTCCCCTGCATTGTGCTGCTCTGTAGCTCCTCAACTGCATTTCTCACCAGAAGAGACATGGTGGTAAGCAATGGGGAACGTGGGGTCATTATCAGATTTGGGGATCTGTATCCCAAGATTGCTCTCCCATCACTTGCCTTGCCTGTCAGTTTTCTGATGCTGTCATTACGCTGATACTAGTAATGCCACCTGGGGTCAGTGGTCATGGGGTTCTGGATGCAGATGTGGCTCTTTTATCAGGAAATTCCAGGGTAGAATTTCTGGTCAGAGTGAGAGACCCAACCTGATCCTCCATGTCTTTAGTGCTGCTGCTGTGGTGGAGCTCACGTGCCACAGACTGTTCAAAATAAAGGTGTGAACTTCATTTTGGCATATTTCAATGCTTAAACTGATTCGCAAAATCAGTCTTTCTGTGAGCTGATAAATATTTAACCCCAAGTTGAAGTGCTTCACTCAAAATGAAGCAGTGGCCTGAAGAGTATTTCAGTCTGTAGCTTTGTTTATAGGGCACTTACTTATTTGAATGTCAAGGTTACTGCATCTCTTGGGCAGATCCAGGGTGTGTCTCTCACTTTTCATGAAGAACTCTGAAGGGTTCATTTCTTCCTGGAAGAAGTGGTGAAACGGTTCGGTTCTTCAACAAGCCAAGGGTTGGAAAACCTCTACAGGGACATTCACTCCTCTTACAGAGGCCTGGAGAACTGCCATGATCTCTGTGCAAAGCAGAAAGAAGAGTCCAATACGTCCACCTTGTTGCAGTCCTTCTGTCAGCAAGTTCTTCTGCTGCCCTGAGGTCACAGGAGGTCTCCTGGGCTGCTGCTGGCATTTAAAAACAAGCAATGGACTTGGGTACGTTATTTCTGACACAGACCATCACACTTTAAAAACAGGACATCTGATTTAGTTGAAACCAGCTGGGAATGACCTGAAGGCAGATCAGGAGTTGCATAATTTATTACGGTCAGCTTATAAGTGAATTTAGGGATTTAGCCTAGAAATGCTGTTGAATCTGTAGCTCTTTACTGATCACATGCCTCTTAAAACAGATATTCTATAATGCTTCAAAATGCAAACACTGAGCTAAGCAGTAGCAGACTTTCCTGCACAGCCTCAGCACAGCTGCCACTGAAGTGCACGGAAGAAGGCTGCATTAAAATGCATGAAAAAGTAAGGATGTTGCAGTCCTTTATTTGCCTTTCTACCAAACAGTGAGTGAGGGATCACCTTGCTGGGAGGTGGAGGTGGGCACCATGCTGCTCGTGATCGGGCTTCTCAATTGAAGAGCTGCCTCACCAGCTTGGCTATACCCCAGCACTTCTATTTTCTCCTGCCCCCCCCTTGCCTCCACCCCTTCCCTTAATTCCCATGTTTTGCATAGAAGAGGCTTGCTTTTTAACCTGTTTCCTTTGGGACTGTCAAATTAATCTCTCAGAGACACACTCAGTGTGATCCAACTGTTATCAGCTCTGGATGCCATCATCAATGTCAATCCTTCCCTCACACACCTCTGTGCTGGGCTCCACGTTGTCATGTCATGTCCAAATACACCCTGCAAATTTTTCTTCCCCCTTTAATCCTCATCTGGCCTTGCTCAGGTCATGGGAGATGCAAGTACAGGAGTCAAGGAAAATCCAAGCCTAAAGCAGGAGGAAAGTCTGAATCAAAGCTCCTTCAAGCTGCTTTTTCCTTCTGAAAAAAGAATAAAGAATGACAGCTTTTCATCTTAGGTCTCACTACCAATGAAAAAAGTACTTCCTAAAAGACATCATACAAGTTTTTAACACCCTGAATATGTTTCACATCAAGAGTACTGTCCTGGTGGCTAGAAGTCTGATAATAAACATAAATGAGAGGCTTCTCTGGTGGATGAAGACAGGTAAAACTGAGATTTCCACTACAATTTGAAACAAATGTTGTTCAGCATTAATTTTTCTGAAGAAAAAAATTCACACAAAACATTCTTAAAACAGATTTCCTGCTTTTCTATATGCTAAAATTACCTTTTAAAGATTTTATTGGAAATCACCTACATAATCCACATAGAAGACACATAATTACAACTCAGGAGAAAGTAAGTTGGTTCTGGTATTAAAAATTCTATCAGAATGATTTGCTAAACATAATGGCGTATGCAAAATCAGCCTAATTTTTACTTTAAATGCCTTCTTCAGTAGTAGGGGGTACATCCTTTATGCATCTCAAACTTCCAGACAGCCAAACAATGTAGCCAGTTACAAAGGCCAAATGTTTTGTATCTTGGAAGAATTGCCAAAACTGTAATATGAACCTGTTGATCTCTTGATAAATTCTTGTACAGACTGATGCTTTTCTGTGTAATGGGGCACTGCCTCAGATGGCCTAACAAATCCCTTCTCAAGACTGTAATTCCAGTCTTTGTTTCTGCTCTGTGAGTTCTGCCAAACCCTCATGTGCCCCAGGGAGAAGTCTGGGGGCTTTGATCGTACATCCTGTGCACATTGCTTCAGATGTTCCCATCTCCAGTGTAATTTTAGATTTTGTACATCATCTACATTCTTCTCTAAGATAGAATACATTTAAGAGGAAATGGTGATGAAATGAAGAGGCAACCCCATACCATGTGTCTCCAGCAAGACAATTGTACAAGAGAGCTGCTTACCCTCTAGGGACTAACTACAGACTAAGATCTCTACTCCTTACCACACGTATGTTAGAAGTATCACACCAACCAGACACGTATTCTTCTCTGAGACTGAGACAATGGCCAGTTCAGTAGTGCCATACCACTGTGTTTGCTGTTGCAGAGGTCCCATCCCAGCTATTTCCAGAACTTCCCAACAGTTTGACAGTTTCAGTCCATACCATGACTTCACTCCAGTGTAGGATTTCTAAATACAGCTTTGTAGAAAGTTTTCATGACTAGATAAAATGTAATTGTGCTGGACATAAGGAGCAGTGAGCAGAGCATGTACTTTTATAACATCATCTGCAAAAGCCTTTGTGAAATTAGTCTTCTGTATTTGCAACTTGAGCAGTAGCATTTCATTGTCTGAGCTCTCTACAGAACCTCTTGCAGTGCCATCTGGTTAGTGCTGGGAAAATGTTTAGGGGTCCTGAGCAAAATAATGTCACACACATGGAGAAAGAAACCAATATTTAAACTGAATGAAGAACTTTGGAGTTAGCACATCTATGAGCTTCCATTTTGCAAGACCTTCAGAAGCTGTTTTTTAGGCAGAAACATTTTGCTGGTTTCAGTCACATTAGCAACATAGAAGTTTTTTATTTTTTCTTTTTTCCTTCTTTCATGCTGTAAAATAGATGCTGCTAAATTAGAACTCGACTGTCTTCACAGTAATAAAACAAGAGGTCAGATTTAAAGAGCTACATTTGCACTTGTGTTTCCTGGAAGACCTCTCTGTCTCTAAGTTGACAGTGCAGCTGTTCACTGAAAATTATGCAGAAAGATTAATAGTTGGTATGTTAAAACATATGGCAAGTCCAACACTTTAAGTAAGCATGTAACACATTGTTCAGCTGAAATAGCTGACACATTTATACCCTGTGGTTGTAGTATTTATTGAGTGCAAGTAGTAAAAAACAAAATAATAGAGGAACATAAATCAATCTGATTTCAGACGCACCCAGTGATCACACAATTTCTCTTATGCCTCATGATGATCTGAGAGGCTGAGGGTTACAGATTGTGACTGTCATCCTGCAGCAAAAATATTATCACATACACTTCAAGGCTAGTGGCTGACTTTTCTCAAACAAAATCAGAGCTTTATTGTGCATCCTGATGAAAACAGGATGGCTCCTTTCAAACCATGATGATAAAGACGAGGCAATAAGACAAATCCAGCAGGGACGGACACACACGGACCTGCAGGCAAAGTCTTCTGTACTCACAACCTTCTGAAGCCCCTGAGCTTTCTCAAAGTGTGTCTCTTGCAGACCTGCATGGATTCAGGAAAAACACTACACTGAATTGATTTTATAATGTCTTATGCTCCTGAAACTAATGAACTTTACACTGTTAGGGAGAAACGTGTGACTGTTCACAGCCTGAGACACGAAAGAGGCAGAGCTGGGTGGCTGTAGGGCAGGGCCATACATAGCTCCTGTCCCCACTGCTGGGAGCAATGCTGCCTGCACTGATCACTCCCTCGGGCTCGTGTGGCTTCTCCTGGCAAGGACTCCCTGTTCAGGATCAGTTAAGCTTCTGACACTGTAAATCACTGTGAAGGGCTCCTGGTGGAAGCTGCTGGGAGAGCGTGTCCTGCAAACCTGACTTGTAAACCAGGGGATTAAGTCACTGATCTACGAGTCCCCAAACTCATGTCTTTCACACAGTTTTTTCAAACGTTTTTAGTCTATTAAAGCTAAGTCCATGGGGAACTCATGCTGTGGCTGGGTTACCAGTGTTCCAGTCACACAGGAGATACTAAGCTAAAAAGAACAGTTTAAGACAGCTCTAGAGCATGACCCAACATATGTACATTCAGAAAACAGAATTGCTCGGGTTTACAGACATGATTCAGGTGAGGTTTTTTTCTTTTTATTTTTTTTTTCTTTTTGAGAGCTTGAAAATGGCTGCTGATTTTGAAAATCAGGCCTAGTAGAAATAACAAAGTCTTACCTAATGTTTTTGTTCTGAGACAAAACTTTTGTTCTCTTTGAAATGGCTGATGCAGGCTGCTCAAAGTGTTCGTAAGGCAATTGTGCCAACTGCATTTCTGAGCTCAGGTCTGGAGAGCTGGCCAGGAGTAAGACCCTGGTAGTGAAGACCAGTGGTTGAGAGTAGAAAAGGCAGAGATGAGATAATGTGATAATGTATCTGTGAGAAAGAGACACTTCAGTTATCTGGGAAGGACATTAGTTTAGCAGGAGCCAGAAGTATCCCAATAAGGCCAGCAGGGTGGATGTTATAGCACAAAATATAACCTTTAAACCTTACAGAATTATTCCACAGCTCTTCTTCATCTTGCTCTACCCTTTATCATTCTGCAGACTTATAATTAGATATATTTGGTTTTTTTTTTTAAGGTCTCTGAACATCTTGGTATGTGTTTTGGCCAATAAAGGACCACCAGGCTGTACCTTCTTCCCAAACGTCTTGCTGGCTGAAGTCATAAATTTTGTTGGTAGCCTTCATTTTTGTCCTAGTCCAATAAGAATTCCGCTTTATCTGATCTCTCACATTAAAATTAGGGTAATTCATAAGGAATATATGTTAGGTATTTAGGAACTATTTTATCCATAAGGAGAAACCCACACATTAAGTTGCCTGGCTATGGAGTGGATTAGCAATGTAATGTACCATATTCAAACACTTTTCTGAGAAGTCTGCAGGGAGACCTGCCAAGTAAATCAATATTTCCCTCTCCAAACCACAGAATGCCATTCAGACAGAAGTTTAGGAAAAGTCATCTAGAAATACTTCTGAAGATACATTATTTCTGTTTGGCAAAGTGTAGACATAGTGAGGGAATGAAAAGGTCCAGGTACTATCCTGCCATGCTTATCATCCAGGGATTATATTGACTCCCATATGAAAAGGGCAGCACAGAACCTAGAAAGGAGCCAGATGGGATGCTGAGAACTAATAAGTAACATCCCCATTTCAAAACCCAGCAGCAATATCATGGTCTACACCTTCCCAACCAACTTGGATACAAAGAGCTTGTGTTTATACCAGGGAAGCCACTACTGGCATAGTGAAAAATATCAAATGCTGGCCTGAGTGCTTTAAACACAGCTGACAGCAGGAGCTTGCTTGCTCTCTGGAACTCATCTTCCTCTCGCCTGTCTTGGCAGAAGCAGGTAAATTTCAGTAACTTATTCTCCAAGGATTAGGTACTAAAAGCTACTACAGGTGAGAACTTAAATCTTTATATAAGTCCTTGAGAATGCTACTACCTCACAAATTTCTGCTTTAGCCACTTGGCTTTCATACTTACACACATCACCCTCAGGAGACTAACCACAGAAAACATGTTTTATGTTAGCTGGGGCTAGACTGCTTTCTCAAATTCATTTTGGATTTAAAACCAGACAGATTCTCTGCTGACAGCTGAAGAGGCATGACCCTGACAAAAGACTATATGCTGAGGATTTTTTCCCTTGATAAAATAAGCACTGTTTTGGCTCAAAAGACTACTATAACCAGAAAATTCATAGTATCATGTGGTTAAAAAAAAAAAAAAAAAAAAAAAAAAAAAGAAAAAGTCTGGGAAAGCCCCATCTACCAAGGCTCTTTAAACCCATCTGAACTGCTCCATCAGTTTCCTGTTTTTTGGTATCAACATCCAGAAGAGCTAATTCCTCAAGTTTAAATTCCATAGTGCTTGAGGAACAAAACTCAGAAAAGATGATAAAGCTTCAGGGAGGAGAAAACTTACATACATCAACTAATGGCTCTTGAATTTTACTCCAAAGAGACTCCAAAAACTCTTTAGAACACTAGCAAAACACCCGTTGTCAGTACTAATAGATAAAAAGCATAATTAATGTAAAATATCAAGCTTCACAGTTTCAGGTGTGTATCAAGATGTTTGTCAGTGGGTAAGTCCTAGAGGTATTACTCAAAACTATGTTAGAGAAAAATTTAAATAGCTGATCCACTACTATTTCAGCAGTTTACTTCTGCAAATACTGTAAAATTCGGCATTTAATAAAATTTGTCAGGAAACAACTCGTTATTTGTATTTGGACATAGATGCAATGATTCTACTTCTCGACATGTATCTGCATTACTTTCAAATCTGTGACTTCAAACATCTAATGGCTTATTTCTCTGAGGCACACATGCCATAGCAGTTTGGTAAGCTGTTTTCTTTTTTAAATAAAAGGTCTCCTCCACAACTGTATAAACATTCTCAAACTTTCAAAGAGTACCTTGTAAAGAAGCATCAGGCTGCTATCACTGACAAGCAAGTTTAAACATGGACACTAAACCTCCACAGCTCACATTTTAGTTCATACTGCCCAACCCTTTCCTTCTCATAACTCACAGAAACCTCCAAGCTGCAACCAAATACAAAGGAACAGGAGTCCTTACTGCAGTGCTAGAGGATAACACCCATACTTTGAGAAATAGAGGCTATCTTCTAGAGCTTCCCTAAACCATTTTCACTTTTCTATAAATAAAGCTACTTATCACTGTACTTAAGCTTCAGGAACTTTAATTAGACCAGGAATTCCTCTAATGATTAGATAAAGGCTGTTGCAATGGATTCGTAACAGTTCTAAACAAAAACAAAAGGACCTCTCCTCTTTCTTCTTTACATCCAGTAAATATTGTCAAATAAAAAAATGGAAATAAAAGCCTCCTTTCAAAAGCATGTTTTGAGCTTCTGTTTAATAAGAAGAAATAATTATATACCTCCTCACACCCTGTAAGTAACAATTCCAACTCTGCCTTGCACTTATGTTCTGAGAATCAGAGAAGTACAAAACTTCTGAAAACAGTGTACCCCAGAAAAATTTGAAATGCTGACCTCTTCAGCTGCTTTAGAGGAGGAAAGCAAACTTCTGCAGTATCCTGCACTCAAACATTACAATATGCAAGACAAAGATTTCCATCTGGAAAAACCTGGTAAGCTACAGAATTCATTGACAAGAACAAACTATTTAGTACTCATTCTGGAGTGTTTATTAATGAACCATGTTTGTTTGACCTTGAAATGTGTCTGAATTACTGCACATGCCTGCAGCCCTGGATGCTTCCAGAGAAGCTGCTGAGCAGCTGTGAGATCTGCCAGGGGGACAGGGTGTCACATTCTTACTCATTGTGTTTATTCACTAACACAATCCAACTTTCCAGACATGAAAACTACAGTGATTTGACAGCAGCTATTTACTGCTCTGTGAACTTGGCTAGGTGACCAAAGGTACTTTTAAAGCGTGCAATCAATATGCAGATCTATTTTAAAAGCTGTGCCGCAATTAGCACTTAAAAACCACACAGTTTTACGCTGGTTGGGTCAAATTAATTTTATTATGCTCCATGATGAATTGCCACCAGTGCAACATCCTATTCACTGTACATTTCAAAAATTCACATACTAAAAATTTCAGTTTGATAAACGGAAAACTGACTGATTGAGAAGTTCTTACGGATTCCATACGTACAAGTGGCGAGCCGATATATTGTCTGTGCACATAGAGTGTTGAAATACAAAAGCCTCATGCTAGTTTGTTAATTGCCAAGGCTATCTGGACAGTTATTTAACCAGAATATATAAGAGGCCTACATTACAATGTTTAGCAACAATGCACCAGTATCATGAAATGCTATTTTCCGCTCACAGTGCAAGTGGTGGAGTGCTGAAGCATGCAGTTGTGACTAACTTAAACTGCCTTTGCAGTCTTTATGCCTGAAATTTATCATGTACAAACACTACTTTAAAGTAAATATTAACCTGGACATCACAGAACGCAAGTGTACTTTTTGTATGAAGAGAAAGAAATGGAAAAATCAAAAGCTTTCTTTGGCCAGTGTCTACAAATCAAAGCTTTATTCAATAAAGTAACTTCAGAGCTCCCAAAACCTGGAACAGAAGTTTGATTAATGAACTGTGATGCTTAATTATTAACTACATTACAGAAATGTCAATTCCTGGAAAACAACAGCTAAACATATCTATTAAGTAGCATCTTAGGAAAACCTCTAGGCCTCATCTGCTTAATTTTTAAATGCCCTATATGCAATAAAAGGGAGCAGTGCCAGAAGTTATACAAAAGCCATACAAATATTTTCCTTATACACAAGTTCTTAACTCCACTGCCATTAGCTACTCCAGGCTGCACTTGCACTTGATCCAGTGCTGAAGCCATTACAGCAACAAAGCTAGCAGGAACTGCTTGCAGCAACAGAAGGCAATGCAAAGTTACGGCAAGAAAGTGAGACCACTTGGAAATTTTTTCCTCAAGTTATGTGCTTGTAAGGAAGTCAGCAACCTCTGAATAATTTAACTACAACCTTACCCCTCCCCACTACGTTTGAGCAACTTTTCCTTTCTTCTCATATGACTAAGTTAATTTGCTACAGACTAGGTTATAACAGGGTTAGAAATCCAAGCCGTATCATGCAGGGCCAGCCTGTCAAGATCAGGTCAATGCTGGGTTTCAGTCAATACAATTCTGATAACTTAAAATTTAGTTTGATAATTTGACTACAGTCAAAGACCCAGGACACTATGCATTAACTATGCTCCAAATATGACTGACTTAACTAAACATTCTGTGTCAGATAATGTGGTTTTAAAAAAGATTTTCTACCTGAAAATTACAGTACGTACAGTAACTAATGCTGCAGATATTAAATACCCACATAGCATAGATTAGTATTTTTTAATAGGCAGATATGCCAATATTTACTGCACTACAAAGTACAACTTATATAAATGTGCAAGCTGTGAAATAAGAAACCCATTTTCCATCCACTTATTCAAATACTATTGTTGTGAATTGGGTTCTTGATCTTCATCACAACCCTTGGTCTTAAAAGCCAATATATGAAGACAGAATATTGCCACAAAGTTCAGTACTTATTTGAAGTGTATATTCTGAGTAAATGGCTTTCCAACTTTATGGATGTAGGACTGGTGTTTCAGCATTTGTTGTGTACCATAACGCAAAGACTGCAAAGTAATACCACTTATGTTTACTTTATTAGTACACCAATATCCTACAAATTTTTAAAAGTAATTAAACATTATTGAAGCAAGCATTAAACTCAGCCCTTCAGCCTGAAAACCACATAAAATTGATTTTAAAAATAAATCAACCTGTAGCAATTGCCAGCCTCCAGTATAACCCCCAGTAATTTACACTTCTTCATTCTGAAAGTAAGAGCTGGGACGGAAAAAAAAAAAAAAAAAAAAAAAGACTGAACTTATCTGCATCTTTGATGCCTTTACCACTATTACAATAGTCATCCTGTTTAAACTTCAGATACAGTTCCCTAATTGAAGGATTAAATTTCTACTGCTCTCCAATAGCAGTCAGAATTGCTACAGTCAGGGCAAGGTAATCTTCACAACTAGCTGTGCATTGCTGCAAGGACCTTGTTTCATGTGAAGCATACTGCTAAGGTTTGAACTGCAACATTGTGATGTATTTGAAACCATGCAATGCCATAAACCAGCCTCAACATTCATGTAGCACGGCATTTGAAATTAAGGGGCTAAATAAACTAAGAGCTGCATTGCTTAAAGAACATAGTGCTATACTAGGTTTTAATAAGAAAATTTAGATACAGAAAAAGTAGGGTATGAAAATAGTTTTTTCCTTCTTGCATTATAACTAAATTACATTAAGGTTTTTGTCAGTCTCACATATTACATTTAAACTCCCTTATTGATGGAATGGAAAGTATTCACATGTACATGATCATCCAGGTGTAAACTTGCACACATTAACAGGGAGTAGCTTTGTAGAGGATTATGACAAACCTTTACAGATTAAATGAGGTATTGCACAGATTAATAAAAAAGCAAAAGGCAACAAAAATATACAGCAAATTGGTAGAACATTTACATGATAATTTTACAGAATCCATAGACAGAAAGTAGTGTTTAGTATATCATTCACCTTAAAAATATATATATAATAATATATGATCAATCATCCCATTCATCATCATCTTCAAAGTCTTCTTCCTCATCTTCATCCTCATCTTCATCTGCAAGACAAAAGGTGGAGCAAGACACTTGTATGCATCAAGTGAATATGACAAAAGTGTTATTCATGTCTCCCACAACTTTCTGAAAACAGGTCAGTTCAAGGAGGTCGAGACAATACATTTGGTAATACTCTATTTTTAAAGACTGTTAGACATGACATTCAATTTAGATAGATATTAGCTGAAAGTTAAACCTAATTTGTTTCCTTTCTTAGTCTTTTACACAGGTAGGAACAATGGAGCTTTTTTTCTGCTGTGACAGACAGTACCAGAAATTCTCATTTAACATTTTTTGCCACTACACTTCCTTAGAGAATGCAAGACTGGCCAGCTTGTTCCAGATTGGGTATTAAACTTCAAGGACAGATTAATTTCTGCAACGTAAGAACTACTTTTCCAGGTTTACTACATAATGGGATTTGTTTGCTGCACAAGCAGATAAAGAAAAGTTTGTGAGCTCAAGTCCCTGGCAGTTACTGGTGTATTCTAAACTGTATAATGTCACACAGACTTCACATCAATGTTTGTTGCTAACTTTATTCAGCCTTCCACTGTTTTTATATGTATCATCATTTAAAATTTAAATTACTTATTTGTTAGGCAAGGCCATTTCCCTTCCTAGGAATATACTGTATTTGGCACCTTTCTGGTACTGAATTTATGTAAAGAACCAAAACTGGAGATTACTACATAGGGCAGTCAATCCACAAACTATACTGCACTTAAGTCAAATGCTCTACAGACTTCAAGTGCAGTTTTGGTATCAAGGCAAGTTCTGTAAGAAAAATATACCAAAAGGTTTTAACCAAACAACTGCACTGCAGCTACTCAACTCCATTGATTACAAGCTGCTATTTGAGAAATATAAATCCTCTTGCAGCCTTACTCTTTTCCTAGCATTTAGGTGTGAAAAGCTGTTTCAGTACTGATATGGGCACTGGTCGTGTACCACTAGTTATCTGATTATCATCCAGCAGGTGGCACGCAAAGCACACTGGAAACCAGTTTTAAGAGCATCACTTTTTTTTTTTTTTTTGTAAGAGTTTTGGTTTTTAGAAACATAAACAATTAAAACCCCTCCTTCTAAAATATTTTGACAACTTATTTCATCAGAAATCTAGAAAACAAAATGTCAGTTATTAAAAAAAATACCTCTTTATAAGGACATTAACCTTGATTACTCATTTTCAATGCAATGTTGCTGTCAAGTACTATACACTAGTAATTCAAAGAAGCACAAAGAAACCATTCAGCCCATCATTATGGGCTTGCCTAGAGTATTCTGTATTGGACTGCATGCTGAAATTCATGCTTTTTCCAACAGTATCTTATGTTGAATACAAGTGGTTAATGCATGAAAACTTGACACAGTGAGGTCAGAAAATTACCATTACTCACCTGAAGAATGAATGGCTTTGCTCCTTTTCTGCATAACTTCCATTAATGCACCCACAATTCCTGAGGTGGGTGCAGGTGTAGGTGGTGCACTCTCCTGGCCATCAGATACCTTGGTAAAAAGGTTACATTAGAAAGATGCAATTAGCAAAACAGAACCTGTGGCTTTCTAGACAATTCCTTGCAAGATTATTGGGTTTATTTTCAGACCAGAGGACAACTGAAACTGCAGTTTGTTTCTTTAGCTCAGCTAAGATTTTATCTATTAAAAAGTCACCCTTCTTTTTTGCCATATAATAGAACCATAGTTAGTCCATACTTGGATTAAAAATTTCAGCTCTATCATGCACTGAGCACTCAACCAAAGGAAAGCTTCTTAATATGGTTGTACAGGCAGGATTTGTGTGACTGCATAATCATCATTTATTTTATCCTTCAGAAATATCGCAAAATATATTTTCTTTTTTAAGAGTTTGTTAACTAGGTCTGCTTTGATTTGATAATCTCTTCTGGTGGTAATTGACTGTGATGCTACAAGCCTGTAGTGGCAAATAAATATTAGCATGCACTCATACTTTTAACATCAGAAGCCCCAAGTTCAGAAAAGTGGCAAAAAAAACAAACCAAACCAAAAAACCAAACCAAAACCAACAAAGAAGCAGAAGTGAGACGAGATTGGGTTGAGTACAAAAGAGCTGAAGTTTAGATGACATCTATGAGAATACACATTCTAAACCAAACGTGTAAAGAACACAAGGATGTTGAGAAAAGACAGCTGAAGGGAGACAAAAATGGTATAGAAGTGAAACACCTTCTAGGTATAACATTCTCTAGATGTCAGGCAGCAGGCTCTTTGCTCAGCTTTTAACTATGAATACATGCTATACAACCCAGAAAGTAGAGTCACCTTAACAGCTCTCCAGTACCTACAGGTAAAATTATTTAGAAGCTACTCAATGACAAGAAAAAGAAATAGCAATCTGAATATCCTAAGCTGCTGCAGAACAGCAGAGGCATCCCTCAAGGCCAACACCATCTTACAAGCCTCAACATTTGCAGAGCACAGGTTCATTTTAAAATTGAAATTAAAAAATAAAAAAGGCCACTATTTGCTTTGCACTACCATTACTGCTGAACTCAACCCTGTAAATTGTTTAGATGATTTTACAGCAATTTACAGCAATTTTAGCAGCAATTTTTCATGGAAAAAGCTTTTACTTACAGATTTCAGCTGTATACCCTGTCGTATCTGGTCTAACAGTGCATCTCTTCCTGAGCAGGACACTGGTCTACTGTTTTGTTCTACTTTCTTTAACTGAGCTCCTTCTCTGATTTGATCCAGGAGTGCAGCTTTGTTTCCTGCAGGAACTGGAAGCTGGTGATCAACCTCTGATGACGGAAGGCCTGGAGGTGGAGGAGGACCAGGAGGGGGTGGAGGAGGAGGAGGTGGTGGAGGAACAGATGAGGACCCACTTGCTGGTGGTGGCGGTGGTGGAGGAGGGCCGGATGGTGCAGAGGATGAATGCACTGGAGGTGGTGGAGGATACATCCTGTTTGGAGGAGGGGGGGGCACTGTGGCACCAGGTCTAGATGGAGGTGGGGGTGGAGGTGCTGCTGTGGGAGCTCTTGAAGGAGGTGGAGGTGGTGCCCCCCGGCCCCTAGCAGGGGGAGGAGGAGGGCCTGAGCTATGGGGAGGGGGTGGTGGAGGTGGAGGGGGTCCTCCTCTGCACGGTGGTGGTGGAGGTGGAGCTGAAATGAAACAAAACAATTGACAATTACATGCTAACTCCATAGCCTTAAGTCTTTGAGACACTAGCAGAAAAAGGGCTTTGCTTTGTCTTGCCTTTTGCAAGGATCTCTGTGCCTCTGCAAGTTTTACCAATTCTGGATTAAATTGAGTCTAGTTGAATATAAGTTACGTTTTTATGAACACAAACTGAGCTGAATACAATCCATATGTCTGTTGTGTATTCTGTAAAAGAATCAATGCTGGAGGAAGCAAGTGTAAGAACAAAAAAACCTGAGGGTGACAAGGCAGTGGCACAGGCTGCCCAGGGAGACTGTGGAGTCTCTTTCTTTGGAGATATTCAAAACCCACCTGGATGCAGTCCTGTGTAATGTGCTCTAGGTAATCCTGCTTTAGTGGGAGAGTTGGACTAGGTGATCTCTAGAGGTCCCTTCCAACTCTGATAATTCTGTGATTAAAGTCACAAAACAAGCTTGGCCATAAATTTTGGTTTGGTTCTCTTTGGTCCTAGGCATTATACCTCTAAGTGCACCTTAAGTTAGTGCTTCAATGTCTTATGACAAAATGCAGAAAAAAATTCAAGAGTACTCTTAAGATTTTGTTGAGCTAGGACAGAAGGCATGAGAAAGAAAATATACATAAAGTGAAAGATAGAATTTTCACTTTATGATCTATCCATTACTTTAATAGGGAATTAGAGGCAAATTCTAAAAGATGATGCTTCAACCTAACAAAAATACCTACCAATGCATTATGATGCAGTATAAATTGACTCCTAGTCCCTTCTACTGAAAATTAATTCCAACAATACCTTTATGAAAGGCACGACAGAAAGCAAACAACTTCTGGGATACCACAATGCACAGGATCATTTCTATATGAAGTGGCCTTGAAACACACTTTATCTGCTAACAGAATTTTCAATAGCACCATTTAATTTCCTCTTCCATTAAGCATCTAATGGCTTATGGTACTTTAAGGGTGGTGTGGTTACTACACCTAACTACTTTATAATCCAGATGCTGTCATACATCTAAGAAAATTGACATTTGATTGCATATGCTTTAAAAATAAAAAAGGTGCTACACTCTAAGATGCTTCTTTACCTCTTCTATTACCTCCTTCCTGTTACATCCTGAGAAAGTAGGATGTCTGAACTGGAATACAGAACAGACACCCCTAAAAAAAGGATTTTGAGGAAGAAATAGTAGGGTCTTGGTGCCTCCTTCCCTGCTCATTTTACAGTATAGCTATCCTAAAATTACATGGTTTTAAATTCCACAAACTGCTCTGTTTTATCCCATCCCTTCAAAAGAAAAACATGAGGAAGATCTCTCAAACTTCACGTATTTTGCAAGAGACATACTGCCAACGTTCTTGGTTTTTTTTTTTTTAAAAAACTCACTGCTTCTTGGGGGAAATGACCATAGTTTACTTTTTTGGCCATTGGAGGCCAGTATTTTCAAATCTAACTTATTCAGCAAGCACTAAAGACAGTGTTTCTGTATTACTGAGAATATATACAACATGGCCATACTCCAGAGTCTGCAGTGACTGTAGATATTGAACACAAGGTTTAAGTTTTCCTATGGGAAAAGATTTTATTTGCATTCTAATCCAGAGAGGGATGACACACCCCATCTGTGGAAATGGGAATTCAGTTTTTATAAGCCTTGTCTGCACTCAGCTAGAGTGAAATGAGCGAGAAGGATTAAGGAGGGAGCACCACTAACTCATCCTCTCTCCTTTCCCCCAACAGATGGTGAAAGAAAGCAAGAAAATAATTGCTTTTTATTGCACATTAATCTGAACATGACTATTAAAATAAATAGGATGTAAAATTTTCTACTGAAATTTTTTCACCAAAAAAACCTGAAAACAACCAGCAGTACCAAAACTAGGGAAAAGGTGGGAAAAACAATTATGTAACTTCTAATTTGAGTAGAACAAGGTGTCTGCACCTCTCTAGGCAGCACCCTAGCAGGGTAAACACATAGGCACAGAAATTCTTGCAATAAACACAGGAAAAAGTGTTTCAGTTGAGAAAGAACACTTCAAACAGCAGTCAAGCCTACACATCAAATAACACAATTGTGGATAAAACCAGTGAAATACTGAAATATTTGTTTGCCTCTATCAAAAAACAGAGGTAGATTATTATCATGCATGTTAAAGTCGATGCAGCTTTTCTTTTGATTGCATACATGCAAATGGCCAGAATTTGAAGTTAACACATATATAATAGAAAAATAGTCATTTTCAATGTATTTTGAATTAATCATAAGACTCCAAGTCTTCTCAATTCAATTTTATGGCCATCAATCTGGGATCAATAACTCTGCAAACATTTAAACAGAGTTAAGATTTCATAAAGAAACTGACAGGTTTCTTAGAGAAAAAAAATCAGAACTGAAATTTTGCTTGTAATTTAAGCAAGAAGTTTGACAGTAACTTTTAGTATTGCAGTCAAACAGATACAGAATAAAATCTCATCTAGGAAAGAAATCACACAGCAGCATGAATACTTTGAAGCATATGCTTAGATGCCAGTTCAAGTACATACCACTCCACCGGGGGGGACCTAAGGAATAAATGTAACAAGTCATTGTACCCTGAATCTTCATCTCTTCAGCCACTTGAACAATTTATTCGCTAGTTTCAAACTGCTATAATGGCATCTATGTCTTATTTCTCTTGAAAATGCTCCAAGCAAATTTCTGAACGTTTGACACTGGCAGCGCAATTTTCAGTCTGACTTGTGATGTTCCACTAGATAATGAATCAGTGGAGATCACATTTAAAGGTTAAGCAGGAAATGGCTTATTTCAGAATTTTCTTGCAGCAGAAGCCGGGTCAAAACAAGTACTCTTTAAATAAGAATGAAAGCTTTTTCTTTTTAAAAATATTCATATGAAATTTGCAGGCCTGTAGCTGTTGTAAGACTCATTACACGGCGCTGCCAGGGTAAAAAGGCACCACACAAACACCTGTCAGATATGTGCTATCAGTATAACTGAGAACAGCAATATAGGTTTGAAGATTTCCATTTATTTATAAGATTGAGATTATAAAATAAATATGTAACAAACACAATCTGGAAAATCTATATGGAATGTACTGCATAGCCTGTTACTGGAAATCACTAAACTGACACTGATGAGATCCTTATTTCATTAGAGAGCTCTCATGAGTCATGCATGAGCATTTTTACATAGCATATGGTATGCAGAAACACTATGAAAGCCAAAGGAATTACAATGATACAAAGTCCAAAAAAGAGAATAAAAAATTGATCAACAGCTACTCTAATCCTTCAGGCAAAAAGCACCCTGATAATTTTACATGGAAATAAAAGGAATCCCACCTTGTCTGCGCAGTTCATTTTTAACAGCTTCTACACCTCCTGTTTTCTCAATGAAATCATATATGACCTTTGAAGTTTCCTTGTCTTTTAGTTGAGCCTCTGAAATTCCACACAGATCAAATAAGTTTTTCAGTTCTGGGTCTAAGTTGTTCACCTGCAAGCCAGACACATTAGTGTTAAGTTCCTTGAAATAGAGGAATTTTTAAAAATATCATTTGTACTTGGGAAAAACCCCACAAACACAAACCCCACAAGTTAAAAGCAACAGCAAAGCCAAGGCCATGTCTCTGGGTTGACTTTTCATTCAAAAGGACTATTTTAGGAGAGGTAAGTACCTTGCACAAGAACTTAAGTGTTGTATGTTTTTCCCTCAATCCCAGATCTCTCCTATCCCCTTCTACTCCAACATCTCCCTCTGTCTGAATCCTATTATAAAATAATAATTTATAACTATTGTGTTGTACAGTTAATTTAATGCCAGTCTTCACAACTTATATTAAGAAGGCTCTGAAGCTTTTAATTATTCAGTGTCTTGAATAACTTATTAAATTACTTACATCAAAACCTGTGTTTGGATCCCAACCAACATGTCCGATGTGTCTAAAAAGGCAGAAAAGTCCATATAATTAGCCTATACAGGACCTTGTTAAATAAAAGAACAGGACACCAAGATAACTAGAAATTACTACCAGCTTCTACCTCCAGGCTTAAGACACTAAGCATTTCTTTCTTCTCAGTGCCACACTTGAGAACTGAATAGTAAAACTTCTTCACCCTGACTTTGTGTCAAAAAGACCAAGTGAGAAGTAATAATGCATAATAATGGTGCATATGGAAGGACTGCACAGACATCAAAGAGAGAGTTGGGCCTTTAAAGAGTAACTGGACCCGGTGCTACTGCCAAGGTCTTCAGCATTATGAAGCTGGAAACCTTTTCCTCCCTACCATCACTGTTCTCTCACCACTTTTCTCCCATTCATTTCCTTCTTTCAAAGAAGAGAAGTCAGGAATCTTTTCAGCTGTCAACTTCTTAAACCTTTAGTGGCCATTTCTGTGGCTACCAAAATATTATTTTACATGATGCTATAATCAGCTAAAAGGACAGAAGAGTTTGTGCTCCTTCAAGCTACTTTATGCAACTGCTTCTGGCTACAGAAGAGTCTAACTAGGAGTTTAAAAATGCCAGGTGAGCTGTTAGTAGCTAACACAGCTTGGGCTAAGCTTGTCAAATTACAAGGACTGTTTCTCTGTCCTTGTGCAGAACTTTGCACAACAGACTTTTTATTCTTGCTTGGGTGTGCTGGTACCACCACCAACACAGTTTTTCTTAGAATACTGAAGCTCAGTGATCAGCTTCAGTCCTGGTATAACTATGATTAGTTAACTACTTAGTCTGACATAAAAGAAGAAAAGTAAAGGACATTTAAAATGACATTATGCTTGACAGAAGAGGCAAAATAAAGGAAAGCCCCCTGATCTGCCTAAATATTTAAATGTCTTTCACTACCAAACTATGGGACAATTTGTTGATTACAGAATTCTGGATGTTAAGGTATAGGTATCTTCATGTAAATTAGACATGTATTTCCTATTACATAGCCTCATATCCAATTGTAATGTATTGACTAGTATATGTAATCTAAAAAATTTACAAGCAAATACAATCTTACCCACATATTTCTGCACATCTGAGCAACCTGGGATGCTCTCTTCAGAGGTTGTGAGCATATGATATAGAGCTTAGTGCAGCTGACTGATATTAAGGCTTATATGGAATAATGTAAGCATAATTTCTCATTTATTTTTCATCCCTTAGAGTAAAACAAGGTACTTGTACACACTGACTGTAACATATTTTTAATGAAAATGCATCCTTGCCAGATAATTGCAACATTTATACTAATGTATACAGCAATAAGTCATATTAATGGCAAGTAGAATTCAATTATTTTTTGCTCAGAACACAAGTCCACATCTGCTTAAAAGAAGGAGGTATTTAAAAATTCTGTCTATTGATTATAACTTTGGCATAAACAAACAGTGTTGGTCTTCACCATTATCACAGCTCAAGGGACAATTAATATTTTATCATCTTATTCTCAATCAGGTCCTATTTCTAGGTCAGATCCTGGCAGAGTCTTAAAATATCTGTGCTGCTGCACAACCCCTTTCACAAATTCTGATCAGAGGCACGACATACCAGTGCTAATCATTATTTGCAATTTTGTCTATGTACATTGAACTCTGCATCAGCAGAGCCACAACAGGGACTGGCTGGCTACCACTCATCATTCAGGTTTTGTTTTTTTTTTTTAAACTCTTCCTTCTTTTCTGCATTTTTCAGTTTAAGTGATACTAATAGATTTAGCACTTAACTGATACTCAAGATTAGAAAGAACAGGTTTGATGTCATATTTGTCTAAGCATAGTCTGGTTAGAGAAGCATTTTTGCCCTTGTCTCCTACTTTCTGTCCACTATCCCCTTCTACAAAGGGCTCTCTCCAAACACTGTGCAGTAATGTTATTGTAACTGGTATTACCAACAGTACTTATATGGAGCTTTATTGTGAGAAAGATAGTGATGCAGAATTGATTCAAAAGATGATGCAAAAAAATGATTCAAAAGAACAGAGATATTCACTTGACATGTAAACCTCATGCTGCTTTTCTATTGCTTCACAGAACTGATCTTTTCTGTAACTAATGCAAGCTCTGTAAGTTCCTGTTGCTCTAGCATAAAAACTTACTGTAAAAGGCAGGAGATTAAAATACCAAATTATACTTCAGGAAGTCAATGGTTAACTCAGTCAAGAGACCAAAAGCAAGTTTCACAAAGTGAAGCTTAACATGATACATCATAACTATTCCAAAATGTTCAAGAGACAAAAGAAAAAAAACCAGAAAAACCTGAACCATTTCCAATACATGCATGCTGTACATTCAACACAAGGCATCGGTACCGGTCCACATATAAGAATAAGTAAGTTTGTAAACAGAAAACCAGGGGTAAAAATATGGCTACACCAATTCTACTGTTAAGACAAGTAAGGACTTGCATGTGCTTTTTGTATGTCAAAGCACAGCTAAGCAGGCACAGCTATACGAGTAATAGTGTTAAAGAACTGAGCACTGAGGCTGAATGCAAGTCTGCACTGAGCTGATTACTTCAAGTAAGGCATCTTTATGCAGCTAAATTGTTTTCTAAGCTATTTTAGGACAGTAAGTTACTTTTTGTAAACAGCTACACTAAACCTCTCACCTGCATTTTTTTTCTTTTTTTTTTTTTTTTTTTTTTCTTTAAAAAACTCTCAACTTGCTTTTAAGCCTCACAGCATTCCAGCTAGCATTCTCTATAGGTCAGGTTTCACACATTAATCACACATTTAAGTCTTGACACCACAAAAATAAGAAAACAGCAAAACCAGCAAGCCATCCCCAAAACCTCCACCCACCAAAATCAAACCCAAACTCAAGAAAGTCCTTACTGGAAATTAGACGGTGTTCCAATATCCGCCTTTGTCAACCTTTTCTTTTTAGGTTTTCCTTTCTTCTTTTCTTTGGTATATGAAATATTATTGACTTGTGGAGTATAAAATCTGTTAGTTGTAATTTCTGGGTTTTTGATATCAACAGTTGCCATTGGTAGATTCGGGCCTGTGAAAGTAAAGTAACAGATTTTTCACCATTGTGTTTCAATAAAACTGTATTTAACCTAAACCTCTTTTTGGGTGGCATAATACTTGTACTACTGCAGACACACCTCTGCATGTCACATAACATCCAGCTGGGTTCTGGATGTCAAATGCATACATGAAATCACCTGCTTAAGGAAAAAAATAAATGATGTTGCTAGGAGACAAATGGCAGAAAAATTTTCTAAACTAGAATATTATTTTTTCTAAATTTGGCGTAGGTAGTAATTTCAATTAAAAAGTTTTCGTATGCACAGAACACATAGAAGAGACATTAAGGTACAGCATAGCTACAGTCCTCGACAAAATGAAAAAAATTAGTGGCATGAACAGTAACACCCAGCACATTATTACCTTGGCAGCACTGTAAAATGATTTTAAAGAAGAGGGAACTTACTCAGCAAAAGCCCCAAGTGGGGGGCCTACGTTCTGCCACTGCATACAGAACCTCAATGTCACAAGAACTTCAGAAAGCCACTCTGGACACACTACTGTCCTCAAATGTAGAACACTATGAAACTACTCAGGATTTCTTGTTTTACTCTTTGACGGGTTTGCAAAATATCAGTCCCAAATAAGAAGCAAAACTTGAAGAGTAGTGACAGGAAAAACAGCAAGAGAAACACATTAGATACTCAGAGATATTCTCAACCTCATTCTTCGTTTTAAACAGTACTGAATCATGATGCTAGTTATTTAAAACACGTGTAAATTGTACTCCTGCCAATTTTAGCATTTTAGTATTATGTTACTTATGTAATACTAGGCAAATAAAGATTCTAGGATGTTTTGCACTCAGTTTTTTTTTTTTAGCTTTGGCAGAAGGTAACTCTTGACATAGTATTTAAATACTACTATGACTTGCCTAAGAGCAATTTATGAATTTTTCATATATATACAAGTATGTGTGTTTAGATAAATGTGTGTTTGCAAAGATATCTGCAAAAAGGATAAGTAATTTCAGTTTTGGAAGAACACGATTCAGTGGCCAATTTAAGATAGCCTGAAATTCAGAGATAGTCTGAAAACATCCTCTTCTTAGTGCATTAACACCCAAGTTAGCAAGTGAACTAAAGCAAGACCTATGCATCCAGTCTTACTGGGAGATGATTTTAAAAAGTCTAATGAGACTTTGATAAATCTGAACCTTTTTTTGACACAATTCTTTCATGGCATTTCACATGGGTAATTCAAAGTTCTCCTAAGCATTCTGAAAAGACCAGCAGGTTTCACAGTCCAAAGTCCAAAGCAGACCAAGCAGACAACACAATGGATAACACAGCTGACATTTGGAGTTTTAACACTTTAGTGGGAAGCAACTAGTACAAGAACCAAGAATCAAAACACAACACTGGGTAGACAAAACTCATCTAAAAACATACAACAGATTTTAGATTCCTGTAGGAGTCTTAAAGGTTTAAAACTACACTGAAACTGCAAGAAGAATTTCTGAAATGTTTTTTGCCAAGCAGAAATGCTTTGATTTAGAAATGTTATGATGTAAACAACCCTCCTTTGAGAATGCCAAAGCACACTTGATATTTATGCAAAACAATTTGCATTGTTAAAGTTCCACATTTAAATTTAGCATTAAATTAACTAACAATCAAATATTATAAACCCAAAACTTAAAAAGTGGACTTAAGTAAAAACTTCAAGATGAATTGAAATTACAATCTTAATTTTATTAGATACAAAAATAAAAACACTGCAGGAGCTCATTTTCACTTTAATAATCTATTTTATTGTCTCTATGATAGCCTATTTTGACCCATCGTATTGATTATTATTAGTTTCAACCGCTGTACTGAAAATTCAAAAAGAAACCTAAGCCTTTGCAACACTAAGAAGTGTGTAATGTTTTTCCAACAGTCTTTAGAGAAACGCACCTTTCTGCGTGTAAAATCCTAAACTCAACATACACGGTTTTAACCATGTAAAGCAGCAGTCATTTGCAAACTGAAGGTTTTTTCAACTGAGCTCAAATTAAGGTTTGGTAGCCTGATTCTTTGGTACTAATAATATCCATACAAGAGATCACAGTAAGCTCAAAGATGAAAATTCTCCTTACCGTCAGCTCTAGACCTTGGATGTCCACGAGGGATAAAAGAACCTTGGAAAGAATTGTACTCTTCTAGAACTGCCATATTTATATCCAGTAAAATTTTTCCCATCATAAGACATGCACCTTCCCCATCAGGTGTACACAGCTCAATAAATGAAGATGAGAGAGGCATATAGAGCTCATCATTAGGAAGCACCTGACAGTACAGTGGCATTAAGCACCCACTGTTACCAGTATCGGTGGCATCTCCAGAAGGGGCTCCAGAAAACGTAGTACAGAACATATCAAAATGTTAATTCTAGGAAATTCTCTGTATTCTATTTAGAACCTTTCTAGGAATCTGTCCCAGACTAGAGACAGCCCTACAATAAATGCAAACTGTTGTAGTTGACAGCTGAAACAATATTCTGCCACATGGTTCTTAAAGATTCCCTCAAAACCTAACTGACAAATCCTTGTTTCATCCAGAAATTCACTAAGATACGAGTTCAACCCCAGCAACTCTTCTTTATCTGCATGAAGAGACCTAGCTATTACAAATGAGTAGAACATAAATCCCAGGAAATCACAGACTAATACATTTTACATAACTGTTAATGCCAATTTGATTTTAATCCTGCAATTCTAAAAAAATAAATATTTTAAATCCTTACTATTGAAAACGTCATATAAAAAGACAGAGAGATTTTTCCATGCAGCTTCAATGTATGCAGAAAATCCAGGCAAACAAGCCCCACGAAAAGAAAATTCCCCACAGTATTTTAAGCATGGATCATGTGAGTACAGAAATGTGACTGTTCTTGTTCTTAAGTTTTAAAGGATTACACGCATTGATACCCAGTGCAAAAAAGGTTTTTTTTTCCCCAGACTATCACTGCATATGCAGAGTAAAACAAAAAGCAACTGATATTACAACACTTTTTTTCCTCAGTTCCGTGCTGATAGTATCTACCTGCTCTAGTTTGAACTGCAAATGCTGAAATGCAGAGGTTTATAACTCATGCTTTGAGTTACAGAGGGCATGAACTCTGTAACTCTTTGCCAGCAGAGAAGCCAGGCATTACAGAATTTGACAAAATCAAAAAGGAAGATAGGTCGGGGAAAACATCTCCAATGAAACAGTTTACTAAAAACAGAGATGCTCAAAGCTTTGTCTAGTGATTATAAACATGAAACACTGGATGTAAGCCTACTTACTACACCGAATGCTAAAGGTAAAGGCATAGTATTAACAAATGCATGTTTAGTGTGCAACATTTTTCATGTTGTTGCCTGAAGTTTTAGAGGATAAGTTTTTTAGAATTTTTAATAGAATAATTTTAGAATAATTTTTAAGAATTTTGAGCATAGGTTTTTGCAGATTTAATTATCTTAAATCTTATTCCAATCACAGGCAGAAAACTAGACAAGTAGTCTTACTTGTGTTACTATATAGTATTGTGTTACTAATAGTTTGTGTTACTATTTGTAACAGGGCAAGTAGAAAGTCTTAAGTTTTGTGATAGCTGGCACTACACAGTCCCCACTGCTGCTTTTATTTCCATCTACTCGGCAGATGCTACTATCAGGGACAAACTGTTTATGTGAGGAGAAGCAAATGTCACTCAAGAGGCAGAACAGCTAAAACCTTCTGAAAGCTCAGAAAAGCTGGTAAGACAGTTATTGATGGCATTATTATGACTGTTTCAAAACTAAACAACCAAGTCCAAGTTGAAGGAACTCTACAAAAAAATAGCTGGCCTAAACTGAAGACTGCCTCAACTTAACCAAACAATGGGAAGGAAAAAAAAAAAACCAAACAAAAAAAAAGTAATTTCTTAAAAAGTATTCCACATGAGGGAGGATTTATTTGGATGCAAAATGTATGCATAGTTCCCATAATTCAAAGATCATGTATTTTGGTGACCTGCTGACATGCCTGGATGCCTAGTACAAATTTAATACTAACTCTTGAGGATGTAAGGGGAGCTCAGATGATCAGTTGAGTACACCCTTGCTCAAGCAGCAAACCAACACACACTGATATGACCTATGATCTGAATCACAAAAGATACCAGAGGAGAAATCAGTTTTTAATTTCAGTATGAATTCAGAACTACAAAGATTCCAAACTTCCTGTTCATTGATAGGCATTTTAAACTCTATTTTAGAAAAGATGGTAAGAAAATGTTTGGATCAAATTGATACAGTTTTAATCCCCTCTAATTTAATGAGAGGGTCTCCTGAGGGACCTGTATCTCTGTACCAGTTAGATGCATTCCTAAGCAGCAAATAGATTTTCATTCAAATAAATTTAATACTGACGAACATGAAATATGGTTCAAAGGCTATGTTACATGGTTAGTCAGATATAGAGCAATTGAAATTTTATGGATGTTTTATGAAATCTGTCATCAGTATGGCTGCCTTTAGATAATCAGGCTAACTTTTAAAGCAGCAAACACAAAGTCTTGTTCTCAGTTTAAGCTGAAGGGTGTCTTTCCTCTTTGCAATAAACCATGCTCCTCCAGAAACATTCTTGACACATGCCAGCTAAACCAGGGCTTTGGTATTTGTGTAGTTCTTGAAGGAACAGAAACAAAACAAATATACTAACCTCCAGAATAGGAGTTTACTGGTTTTGCCACCTCATGACTATCCTAAGTCCAAAGCTAAGCTATACACAAACAGTAAATGACAGCAGCAGGAAAAAAATAAAATGCAGTGACTGATAGAAAAAGCTTACCGTTTGGTGGGTCTCGTCTTTTTTCTGTTGAAAAAGAAAGAGAGCTGTTTATTCATAGGTACCACAGGAAAAAATTATTCTAAATCCTAGTTTCAAGCGAAGCTTACAATGACCTTGAAGTCAAACTTAAGAATCTATTAATATCCTTAAGGACTACTTATTGAGCAGCTGAAACAAAGCATTACAGAACAAGAAACACCCTATCTCGGATAATAAGCACTGATTTCAAGTGAACAAACCAAGCAGGAACATAAACATAGCTACTGAGGTGGTTTCAGTTATTCTGACTCCAAAGTAAGGTGAAATATTAAAAAAGCAGCTGTTTCGATACAACCTATCAAAACAAGATTTTTGAAACATTAGCTTTCTGATTTCCATTGGATGAGACTGTTCCTTCATTTTTATTTAAAATATAATTACTACTTTTATACAGTATTACTATGCCAAAGAACCTAAAATACATTACAATTATTTTTTTTAAACAGCACACAGAGGAATAAGATACTTTATCTAACAGGTAACTAAACAATATGAAACAGAACTAGAATCTGTTTAGTACTTATCTGGTATTCTAGTCACAACACCAAACTGTTTCACAGACCATGAAGAATACTGCTAGATGATTTAAAATGTACTTATAAGCATTTCACACCTCGATACTCTCTGTCTATAATGGCAAATTCTGCTTTAATGGAGATTTTCCCTCACATATATTAATTGCTATCTCCCATAAATAACTTCCCGTATTTTTTGCTGGGTATATAAAGCATTAATTTGTGGCCCAAACTAGATCTACTTTTCTGTGGTTCCTGTAGCTGATTACAAAACATGAACTCCTGTTCTGAAGTACTGATGGCCTGACAGGAGATTGGCCGATTTCTCCTTTTTCAGGAAATGGAGATGCCTACTGATCCAAAACTTCACCAACACCTATGTCCAAAAAACTCCACAACTCCTTTCAATAAGTATTCCTAGAAACAAGAATTATCTCTGCTGAGACTTGAATCCAATAAAAGCTGAGCACTTCAGAGATGCTGTTGTCTCCAAGGCAACCAAAACAAAAGCTGTGACCAAGGATGCAAGAAAATGTTCTCCATATTAGTGCATTAGAAAGGGCATCAGAAGCTAAAAGCTTGTGGAGAAAAAAAACAACAGTTTCAGAAAGGGCTAACAGCTCCCACCTAGGGACTGCAAGTGGTCCATAAAAAGTACTCAAGAGGCCTCCTACTTCAAAAGGGCAGTTAAGAACAAGGCCCTGGTTCTACAAATCTCTGCTACTTTTTTAAAGCTGAGTGCTCAGCATGTGAAAAGGGCGCTTGTATGTGTATGTACACGTTAACATTTCTGAGGTAAGATAGTAAAAATAAAAACTGATAGTACCTACATGAAAGAATACCCAAAGGTAGGATGTATGACACTGGCAAGCACTGAGAAGAGAAACACTGTATTCACTCTTCTTACTGGTGCAACTACTTGGGATTGGTCTAAGAAGTAAACTGAGATACTATTTAGTAAGTCTATCAGATAAATTAACTAATTATAGTATTTTCTTACCCAAGATTAAGAAGTTAATTGAATTTTTTTTAAAAAAAGTATCTATATTAAAATCATCCTGATATAAAAAAGATCAGGGTGCCAATAATTCTCTCTGCCTTTCCCCCTCATTCTATTCTCTAGTAGATATTTTGATCCCTTGCAAACTTTTGTACACACTGTTTGGATGCAAGCTTGAATCTCTCTGGAAATCCAGATGCAATTACTCAGAACTGCCTGTACACTAGAATGCATTTTATGTGAGTGAAGAGGAGCAGAATACTGCTGCTGCTTCTTGCAGCTGTTAAGACAATATTTTGTTTACTAATTTCAGCACACAGACAATTTTTTGAGTTAGAACTGCTGTTCTTTCTGCCTTCCAACAGCATCAGCTTCCTGCAAAAGTCTCCCAGCAAGCTCTTATTATAACAGGCTGCTAAGTGATAACTGGGAGTCATTTCAGTTGAAAGCATGTCTGGTAGAATGGCTATGAAATTAAACATATTTTGGGAGGCTGGGGAATAAAAATCCCATTCAACAGAAAGACATCAAAAGTACCATCCTATTACCTCTGTGTTTGAGAAGTTAAGATACATTAGAATACAAACGCACAATCTACATATAATTATAAATAATGTACAGCTGTATCATTTACATTATATATAAATCTATGTATAAATTAATGCTTTGTATAAGCATTTCCCTATAAAAATAAACATGTAAACACCAACAACAAAACAGCTTTGACTTGGCAAGTGTAAACTCTGTTAGTTTAGACTTGCAATTAGATACAGTCACATCAATGGAAAATGCAGAACTCCATCTGGTGGCTTGACTTAGGAATCTCATGAGTGTTTTCAATTCTTGTTTTGCATCTCAAGAAAAACACTTGGAGTTTTTTGGTCTGCTTCAGTCGTTTGTTTTTTGTTTATTATTTTAAATTTATTTTGGCTTCAAGTTTTATGTGCTTGGGGAGGACTAGTGGTTTGTTGTTGTTGAAGGAAAAGGTATGGAGTAAGTAAGCTCATCTTACAACATGAGTTTGAGCACACAAGTCAAGATGTCAAGTCAAAGTAAACAAGAAAAATTTATGTGATCCTATGAAGAAAAACTGTGTGGAAGGAAAAAAGTGAACCCCTTTCTCATGAACAGGAGGTTTCACTGAACCACTGGTTTAAAATCAAGTTTGCTCTGGCCAGTAATGTAATTGTACTTCCTTCCCAAGTCGTGCCTGTGTGCTGTATGTATCACTGTGTTTTAGATATATCACAGCTAGAGTGAAACTTCAGAAACAGGAGATGCAAGCTCATGCAAAATCACTTTTCACAAGCATAAGAAACATTATTAATGCCACTACTTAACTGCACTTCTTTTCATGAAACCCTATCAACTTTAATTCTGAGAAGATGCAATCTTAAAGAAGTCATTTAAGCTTCTAGAACAAATACTCTGCACCTAAGTCATGATACCTGAATGAAACCCAAGCAAATATGTATAGATCACATAGGTTCCCATCAATACTTGCAAGGATGGCACTCCAAGATTAGTCCTTCCTCCCTTTACATTAATCTACGCTGCATTACTAGCACAATTCAAGGCCAGAGAAGACTACATAAACACGTCCTATAGCTTGGACACCAGTCTGCATCACAGCTTATAGCAAGCCTGAGCACATTCCTGTGTTCCCAGCCTATGCTATATTTCACTGTATTCTTCATAGACCTATGGCTGTCAAGCAGGAAAGATGCTTATGAGTTCCTGGAAAAGGAGCAAGACAGTATCTGTAGGAATTCTGAGCATCCCTTAAAACATTAACCATAACCCTAAGGCATCCTAACTTGCAGCTGGCAAAAAGCATGTTCTCCTTCAGACTGACTTGTGCTGCAAAGCACAGTATAGGTACATTTTGTCTTTTGTGCTTGGCCTCTGCCAAGATCAGTAGTTTTGAATAAAAGATTTCTCTACTCAATGTTGGTCCAATGCCAAAAATTCATTCACATGAACTACTGAACATACCATATGGTAAAGTCTTTCTTACAACCCACTTGGGCTGAATTAAAACAAATGAGTTATAAAAAGCCCAGAGTTAATAAAAGAGGTTTTAGTCAAATATGAAAACCACTTACAAAAAGATTTCTAGTTTTTCCTCTGACAGCTTACCACTTTTACTCTCTCATGATGTATATTTTCAAATATCACAACCCTGGAGTCTCAGTTTACAGGGAAACTTACAGTAAGAAGCTTGAAGTTAAGTTATTTCAGAAAAATATTATTTTGCACACTAGAGAAAAGCAGCATGTTTCAGTAACAGTTCCTTCTAAATACTAATATGGCAATAGTGCCTCCAGTAGCACACATAGAAATAACTTCCTGCCTCCCCCCAAAACAACATAAACAAGCCTGAATTTGAGATTAATTTGAATATTTACCAGATTTTCTCTGCCGTCGTCCAAGTAAATCTGTTACTGTTTTGCGGAATAGTTTAGCTTCTTCTTCATTAGCAAAATTAAGACCAACTTGACATGTCTGAAAAACATTAATATTCCCCCACCCATGACTAAGAAAATGTTTCAAAGGCTTTCTTAAATGTCTTCTCATACCTTCTGAAGGTATAATCAGGAAAAAAATCATCACTGTATTTTTGGAACCAGGTCTTAATGAAACATTCTAGCTTAGGAATATCTGTCTACTAATAATGTTTACAGAGAACATGGATAACAAATCTGAGCAAAATTTTGTAGCTTGGAAGTAAAAGGGAGGAGAGGAACACTTCTGCTTAAGAATGTATGATTATTTCTCAAGCATCATCTGCAAGTCAAAATGTAATCTCATTAAAGAGAGTTGAAAATAAAGAACTGTATTTCATTCTTCTGTCCTATGGATCAGTTTTCTAGTTGAGATCCAAAAATAACTTTTTGTAAATAAGCTTAAAAAGCTCCAAGGAACCCAGGTAATTTAGTTCTGCAAGTCATTAAGAGAAGAAAATAAAAACCTCAGTTATATTAAAGAAGGTATCATTGAAGTAAAAGGCATTTTAAAATAGATATTCAAAGATGTTTAGACTCACATCTCCAGCGAAGGTATGAAAATATCCTCTAGGACTATTATATACAAAGTTATTGTACAGCTCCTGCTCCCACAATAATTTCCCATCCTGAAAAAAGCAAATAAAAAGATTTTGAAAAACTTAAGACAAATTGCAGACTCTAACTTCTTTCACAATAAAAACCTACTGAGACTTTGAAGCTGCATGGTGTTAAGCATCTACTTTGCTTGTCACAAATGAATGGGCTCAGTCAAAATCAAAATATACTGGAAAACTTGAAGAGCAAGACTATTCCATCAGGTCACTGGGTTGTGTTCAAGTTCCTGGATGTTTAAAATAAAAAATTATTGAAGTTCTAATATCCTGCAATAGCAATACTGGAAACAGTAACATGGACCCATGACAGGAATACAGCTGTAACAGCTATAAGAAGAAAGGAGACTGACCCCAATACGTTATTATTTCAGGCTTGACTTGAGAACAGTTAACTTTAAGGGAACAAAAATCTTAAAAAGGGGATAAGTTTTATGTATTTAAATAGTATCTTATTTCAGCACCTAAAGGAACAATTTCTCAGCAAGATTGAAACTTAAGTGACCAAAAAACCAAAGTCAAATGGAAGTGTCAACTGGCAATCCTGAACAAATCTGAGAGACTTCCAACATTGAATGCTGCTGGATAATGAACTGTCCCAGACTGTAGAGATAATGAGAAGCTTTACAAAGTTTCAGCAAAGTCAGTAGGACTTATGTACCTAGAGTATTATTTTTTGATATGAAAACACATTCTGGTCATTCATGTCTTGAGTTCCCACTGTCTTGAGTAATATACTGTAACAGGATAAAAATTTTCAGTATCAATGTACATATTGTAGGGGGAAAAAACCCATTCTTGTTTGTCCCACAGTTTTCACATGCACCAACACACTAAAAAAAAAAAGATTTCTATCCCTACCAAAGACAGTATCTATTTTATCAATATCACCTAAAGCAGTAATACCTGCTAGAATTTTAACAGCTGTCCATATCAGTGACACTATGCTAACTTTCACTAGTTTGGCTAACCAGATCTGTAGATGACAGCTTCTGCAAGCTCTAGGAATAATCCTATCTGAATATTTATTTGAACTGTAAAAGCTGACATATATTAACTATTTTAAATTTAGACTAGCTGAGAAAGTTGCCCTTGCCTATTAATAAGCACTATAATTGCAGCACTGTAAGCACAACCACTTCAGAATTTGTAAGTCTGTAGCTAAAACAACCTACAGTCATTAAAAATGAGCAAGGAAAACAACTCAAGCGTCAAGAGTCTGAAGAAGAAAACAAGATGCTTACCTTAATGTCAAATATTCTGATAAAATATGACCTTTGCGGATTGTCCTTTACAAGGCAAGCTACACCACAGCATTTCTTCGACCACATGGCATTGCGATCTGCTGCGTATATCTGAACAACTGCTGAAGACATGGTCTAAAAAGAAAAGGTAGCTATTACTTTTAAGGTAAGAAAATCACAAATTCTACATTTCACCTTTTATCAAAGCATCTCAATTTCATTCCTTCTAGTTCTAGGCAGGAACTTTGAGGATTTCCCACATGGTAACACGGTAAAGTTCAAATGACCGCAAATTATTTCTACGCTTTGTATTTTAACTTCTACAGAAGATTTAGACAGCTTAAGAACCCAACTGAATTTTTTATTTGCTCATAAAATCAGCAAAGAGACTTTGCCTGTAAGGGGCAGACCAGTACAACAGAAATTACACTTCTTCAGAGAAGCCCTACTGCATAGCTGAATTTCAGTACTTCAGACTAGATACAGAAACAGAAATGCAATATTCAGGCTAGAACTGTAAATCAGCCTGTGCCTGGAAACACTCCTGGATACTGGAATGCAACTATGCCTATGTTGCTTAATTGTTCACATGGTCTCTGGCATGATTTTAGCCTATGCCAACTAGCACTCTCCTCAAATTCTTGGGCACAGTTTGAGAATTCCCATGATCTAGGCTTGTTCCCAGTTGTCAATCTGAAATTGTCCTGTTTTTGAAATGAGAGATTTTTAATAAGAGATGAAGATTATTCTATGTTTTCATAGATCTATTAGAACTCCAAGACCCCTCTGGAGGGACCATATCTAGGTCAGAATTACAGGCTCCATACTAGGTCTTCCTTACCCACTATACAAGCATTAGTTTGCCTTCACAAACACTGACAACTTGCCAAAACAGTTGACATCTAGACTGCAGGCATGTCTTGTTGTACTATAAAATTATCTAAATATCAGTATTGCCAGTGTTATACTTTTCAACTGGTTTAAACTAACTAAAAAGAATGACAAATTTAATGGGATTTCTTTTTAAATCAAAAAGCCTTCCAATTTTTTTTTAAAACCAAGTCAATATAGCCATTCTGAGAGCTACCTCTTGGAGAAGCTTTATTAACTCTTGCCCAAGAACTGTCATGTAACTTTCACAAGTCAAGATAAATAGTTCTGTTTCCCTTTGCAAATACCTCTTCAGAAGTTGACAGACTACCTTTCTGCCAACCTACAGAAAAAGGTAAAACATGACTGATCAATGAAAGGAAAGCTTTGCAGTTGCCTCCTCAAATGTCCTACCAGTAAACACAGAATAAAACTTTTCTCCATCTTACCTAAAGAGTAATATGAATAATTTAATCTTAAGTGGACTCATCAGATGAGTAAAAAGCAGACCCTGAATTAACCATACTACCACAATGAAGCAGAATTCTGTTTCATAACTGCCTTTTCTCTCATTTCTCCAGTGTTACCTCATCATTAAATTAACAATCTTGTAGGCACAAGGCAACAAAGAGGAGCACGGGTGGCCATTCTGTGTTTGTAAGGAAGGCACCATGTTCAACCACAGCTATCCCACTGTTCATGCAAGAAGCCTTCCCAACCCTCCACCTCCACTAACCTCCCCCCAACAGGAATACCCACAGAAATGGGGGGTCTTGGCAGGAATGATGCAACTTAAATTTAAGGCACAGAAGATAGTGAACCATGTCAAGAAAGGGCTCCCTATCTGCTTTTTAATATATCTAACAGCAAAAGCAACAAGTGGGTTATCATAACTCAATGAGGATTGCATATAAGACCTTATAGGCATATACTCAATGCTCCTTGAGTAGACAGAATATTACACAAAAACAATTTATCTTCATTCTTATAATAAATTTAATGTCCACTTGGGTGCTCTATGAGTAATGCTTAATTTAGAAGCTAGAGAACAATTTCACTGAATCAAAAGTAGGTGTTTTGAGGCCTGCCAAGCTTAAGAGCTCAATTATATATTAACTTCTCAGTTTGCACCACGCAAACTCCTAGTGCTGACAGACTGTGATGACACTTTTACATGTTAGAATAGGTAATTACAAATTCTAATGTTACAACACCATATTTTTTTATTTTTTAAAAATATACAGCTGAGGGGAGAAGGACAATAAAACCCAACTACTTTTACTTCAGCCATTGTTCATTTTCATTACATGGAGCAGTGGTGCTGCACTTCATACCTTTCAGTTTCTGAAAGACAAGTAGCAAAATTCCATCATCCACAGCCCTTGGAAACTGCCAGATTTCTCAAAATTTAAAACAAGTCAACCTGACTGGAGAACATGCCACTGATTTCATAGACTTGTCACAGCCCTCAATCTGATGAGCTATGAAGAAGTAAGCCTGGTATTGTCAAATGCAAACTGGCAACCTCGACTGCACAACTGGGAGAGCTGGTCTCATTCTTGAGCATGAACACTGCAGGATGTGTGGCATCAACAACAGGCTCGTGAAAACACCTCCTTCCTGCAAAAGGTAGCCACAATCAGTCATCACACATTTGCAGAATGTGATCACAGCAGCCACTGATACTTTCCAACTGGGCAGCAGGTATCTGTGCACTTTGATCAGCTTCTGGTGTGAACAATTTGCTGCAGTAGCCTGTCAAGTTAATGACTTGCTGTAACTCAGTGTTTCTCAAAAACAGTAAAGCGAGCCAAATCAGGCAGTGGCAAGGCTCCTTACAAGAAAGAGCCATCACACAAGATTGCTTATAATTGACACAGATTACAAAAAGCCAAGAAGTTACAGGAAACCACAGACTTTAAAACACAGTGGGCCAAAAGTCACAACAAAGAGCAGCAGTAAGATTGAGGCTGTAAGAGAATGTTCACCCACCTCAGTATTCGCCAGAGCAGAAAGCATTTCGAGAGCCATTGGGATGGATTTTGTGTCCACAGACAGCTGTCAACTGCTTGTGGCTTTAAGATCAAAGACTCATAAAATAATTTGGGTAGGAAGTGACCTCTAAATTTTCCAGTCCAACCTCCTGCTCACAGCAAGGGTAATTAAAGCCTAGAGCTCCAATTGCTCTAAGTCCTATCCAGTTAAGTTTAAAGGCTGCAGATCACCTCTGGGTGTTCTAGAGTTTTATCACTCCCATTTTAGTTGTTGTAAAAATGCAACCAAGTTTAATGCATTCTTCTAATGGTTCAGCATTGTTATGTGTTACGTGTTGATAGTCCTAGCCAAGACATACTAGCAGTGACTTTCAATCTTTTTCCAATATTAAATCAGAGTTTTGCCAATAAAGGTTCAGATCCTTGCATGCACACATACATAATTAATTGCACCTTCTCACTTCTCTCAGTGATCCTTTCCAGCTTCTGGAAGTATCCTACAAATAAAACTGGGAAAAAAAACCTGTGCCCTGTAACATAAGGCCACAAGTGGAAGTAGTTGTTTCCAAGAACAGTAACCCTAGCAAAAAAAACCAAAACAAACCCCAACAAACAATATGCTGATACAATGCCTGTAGCTTGTAGACTGAAGACTTCTGCCTGAAAGTCACAGTGAACACGATTAGCTACTTTAAGGTGTCTGTGAAAAAAAGTGATGGTAAATAGTTGTGAACATTGCAAACCCTGTAAGAATATAAATCAGTATTTCCATTATCTTTTCCTTAAAGTAGGTATCTGGAAAAATCTGTCCTGATGGATACCACAGCACTCACTCTACAGGTGAGAAGGTACCTGTGACAAGTATTTCTTAAGACCTACTGTGTTTGCACTCCTTATTATGGCTAAGCCAACATCCTGAAGCCTGAGCAGGTGATGCTGGGTGCCACCTGGGTTACTCATTTTTTCTCTGATACAAGACCAGGACGACAGCCTGCAGTTTGCTTCTAGGGTGACGGTTTCAAGAATAAAACGGTGTTGCTTTTCGACACTGAAACAGTGTTAAGTAGTAAGTCTTCCTCAGAAAGCAGGGCTCAGGAACAGAGATGTGCTAATCTCAAGTACCACTTCGCTGCAGGAGACGCTTAGTGAGGTGTAACCCTAATCTTGGCCCCAGTAAGGACAGGAAGTATCAGTAGCCAGGCAATCTCTAATAGCCTAGCATTATGTGAGTCATGGAAGAAGATATGGAAACTCATTAGATTCATGAATGAGAAAGACAAGCAGAAGCCAGAATGCAGTCTTAACTAACTCTGTAAGAAATCAAGAGTAATTGACAGAAAATTAGGCAGAACGCAGTGGCTGATGTTGCTTATTACAAGCATCCTGCAGGAAGAACCCACTAACCACAGCACTGACTAATCAAGCAGAAATCCTGCTTCAGATCTTAGTTTATCTCAAAAAAACCTCGTGCTTAACCAATTACAGATTTATACATTAACGAATTTGTGCTATTCAAAGCAAGCAAAATTTGAATACCTTCCTGCAGCTCTGCAATTACCTTATCTTCAGTGCACTAAATATATGGAGTTTCCAAAAACTTTTCTGTAGTGCTTACCAGAGTCATGCATTTTATCTCATCATTCTTAATACAGAAACATAAACAAAACCTGCTGCAGGGACCAAGCACTGGAACCTCCTCCCCTCCACTCAAGGGAAGGCTTTCAGTGCCTTACACAACCAAGCTCTGCTCACTCTTTTTCTGGCAATTTGATTTCCCTTTCTGCACAGTGGTCTCATCTCAAGAGAAAATGTAGCTATTTTCTTGGCACTGAGGGTGCCTCTCCTGCCATGTGGGAACTGTGTGTTCCCTTCCTGCTAGGAAAGGCTGATAACCCACTTAGAGGGTGCATGTTCTCATCACGACACACTCCTACAAAAGGCATGCACTGCAATCTCCTCCAACAGTGCTTTTAAATGCACTCGATAAGACTGCCACTATTCAGATGATCCTTGACTAATTAGGCCACAAATAAAACATACAAAAAACCCCACAAGTATGCTTCCCTAACAATTTCCACAGTATAAGAAGCAGAGGCATTTAATAGAGTTGACAAAAAAATATTTCTCAACACTCTGACAGAAACTTCAAAACCTTGAGTTTAGTTAGTTTCAGGATGCTACAATATTTACTAGCCCTAGGTAGAAGGTAATCCAATGCTCTTAGGGATGAATGGTTGTCTAGTATGATGGTTTAGGTGCAACTCAGGCAAGAAATATGAACACAAATCAACACTTTAACCAAATTTTAAAGGTCAAGCGTCAATTTTAAAATTACTTTTTTTTGCTGTTTAGATGGGAAGGGATGGAGATAGGAAGAACTAGCCCTTAGTGTAACTTTTTTTTTCTCTTGCTTGGCTAACTGCTTTTGCTTCCTGCTGACACATTCATTTGAAGGACCACAAGGATTACAGCCCCAGATGACAGAAGACATACAATACATATAGCTGACTGTATTTTTAACCTTTTCTCCCTTAAGAAAAAACCCAGGTTATTTATGAGTACTGAAATCTAATTAAAAACCCCAAAAAACACAACCAACAAAAAACAAAAAAACCCCAAAAAGCCCCCAAACTCCCCCCTCCAAAAAACCCCCCAAAAACTCCACCCCCAGAAAAGTTCCTTCCCCCCAAAAAATCCCCCAAAACCCAGCGAAAAGCTTTCCAAGGACTCCACAATATTTTAACCACAAAACCAGATTTTAGTAAGCTAGATTTTGCAACTCTCATTCAGGCTATTAATTTGGGTCTTTGCTTCATGTTTTCTCCAGAATCTTCACAAATAAGTTCAACATGTACACTGTTTAATCACAGGGGATACTACTTTATTTGGGTAAATTTCAGTTTTTAAAACTATTATAGCTGTTAGAGATGTTAATAAATGACTAATAAAAGATCTGAAACAAATCAGTAGTATTCTTACAACAAAGTAGAGTACTGTACAGTAAAGTACAGTAAAGACAACTCTATATTCTAAAAAGTTACCTCCAGATGCTACAGACAGGATTTTAAAATAGTTTCCCATAGAAAGAAAAAACACAGAACTTCAGAAGTTTGCTGGCAGATTTCAACAAGCAGCTGGAAACAATGCTCTTAATTTTAATGCTATTTACAGGACATTATTGTCAGAAGACAGACTGATTGCTCCACAGACAGGAAAACTAAAGCAAGATTTCACCTTATTTGACAGAACTGACATGAGAACCTTTTGTAAATACCCAATCACATGAGAAAAGCCTTATTTGGAGCAAGTAGAAAAATTACTCAACTGAAGATACTGAGGCCTTGCTAGTTCTACTGCTTGTGAAATTCTTTGCTACAATAAACAACATTTGGTTTTTAAGCTTAAAGTTTGCTTTTAATGTCTTAATTTCCCATGATTGCCCACTGATTTAGCAATGTACTATGCATAGATGCTAAGAAACTAGTACTTTTTCCACCTATATACAAGTTAGGCTATGTTAAAAATAAAGCCACTGCATAAGAGATGCTGCTTTTGTCTTATCTGAAGGGAGAATAGAGAGAGGAAATTTTTGTGAGATAGCAAAAACCACTTCAGGTATTTCCCATACTTCATTGAAACAGGAGCATCTTAATCTACATTAAAAGACAGCTCTATGCAACACATAGCCTAATACATTTAAGGGCTCAAGAGACCCAAACACCCCTCCTCGCCCCCCCCCCCCCCCCCCTTTTTTTTTTTTTTAAATATTTATATTCAAGAACAGATTCCCTGCTTTGTTCTGATCAGCACACAGGTCAGCTGCAATATCCTCACTGAAGGTCTTTTACTGTTGTGGAGAAAGTACCAATGTTACAACATAAATGAAACAAGGGACTGCTAATTTAGATATGTTTACCATAAAAGTTTGTCCAACCTGCAGTTGTTTAGCAAAACAATCCGCCACTCCTAATCCTTTGTCAGCCAGTTACAAACAGCTGACTATTTTTTTGTGTCTTCAGATACAAGTTCACTTACATTTCCAAACCCCCAGGTTTAGCTAGACAGGGCTGACCAACTTCTTTCCACTCATTGCTCAATGTGGATGACAGCAGTGCAACAATTAAGACACAGGCAGAGAGCACACAGCACATAAAACCAAACAGCACATGATTAATTAAGAGAGACATGCTTTTATCAGACACAGAATAAAAATATTTTTTTAAATCCTACAACCTCAGTTCAGACACCACATGCAAGACTTCAGCCTTCCAGAGATATGATGTAACCATAACCACAAGCACGCTCCAGATGATAATGTTCCAAGCTATGTCAGCTTAGCAGACCATTTCCCAGATGACAAACACAACTGGAGGTTTTCATTGACAAGCAAGCTGAACACTGTCACTTCCTGTTTACCTGCTCAGCATCATCAGGAGCTTCCTCAGCTGCCTCTCACAGATTAACCCTGCTGAAATCCTGGCTGGCCAGAAAGCAGCAGACACATAAAACACAACAGTTTGTGGTCTGCTGTTAAAGTGATACTCTTAAGTTACTTCCAGAACAGAAAGCATGCTGTGAGCAGGCAGTCCACAAATTCGTCACTGTCCTACTGTCATGGAGCAAATGTTCTTGCTCCAGCAGGCATTTTGTCTGGCAGTTCCACTCCCCAACCTCCCAAGACACTCACAATCTAGGTCTACAAGACTGCTCCTTCTCAAAGCTCAGGGAATTTTTAGATTAAATGTTACAGTCTACCTTTTGATTTTCAGCCTTTTTATATTAATCAAGACTAGGATGATATACAAATAAAGCCTTGTGAAAACATGTAGATAAAGCTTTTATCAAAACTATCTTTCATGGTCAAACACTGCAGATTGGTGTTTCAAGTCATACAGATTCAAGGCAAGAATCACAAGTTTGATGCAACCCATGGGATAAAACTGGGCCTCAAAACTGATGCAGGTCCTTTGACTCTTCTATCAGCAGCCCACTGCATTCATGCACTGTGGTTTCTCCTTCTTCAGTCTTCACCAACCATTCAATATTCTCTGCAGCAACATCTTTCCAGATGCTACATACCAGATCTATATTTAATGCAGGTTCTTATAAGCAGATCCTCAGATGCATTTCAAACATGAGAATGCTTGGAGAAAATGTTACAACTAATTTCCCTATCATACATTAAAAAAACCCCAAACAAGCCTGTTTTGATTTTTAAAGAGTTAGACCAACTGTCGTTCTTTACAGCCCCACTTAAGGTACGTGGATTATCATGTTCCCAAGTAAAAATCCTCAGAACAACAGTTAAATTGATTACAGAAATTAAGTGAAACATAAGCACCTTAGGAATACCTGAGTCATCCCGTCTCCGGAACACTGATTAACAAGCTACTGACAACTACATTTAGCAATCTACTGGTGTCCCAAGGTCCAGATTTAAAAAAATAAAACAAAGAAATATTTGCTTTGCAGAGGTGAGATTTAGATGAACTTTTATGATCTTGAAGATATAAAATCACACAGAATTTTGACTTCAGATACTTCAAGAACACAAATAAAACTGCTTAAATTGTTTTAAAAGAAAAAAAAAAACTTTTATAAGACAACATTACCTTCATGCCAACACAAAACAAAGAACCCCCTTCAAAGTAATAACTAACTTGAGAAAAGGCTATTAAAAGTAAAATCTCTTTAAATAATAGCCAGCAACTAGTCTCACAATCATGTATACAACTTGGGCCCTGTCCTGCAAAGCAGACTCAATCCACTTACATAAAGGTACTTAGAGAGGCAACCCCCCTCACACTTTGACTGTACCACAACTCAACATATTTTAATTACTCCTCCAGAAGCTTCGTGTTTGTACAGAAGAGTCATGATAAATCAAATCTGATACAAGGAAACTCATGACTGTAAACAAGATATTTTTTTTTTAACTAATAACCGAGTTTCCTATGAAAAGTTATTCCCAGTTGTAAGTCTCAAAAATCAGATACATTATAGGAAAAAATACCATAAGGATGCAGCAGTTATATTATCCCTGGACATACTCAAAACTCATTCCAAGGATATAATGCTAAAAGCTCTCCTGGAGTAGTCTTACCTAATAGTGAAAGCATCAGCTGAATGTTTGGAAGATTGCCATTTTTCATCTAGTACTGGCAACAGCCAATTGCATGATGTTTGTGTTTTTTCCTTCCCTGTGCCTCAGATTCCTCATCTATAATTTGGGGATACAGAGCTCTACCTCTGTTAAGTGTGCTGGGAACTACTAATGAATAATAACAAAAAAGCATTATGCTGTCACAGACAGAAACCCATTATTCTGGAGATGTGTAGGGTGTGTGTCTAAATTATCTTCTCTGCTAATAGCAAAGATTAAGACAGCTTAATTTCCACATCAGTAGTGTTAGTTTGGTGCCAAATGTCTGAACATTAATTAGTACTTGATAGCCTTTTCACTGATGAAGGTCTTAGAATGTCCCAGGTTTGCTATAAACATGAAGATAAGGAAATCAAGATCTTCTACCATGAGGGATGCTCCTTGAGTGAAGTGACTTTTATTATCACTGCCAGTTACAGCTGACACTGCCTGTAAGGGCTTCTTCTTTGTAGGTCTCAAGCAATGCATTTACCAATGCACTGTGGAGGCCAAAAGCCATTTCAGTTCACCCACATGTAAACAGACTTTGCAGCTGGGAAGCAGTGTCACAGAATGGTGGTCATATGTGACCAATGCTATGCCTATATCTGGCTTAAGGTAAATCACCTATTTCCACTGCAGACAAACAACTACTGTAAATTCTTTGTAACAAACCTATTAATGCTTTTGTAAGATATTACCACACTTATTTTTACACAGTACATTTAACACTTATGATGAAAGAATAAAGAGCCCAAGGCACACGACTCAGAAGTTCATGGAAAAGGGAAAGTTTTTGTGAAAGGAAAGTTATTTCCTACCTACCTGACATTTCTCAGTTGTCTCTTCCATGATAACCCTGGCCCCTGAGCAACAAAACCCCCTGAAGTCTTAGTGCATCAGGATTGAGAAAAGCATGAGACCATGAACCAAAAGCATGCCAAAAACCCCATGTAATTTGATGTTGGCAATACCAGAGGAAGGAGATAATCACCTCACAGAAGTGGTTCTAAGTACTCTATCTTAGTTCCAACCCAGCCTTTCCATAAGGGAACCATTATCCCATACATCTAGATTCTTTGATGATGGATGAAGGCTACATAATGACAAATGCTAGAGATAGTTTAGTTTCGCTTTCAGCATTATTACTTACCCCTCTTAGAAAAGACATTAAGAGCTTGCCCTCAGCACTATCCTCTGCAACTCAAGATTTGTATTCAAAGTTTCATGCCAGGTATTACAAACCCTCAATTTTCTACGAAGAAAAGCTCACCCATATAACCTGTATTTCTGTTACACTCTCTCCTTGGATTATCTAAATGAATAGTACAAATGTAGTATTTGAGTGTAGTTTATTGATGGGAAAAAAAAATAATGAAAGGAATTGCTAAGTTTGCTATTCTCAGTTTTCAAGGTGAAAAAAAGAAATGGATATAATTGACCTGTGCCAAGACAGGACTTTAAAAAAATTTCAGATGAAGAACAATTTTGAAACTCGTACATTAACAATAGAGTTGACAGCTTCCTTTCTGAACCTACTACTCACTACCCAAAAATAAATGCACAGAGCACTGCTAAATGGAGAAGTTCTTTCTCTGAAACTAAAATACTTCCTCTGTAACTCCATAAGGCACCAGAACGTTACTTACTTAGCACGTGGCTGCCTGCTTTGCTGTGCCCAATCAGAACAGCAAAAGCAGTAAAGAATCTACTCATTTACAGTTAATGATACAGTATTTATTTATACAGCAAAAACACTGTAGAAAGAGGCAAGCAGGATGTATTTTCCCTCTGCGGTCAACACTTTGATGCCCATGTCCATGCACCAGTTTCCAGTTTAAATTAAAGAATACTTAGTTTTTCCTTCAGTGCACAGTTGGAAGTACAACTTCACATAGCACTTCTGATGAGCAACCATAGGAAGGATTGAGAATAAGAAGTAGAATTAACTGTTTTGAATCTTTTATTCTTAAATACCCATGTGTGTATGGGTCAGAACTAAAGCATTCCCACAAAAAAATATAATTACCTCTCCAGAACTGCTGTGTTCCTGTTCATAACTTGAACACTGTCCAGCAGCAGTAACAGATACACTACATAACAAGCTAAAAGTATGCACTCGCCTGAATTTACAAATTAAAATTATTTCACTTTACTTATAACATTTCTGAAGTAGCACTAGAACTTGTGTGAGAAGCAAAGCTTACAATAGAGAAAATCAAACTTATTAGCTCAAGAGCCTAGAATCCACAAAAGTCACACCAAGTTATACTTAATATAAACACAGCAGTTTGTCTGAATTACTGAAATACATTGAATTGAGCCAAAATAATAACTTATTAATTAATAAAGATCTTAAGATAGTTTTGCTTTTGATCCCAGTAAAAATTAAATACTGAAAACAAACTATTCCACTGGCAGCCCAATCAGCCAGTATCATTACCTTAATCAAGTACCAAATTTGAAGTATTACATGCTTCAGTCTGTGAACTACTTTTCTTCAAGTCTCTGTTCTGGAGCCGACAGTGAGGCTTAACATGCTCAGTGTCATTGGTTCTTGCTGCTTCTGAAAACTGGCAACAGCCTTACTGTCATGTCAAGTCTTTGTTACTTTTCTGAAAACTTCCACTTATTCAAAGCTACAGTGCTTTATTGACAGCATAAAGACAGCAGGTATATTGTTACACCATACTAACAGAATAAAAATGTCCACTAATACTGGTTGTAACCATTAAACAAGGAAAAAAACCCAAACCAATGTTGTCAATGACAGACTGATTAAGTTTTTCTGATGTGTTAACACCTTTGGCACAAGATATTCCTCCATAAGGGCACTGATGCAAACTCAGTGACTGAAAGGAGGTTTACCTTGTAAAAGCAGACACTTTTTTCAGATTTTTATGAATATTCTCTTTGTGGGTGATCAACTACATCAATTGATCTGGACACCTGAAATGTGTCAATCTGTTAGGACAGAAACAAAGCTCATGTCGAGTATATGAAAGACAGTATCAGTCCTAGGAGCACACAGTTTAGAGAAAGAAGCTGATTATCTGATTAAGGCAGACTTCAAGAAAAATGATACCTTCCTCAAAATACTTTGTATGAATATACAAACAGGCTATCTCTTCCAGTCTCCTGGAAGAAATAATCGTGGGAGTGGGATCTACATAATAGCAATGCATCAACAGGTTGCTGGAGCTTCAGCACAGTAACTTCTATGAACAGACTGAAGGCTGTGTAACTGGGTCCTCAAAAAACAGATGAATCAAATTGCTTGACAGAAACTTAAGATATTGCAGTACAAATGCTGATGATCTCCCTACAGGAAAATGGTGATGGAGGCAAGCCAGTAACACAGCTAGACCTAGAGCATGGTTGGGGAAAAAAAAAAAAATAAAAATTGTGATTTCATAGTAGTCAAGACTCAACTCCGGGGCACATGGACTATTTACAGAAGATAAAAAATATTTACAGAATAAATTGAAGGCCTTGCCAGCTTTACTGAAGAAAATGTCCCATGCAACATCTGTTATTCAAAAATGCATCCTTCAGAAGAAGGCCTTTGCCATTCACCATGTGTTCTATAATATGACACAGAACTTCAGAGTTTTAAACTAGCTGATGTGAAACTAAGATCTCTAAATCTGTCAATTTCCATATAAAGGCTTCAGTTCTGTGACAAACACTACAGCTCTCTGAAAAATACCAGAGTCACCAAAGTGACATGTCAGTCACCTCACCTCAGGACCACGTTACTCTGACAATCCAGGGCAACTTCCAGTGCCCAAAGCATCTGAAGTAAAAAACCAGCCTTCATGATGCATGGCAGACACCCTTTTTTAGGACTGGTTCGAGGTTTTTTGGAACAACCCAACTCCATAATGCTCTTTTCTAATTCATACTTGCATCATAGTGACATTGTGTGTATGTGGTGACCTTGGGAAGAAGCTATTTCCTTTGATATGGATATTGGTACTGTGCCATTTCACTGCTAGAGCAATTATTGCATCCAGAATTGACATGCAAATCACCATCCTGAAATTAAGACTAAAAGTACTCAGCCTCTAAATCCTTGATAGATTGTTATGTTCCTTCTGCTCTGAAGCAAAGGCTGCCTGCTGTGGTAGAAGTGCTTGTACAGCACCAAGCATCACCAGGGGTCCACTTCCTGCTGGTGATGACTTATAAATGCAGACACTGGAAAAAATATGGCTTGAGGGGGAAGAGATCACAGCACACTAGAAGTGGAAAAAAGACATGATAAAATAAAAACTCAAGTGTTTATAGAGAACTGAGGCATCTAAACACAATCTAACAAATCTTCTAAGCACTAACAAATCTAGAGGATATAGAAGACAGAACTGAAAAGATTCCTGAGCTCCCAACTTGACATCCCACATAAAATAATGATTGAGGTGAGACATCTGAACAGAGTATGAGATTATTAAATTATCATTAATTATGCCACTTCATGCCCTTAGAACTGCTGCTGGAGCTCAAGTAGGAAACAGACTGTTGCATCTGAAATGACAGAAAACTAATATGCTCCAAAATGCAGATGCAGGGAAGATTCCAAGAGACCTCAGTCTATCCCCAAAGTCTCTCTAGACACACATAACTTGTGCATTACCTACAAACTACACATCACAAAAGAGAGCTCTAGACTGGAATTAATTTTCTTGGTAGGCCAGTACTCTGTAATCAAGGAGTAAGTGAAATGCAGCAGCCCCTAAGGTCACCCCTGCTGTATCTACTACAGTCTATAGAAGCATGGATATGAATTAGCCATATCTCTTTACCAGAAGGCAAAATGTATTTTTTTCTCCTGAAATCAGAGAAGAGGATTTAGGAGCCTTATGAGCGTGTGTTCACAATTTATCAGATGCACTTGATAATTTGTCCACTGCAGTAGGTTGCTACACGCACCAGCAAACTTTCATCTCCTGGAAGCTTATAGTCACTAACATTTTCTCAGGTTTCCAAAAGCAATTTCTAGGAGCAGGGAGACAAGATTGAATTTTGTTGCTGGCAGGAAAACCAGGTTTAACTCTGGCTTGATGTCAGAAGACATTTGAGAGCTGCAATAGAGCTGACCCTTATTCTGTGATGTACATGCTACTGACAATGCCAGAACAGAGAGTTCACTTCTGTCTCCCCATCCCCAGCACAGCAGTTGCTTTTGACTCCTGGCAGCTTTCACTGGTTCTGCAAATACTAGTGACAAGGATGAGGAGCACTTTCTGGATCTGACAGCAAATGGTACAGCAGAATGGATGGCTGCACAGAGGAACTCACTCTCCTCCCAACACAAAATAAATTGGGTAGGGATAGCCCTACCCATACCATCTATTAGGAGCTGTGTTTACACCATTCTATTCCCCAAACCATGCTCATTAATTTGGGCAAGTACTAGCCATCCTACTATTCAAACCTTTGCCAGGAAGTGTGCTAACAAATTAAGCATCATTGTTAGTCATAGAACTGTGCTCGAGTTCATGCTACTGCCCTACTTAAGTTTGTCAGCATCTCTATGTTAGCACATCTGGCTGAGGGACCATAGGCAAGACAAAGGACAAAATGGATCTTTCTGCCATTAAACTTCAATATACTCTGGCTGGGTATCTCACACATTGAGTCTGTCAGTTCTACTTATATCAGGGACAGAAAGGTATGGTCCAGATAAGTATGGCCATCTTGAGGGATGGACCCCTTGGTTACACAGTGTGAAACTTGGAGCAGGATTAGGAACACTTGTTCAATAAGCAACCCTCATCCAAACAATATGAAGAGAGGGCAGAGGAACAAACAAGAATTGTTGTTTACAGGCAGCAAAAGCCAGACATCTTCAAAGAGACTTTTATGGAAAAGTCTTAGTGGAGAACTGAAGTGCTGAAAGAAATAACTAAATGACATAAAAAGATAAAGTTAAAATCATGGCATGGGATAAGAAAGATCTACATGTCCTAGAAAAATATTCATCAACAATCCACCTCCATCCACTCTAACGAATAAAACCGTAATGCAACTAGGTATGTTGTATCTTCTGCACACTTGAACTAAGACAAGGAAAGGCACAGTCTGTGCAAAAATAGAGGTACTTAATGGTTTTTCAAGTATATAAATATTGGTACTTGAATACAATATGGTAATATCTCTCAAAGACAAAACTGAAACTATTTTTTAAATAGATAAGTTGTTTGTTGAATCATTACTGAATTCTAGAGGATCAAGTGCAAGCAGTATTTTCTGTTCCAACAACCCTTTAAAACCTTTTCCAGTTTTAAAATTCCAGCTACAGAAGCTGAGAACAGTGCTACTGGTGCAGTGCTTTTGCACTTAGCGAGGCAAAAATTGTTTAAGGTCAAAATGACACCACCTATAATATGAAAATAGCGCCTGATACAAAATTCCATAAAATTAAGCCCCAAACGTGTGTTTTTTTGAAACAGTTAATTGCCAGGTTGCCAAAAATATAAACACTAGTAATTCTGTGTGTCCAGTTTCAAAATGAATTCATACCTGAGATACTCTTAACTACAGACTAAAGACAAATAAGGAAAAAAAACTGTTCTGCATTTTACATCTTAGAAACTACTGCTTCCTTCTTTGCAAACACAAGGGGAAGCTTTTGCCTGTGGTATTGCACAGAACACATACCACTACAGGATGTTCATAGTTTTCTTCCTCTTTTTATTTAACCACAAAAATCAAGCACGATTTTACAGAGAGGGACCTATTTGGATGTCTTTGTGTATATTTACTGTCATAAACCAAGTGATGTTTCTATTTGCTTTGGCTGACTGAGGGGGAGTAAAGGAAAAAAATGTCTACTTTACAAAGAATGACCACATCTTAGCTGTGCTCAGAGCAAGTTGCCACATGGTTAGAGGAGCAGGAAATAACTTGCAGTTCACTCAAAGTAAGACTAAGCAATTCTGTGGTTTCAAATGTGAGCCTGTAGAGTTGCTGAAGCTGTGTCTTCCAGTATAAAGTTTCTTAATATAGCAGCTTACCAACTGGAGAGTCTGGTCCTCCCTGGAGAAGCAGTAGAGGAGGGTGGAGCAGAGCAAGAAGCCTGAGGAATATCATACTCTGGTTTTTCCTTTCTCTACACTTGCCCAACAGAAGTGGGTATGTCTGATGATACAGATAGTTCATCAGTAAGAAGAAAGTACTGAGAAGTAGGGGAGTAAGGGAGTAGGAGAAAGACACTTCTACCTAGAGATCATTGTGCAGCTTATGGATGGAGGGGCTGAAGAGAGAAAGGAAGATACTGGAAGCACTTGAGATACCAGATGGAAAGCTGAAATAAGGAGGGGAAACCCTTATGCTGTGACAGAAAGAGAAAAAGAGCACATGAAAGCTGAGACACAAGATTCAGACAACAGAGGTCACTGTGAAGGACTTTAAAGCAAATCAGCAGGATGGGGTTTCAGAAGAAAAAGTGGCTAAATCGATTCCTAAAACACCATTATCAACTTTACAGTAACATGCTGAGTAAAAACCTTAAAGCTTTATTTTCTAAATTGAAACTAAGAGTATTTTTAAGTCAATAAACTACTGATTCTGTGATAAACTGTACTAGGAAGGTTGTAAAACATCTCTTACTTATCTCTATCACTAAAGTAGAAAGATATTACTACAACCAATCAATACTTATTTTCTAATCCACAAATAATATACAGATAAATTAACCTCTTGGCTGTCACCTTCAGAGGGAAGAAAGCATTTACAATTTAGTGCTAAATTCCCATATGCAAATACTCTTGTTCTTCAGCCTAGACAGCAAGAAAAGTACTAGGCCTTGTTACTTAATACTCAGAAAATCTACCTAGGAATCCACATTTTAATTTAATTTTTTTTGTAAATAATCATAGCAAATGCTGGCTAACTTCTGGGAAAATCATTATCAATCACACTTGAAATAAATGTATCTTTTAAAAGTGTTTGCAATCTTGGAAGTATGAGTTATTAATGGAATACAGTTTTCTTAGATTTTCAAATATGAGAAAGCCACATGTTCTTTCTTTTGGTCAGTGTTTCTCAAATTGCAGGCACAGTACCTCACACACAAAATATGTTTGTTGAGCACAGATATGTTCCCATGTAACTATGCTGCACAGTGGCTAATTAACAAGGGGAGTTAAAGGCAAAAAACCCCTCACTTTGAAGTGAAATGAGATGAATACAGGAGAACTCTGAACTACACAAAGTTCTGAAGAGGAAACTGTGTGAAACCATCTTACAGAAATGGAAACACTTATGACCTTGATTAGCAAGCCTTAATGTGAGGTTTCAGCTTTAAGCTAAACAAAGTGGAGAACTGGAAAATGCATTAATGCTGTTTCTCAGAGAAATGAAAAAAAACCCCACAAAGCTTTCTCAGAGTGAGATTTTCAGGACAGCAAAATAAATGGTACAGGAAGAATAGTCCCAACAAGGTGGGGATGCATATACGAAAGCAAATGCCTAAGGTGAGCTGCAATCTGCAAATCTGCTAGAATGTCATCGAGCTCTGCAGGAGCAATTTCCTTGCCAGCAATGATCTCCACAGAACACTAAGTCTCCAGGAACTGAGTAATTCATTTACAGAACCTTCTTCCAGAATCACATATTCTTAACACAGGCATTCTAACTTGACATGTCTGAAGTGTCATTTATTGGATAAAATGAAGGCATGTCAGGAAAACTGCCTACCTTTAGCTCATGGGTGGCTGAAAATACACTACTGAATTTGAAGAATTAAGCAAGTGAGCAGCTTTCTAAGAAAGTATCCCTATGATTGTTTGCATTACATTTCTTCTTTTTCCATTGGGCCCTACTAGCACACTGCTCCCATCACGTGATTATCACAACATACTTCAGGATCTTAAAATTTTAATTGCAACTGTCCCTGACGGTATCTGCACACCTACTGTGCCCATTTTGCTGGTTATCCAGGCATAAGCAATATGTCTGGAAAACACAAAGTTTGTGTGGCAGCATACCCAAGCAAATACTTTGAGGAAAAAAAAACTTAACTTATACAGCATCTGACTGAGTCATGCCCTGGTAGAGTGGGCTCTTTAAAACCACCCACGAAGATACACTTCTAGTTCCATTAAATCTGCTTTATATGATTTATTGCTACAAGGAAAATAAACTGGCCAATAATAATTTAAAAACCCCCTCTGTGCCCAAGTAACACAACACAAACCTCTCTTGGGGAAACTGTACCCTAACCTACCAATAAGCAACTCTGCCTAATGCCCATGGCATTTTTTGTTACTTCCTATATTTTATCATCTAGGTATTAGGTCATGAAACCATAAGTCTCCTGCACTACACTAAGTTTTATTTCTGTACTGCAAAGATTCCTCTTGAGACAAGCCTATGAAACATGCTCACTGGAAGAGAGGGCACCATAAATCTCACCACGCAGCTTTAGGTGAACAGCAAACTTTCTCTGGCAAACTGAGCACTGAAAAGCTCACCAAACCCTATCTCCAGTGCAGACAGCTCTGCCCATAGAAGGTTAATGAAAGAATCAAGCCTTTGGTCATGATGGTTAATGAACTATTTGCAAAGTTCTTGGATGATATTCACTCATCATATACAAACTGCTTCAAGGTTTCACTCCATCTCTCCCAGCACTTAGGTAGGAGCTGGCACTAACAATTGCTGCCGTTGTTGGCAACTGCAGCCACTACTTACCAACAACAGCAGCAAACAAGTTCTTAATTTCAGCACTACTAGAGACACTAACAGTTGAGCAATAAAGGTCATAAGAAGCTCTACACAAAAGGCAGGTAAGTTTCTTTTCAGGCAGAAGTACCAGAACACCACTGAAAGAAGAGACTTGACACCAAAAGTTAAAAAATTCTCCATTATCACCTTTTTACCCTGAAATTACATGGTATAAGATGGATCTTATACACTCTGCTTGCTACAAACTGGGCTTACACTAAACCCTTGAGAACCCCAGAAGAAACATTCTAGGGATAACACATTTAAATTTCTAATTATGATCACATAATGCAGAGAAATCACATCAACTCCATTAAAGGAGTAAAAAAATATATTTTATATATTTGCACCCAACAGTAGACTCAGTCTTTATCCTCTAACAAGGAACTATCTCTTCCTTAGGTGCTCTCCTAAACAAATGGTATCTGGACATCTTAGTGGAAATCTTGTAGTCAAAACAGGACTGCTCATCTGAACCCTATGTTAAAACTTTGAGCTCTTCTAAATTCCACCACCTAATTCTTAGCTGTGAAGAGCTGGTACATAACAACATCACAGGCTTGTGACTACAAATTGTTTTCATCCTGTTGCACTGGTACAGTACAGGATTCCAAAGCATGTTATCAGGAGCATGAGTAGTATACTTGACCAGCTGATTAATCATAGAGATGTGAAGAGACTTTTGGCACCTGACTACCTCCAAAACAGACAAAAGATCTACAAAGTAGCTCAGAAGAGGATGAGAGAGGGCTGAAGCTTTAGCAGATTGAGGTACTTGTTCCAGGTCTGTATTACTAGATCACCTTCTGTTTAGCAACATAACACTTCACAAGAGAGATATACAGTGACTGAAATTTGTAGTAGGACTCATCTTTCCATGTCAAGACAAATTTATGTGTAGAGCACATGAGATACAAGCACGGTCAGGAGAGAAGGAACTGCTGCAGTCACTGAAGCAAAGACAGACTCAGCTAATAATTTTAAGTTTCTGTCTTAAGGTAAAGTTGAACAGGTGATTTAGGTAAGAGCCAGTGATACCTACTGACAGGGATGGAATTTTAACATCTAAATATCTTGTCTTTCACTCTTGAACTAAATCCCACAGTTTATGAATTGATATTTTGTATCAAATACATACAGCTAGGAGATACAATGCTTTGTAGAGCCTTCACAGGTAGTTTCAAAATGTTTTTCATCCATGGGTAAATAATCAGTTTACACCATACTTCACTACCTTAGCTTAATATCAAGCTGTGAGGAAAAGAGGCATGAGAAGCACTGTGACAAGAAACCCTACTGTAGATTGTTGGAGGCATTTTCATTATTGTGAAAATCAGTTTTGTAGGCACAGGTTTTATTCAGAGGAACTGTCAAAAACCAAGGGAAGATTATTAATGACAAGTTGTTTAGGGAGGGGACTCCAATGAGGCATCTGAATGTTATATGTCTTACAATGGAACAGGACAGACCTCAGAAGAAATCCAGGCATAACTCTCAACATTCCTCTGTTCCAAAACATCTTATCCTTTAAACTTTGACTTCTCCCTCAGCATCTCATTTAAAAACACATGCAAAGATGAGATAACCACCACTGAACTGATGACTCAGTTCTTCCTATCTGTTCATGAGATGACTCCTTTCCAAACTACAGTCTCAACCTTTTTCAGATGTACAGCCTGCAACATAACTTCTTAACTGAAAAGCCCCAGCACTTTTCAGCCACATGAAATTTCCCATTACTCAGAACTGTAGTTCCCCTTCAAGTCTCAGTTCATGCTATTTCATATATATGACATCTTTAAAATTCCTTTCTTGATAAAATGTTTAATTCCTATTATTTAAGAGATGCAACTGCAAATCAGGTTGGATTTTAGATCTGAACTATAACTGTAATTAGTGCTTTGGCTCAGATATACAATCTTATTCGGGTCATGTGCACTTCAAAACCATCCAAAACAGTTTTCTCAGTTTACTGGTGTGTCACTTCTCCTTTTTGCATTCTTTACCAGTTCCTGTTTACTATATCAACTATGGCAAGATTTTAAAAATAACAACCCATTCCTAGCCTTACTTACTTATCCAAGAGTTGAGTCCCACTTCTAAGCAGTATAAAATATCCATACTCCACTACCTACTTCTTATGTTATGAGATGTTTATGGTCTCTTTCCTAAGGCCTCTCACAGATATAAAATTATTTCTATGGAATAAACAATTTTTTCAGTGACATTACTCATCAGTATTAATAATGGAAATTATTAAAGTACCTGTTTTATTAAAAATTATTAATGGGACACCTAGTACTTGCTTTTCCTTCCAAAACTCACTCTTATTTATAGCTAAGCAGATTTCACCAAAAATTGTCAAGTTTGACAAAGCTACAAGCATATTTTGTTAATATGCACAAAAGTGAACTCATAGCTCACCCCAGTATAACTCTACATAGACATTTCTTTCTACATCATGACACAAAAGTTATTGACAAATTTCCACAGCTACTAAATTTCATACCTGATGTACACAACACATCATGTACCTGAATGAAAATTAGTTACATGCCTAACCAACAATGATAGTCCTAAAGAGCTAAATTACACTGGGTACTTGCTGTAATTCTACACTTCTACATTTAAATTCTATATTTCTACATTCTACAATTACATAGTTCTAAACATGAATTTATGTTTTAACCAAATTAATTATAGCTGCAACTTTGACCATTACCCAGTGGCTTGGTTTTGAAAACCTGATCTTTCATGGGCAAAGGTATTTTAATTGCTTATACATTCAAGTAAGCATTTTACAGCTCAGCGAGTGGGGGAAAAATAAAAGGGAGTTAAAAAAAAAAATAAATCAGTAAGCTTCTGAACACTTGCCTGCTATTCAATGAGACTCCCAAAGTATCAGTAGGAGTCAAGAAAATGGTATTGGCCCCAGCAATACAAACACAGGAACAGGTCTTTACTTCCCCCACTCCCAGGTAGTTTTTGTGTTTACCTGTCAATGTTACTTAAGATGCCACTGAAGTTATAGCAGCATTGGAAGTGCATGGGCTGCAAGTACTCAATCAAAATAAAGCTACTTGATAAATTCCTCTGCTTTTCTGCACAACAAAACCCAAGCAGTTGAATCCTCAATGATATTTCAAAGTAACTGCCTTGTTATCAGTCAAAAACAGAGCCAAAGACTCAAAACAAATCGGGTCCAGAGAGCCACATGCTTTTTAATCAAGCCCCTCAGGACTGATACCAGCACTATGCCCTCCATAAGAGCACTATAAATTATTACTACTACTACATAAGGAGTATCTAGGATCAGTTTAATGTCTCAATTGGCATTCATTTCACTACTGATGTAAACAACCTAAAATTATTAATGATATGGCAGATGCACATCTATGCCCCACACTGACAGAACCACTGTAGCAGCCTGGCAAGAGTCAGTTCCGCTGATGGAAAACCAAGCTTGTAACATCTTAAACTCAAAAGATTTTCCTTTCTTAAAAAGCTGCACTTAAGGCTGAGGTTTCACTAATGAATAATTCAAACATGGATATTAAGAGATCAAATATCATGTACATTATAGCAAAAAGGCATTTATCAGCACAGCATGCCAGCACTGATTCAACACTACTAGAAGGTCAAGAGAATCAAGAGTACTCTTGGGCTCCAGCAGACAGACACTGTGGACTGAATTCGGACTGATGAAGCTCTCCAGGTGTCCTTTCCACTTCTCTAATAGACATTACCCTCCAAGAGCCAGATGTGTTCGACCTGTTCATTAATCAGCTTCTGAACTGTCACCGTTTTTGGGTCATGCCATGCTAAGCCAAAAAAGCTCAAGAGCTTCAACACTCAAGTCCCCAAGATGGAGCAGAGACCCTCAATTACAGCAAGATGAGCCTATAGTTGACCTCCGGAACATAGAGAGCTGGGGGGAAAGGGGAAGGGAATAAATGGGCCACAACTAGAAAAACCTTGATTGGAAATTACCCCAGATTCTGTGTAAACCACAACAATGTGTAGTTTCACAAAAAACACAAAGCAAGTCATGTCTGTGAAGCTATCAACCTGTAACAAATGGTGTGACACTCAGACTCTGTTAAGATATTTACCTCCAAAGTCTGCTTTCAATATGCTATTTATGCAGAAGAGTTGAGAACTTGAGTAGGTGAGTGTTACAGCCGAGAGTAACAAAAATGAAAAGTGTGTGTGCTTGACATGGAAATCCAAGTTGTAAAAAACAAGCAATAAATCAACTAGGATGTACAAATTCACGTACCATTTTTTAAATTTAAGGAAAAGTTGAGGGAGGGGGTGGGGTGCAAAGGAGCTAGACATGACATGTGTGCCTGAAAATCCTTCAATTAGTTCAAGCTGTTTTGTACAAATTTTTTGCTTTTCAAAATACATGTTTCATGGTCACAACTTCTGACCCATTTGATTTAGTTACTACGGATGCATCTTATTTAACTCACTCAAATGTAAGTATCACCCACTTCCTGTTCAGTTACTACATCCTATACTTTCTTTGCAGTCAGTTTAACAAAAACATTTCACTTATGTGGAACTGTCATGACTGCATCGATATCCTGCTTTAAATAATTTTTTAATCAGTTCATTAAATACTCTTATAGCATTACAGCAAGATGCACAATGCCTAACATGAGTATTGGTGGGGTGTTGGGACACCAAGAATCAGACGACAGACAGGTAACAATTTAAAACTACTTCCAAATGGCAGCATTTTTTTTAAAAAAAAAGAAATATTCTTTCCATTTTTTCCAAAACACATTTTCTAAAAGCTGCTTCTTTTCTAAAGACAATGGTTAACTTTTGAAGACTTCAAGTAGTTCTTTGATGCAGATAAGCACAGTTTTAATAGTTGTATATTAACATGCAAGAAGGTATTTCAAAAACCAAGAACTTACTGATACACTCAGTAATGCATTTATGCTATAACTACTATGTTGCCCTACATGTGTGTACATATATAAACGAAAAAAATTTTGAACCACAGAGTATATGAACCTGTTGTTTAGGCTAGCAGAAGTACAGACTGAATCCAAGACAGGCCCAGCATTGATAAGAGCCTTCCTACAACTTCGTCAACGTCGTCTTGTTGTACAGCAGGTGCAGCTGGGGCTCGTCCCAACCTCGGCCACCAACAGAACATTTTCCTCCGAGCCCCGCGGCTGCTCCCTTGCTGGCCCATTCCCCTTGCAGAGCACAGGGCATCTGGGGGGCAGGACTGAGCCCCACCAACCCTTCCCCGGCAGCTCAATGCCGACGGACAGCGGAGTGCGGAAGGACGGAGCCCTCGGAGCGGCACGGCGGAGGGGGCGAGGCCGGGCCCGCCGCCCGGGGTAGACAGCCGGGCCGGGTCGGCCGAGGGCTCCGCAACCCGCGCTGGGGGCCGCGGCCGCTGCCGTTCATTGCCCCCAGCATCCCTGCCTCGCTCCCACCGTCCAGGGTGCTGCGGACGAGGTGGGGAGGGAGCGAGGCCTGCGGAGGCCGCCCCGCTCCCGGACACCGGGACGGGGAGTGGTGCTGACCGGGACGGGCGAAACTTCCGCAGCCCTCAACTTCCCGGCGCCCTCCCGCCGGCCCGTCCTCACACGCCCCCTGCTCGCCCCGGCCCTCGGGATGGGGACGGGCTGAGGGTCCCCGGCCCGGGAGCTCCGCGGGCTGCCCCCTCCCTCCTTCCCCGCCGCGGGCCGGGACTCACCACGCATTTCTTGCCGAGGAAGCTGAAGAGGCTCTCGTTCTCCTGGGGGGTGAGCAGCAGCGAGCCCACATTGGTGACCCGCCGCGGCTGCGGGGGCTGCTGCTGCGGGTTGCCGCTCATGGCCGGGGCCGGCCCGGCGCTGCCCTCGCTGCCCTGAGACCGTTGGCGCCCGCGGCCCCCTCCTCCTCCTCCTCCTCCGCTGCCGCCGCGGCCTCACAGCAGCCGCATCCCGAAGGCTCCCTCTCGGGGCCGGGGAAGGAGAGAGGCGGAGAGGGGCGGCGGAGCCTCAACCAGATGCCGGTGACCCGCGGAAGTGGCGCCGGAGATGGGGGCAGCCGAACCGGGGCCGCTCCGCGCTGGCGGCCGATCGCTCCCGCCCCTCCGAGAGGCGCTAAACTTCCAACTCCGGCCCGGCTCCGGCGACCGCACTATCCAACATGGCAGCGGGGGCGGGCGAGACCACAACGCGCGGCAGCCAGAGGGGAGGCCGGCGATCGCGCTGCCGCCGCGACCATGCGCCGTGCGGGCTGGGGGGGAAGGAGACGGGGAGAGGGGGGGGGCCTCCGCCTTCCGCTCCCGCCCCGCCGCGCCTCGGCAGCCAGCGGGTGAGAGCCACCGCCCGGGACCGCCCCCTCTGTACCTGCCAGGCCGGCTGAGCGGCTGCCGGGTGGAGGCGGGTAGCAGGAGAGGAGGAGGAAGTGAGAGGAAGAAGAGGAAGAGAAGAAGAGGAGGAGGAAGAAGAAGAAGAAGAAGAAGAGGAGGAGGAAGAGGAAGAGGAAGAGGAAGCAGAGGTCGCCGCCGCCGCCCCTGTCGTCCCTTGCCTCGGCTGGGACCGGCGCGGCGCTGTCGCGGAGGCCGTGGGAGCTGCCGGGGCTGCGGGCGAGGGGCCGTGGAGCCGTGGAGCCGTGCCGCCCCAGGGCGGGGGGAGGCCGGGGAGGAGGGGCTGTGCCGACCCTTAAACCGCAGCTGTTTCCCGAGGCAGGGCGCGGAGTGGGCAGGTCTCACGCAGGGGCTTGGGGTCGAGGGAACGAGGGTGCGTGGGAAGCCTTTAAATATTTTTTTTTTTTTTGAAACCTGATTTGATTCGTAGCTCGGAAATCTTTTCACCTTTTGTGTCAGAAATGAGAATGTTCCCTCGTGGTTCACCGTACCAATTACCGGGTCGGTTGTGGCCCCGCCGTGCCGCGTGGGTGCAGGGCCGCGGGTGGGCTGGGTGCGCGGCAGGAGGCGCGGCCCCGCCACCGCGTTGCTTAGCGCAGGCTGCTGCGCTTCGAGGGGGAACAGATAAAAATAGCGGTAGGTACTTCAGGCTCTCTGGGGGTCAGCTGCTGAAGAGAAATCTGCCATTGTCAGCTGGAGTTCACTTCCCCCCGCGTTTTTCCGTGGGACAGCCGCTAGCTGGGGTGGGGGTGGGAGACCTTTCAAAGCCCCGAGATCTGGAGCGCAGATGCCTTATGCCCCCACCCGGCTTTCAGCTGCCTGAAATGCTTCTGCTTCTCGCTTGTAAAGGTGCAAACCAGACGTCAAAGTGAGCACCTTCCAAGTTTTCTCAGTGGTTTTAGGTGAAGAATGTGTTGGCTTCATATCCTCTGATAAGTTTTTTGGCCATCTGGAAGGTGCTGAGGTAATCCACCCATGGTGATTTAGTTTATATTGCAGGAAAGGACTGAAGAAGCACTGAGGAAAACCTGTGAACAGTAGTCTTTGTACAAAGGTGTACTGGCTGCTTTTATATTTCAAAAGTTCATGTGGGAACAAATGGCAACCCAGTCTGGTCTGCTTATAGGCCCTGCAGAAGCAGCCCCCTCAAGAGCCTGTAACTGTCCAGAAACGAAAGGAAAAGAGAATGTGGTAGGAAGTCCTGAGCTTTCACCATAAAAAAGCATTTAAAATTTATGCATATACAGGACTTAATCAGCAGTTCTTGCACAAGCGAGCTGGGCCTTTGCCGAAAAGGAAATACATTATGAGCCAATGCTTTCAAAGCAACCTTCAGCAATCCTAGGTTCTTCAGTTTGCACAGAATCACAGAAAGTTGGGTGCTGGAAGGGACCTCAAAGGATCATCTAGTCCAAACCCCCTGCCAGAGCAGGGTCACCCACAGCAGGTGACATAGGAATGCATCAAGGTGTGTTTTAAAAGTCTTCAGAGAAGGAGATTCCACAACCTCCCTGGGCAGCCTGTTCCAGTGCTCTGTCACCCTCACAGTGAAAAAGTTTTTCCTTATATTTATGTAGAACATCCTATGCTCTGGCTTGTACTTGTTTCCCCATGTCCTATCATTGGATATAACTGAGAAGAGCCAGGGTCTGTCCTACTGGCACTCTCCCTTCTCCATGCTTTTAAACAGTAATGAGGTCACCTCTAATTTCATTCCTTTCTTGTGCAAGTATGTGCATATTTTAATAGAAGGGGAAGTTCTTAAACTAAAGGATATTGGCAGCATTTTGCTCAGTGAAAAAGCATGTGAAAAGATAAAACATGGAAGGTCTTTACAAGACACTTGATGTTTTGCTTTTATTAAGCATTTCTTTATATCTAAAGCTGTTTTAATGTAATTTGCATACCTTTGTTGGTGGTTACAGTGTAAAAAGATAAAAATATACCTTTGATGGGCACATGTTGGTACTGTCCTCACCTCTCTGACCACTTAAGTTCCTTGATTATTTTTTTTTCTCATTTCTGTTAACTTTTACTGTTTGTTCCTTATTGTGTAGTTTTTACCATTGAAAGAGAGTTCTGGGTGTTCTGAGTGGTAATGTTTTGCTTCACACTGTTCTCAGACCATCTGGTTGGTAGCTATTTGTAAGGGCCCTCTAACCTTCAGTCTCTATTGTTAGGATTTTGTTTGCTTTTTCAATAAAGGTATGCAGGAAGGGGAAGGAAAAAGGTTTATTTTCAGACCTGGTGGTTCATTAATTATGCAAAAGCTGTTTCTGTCCTTATATTGTGGCAAAGCACTGAGTCTTGAAGGGAAATGGAAATACCAGTGTCTGGTTATAGGTCCAAGGGACCCACTGAAAAGTAGATATTTATGTTTTCAGTAATATCAGCAAAGAGTTGCTATTCCTGCATAAAACATCTTGTTTCAAGCAAATGTCTCTCAAGGAAAGCCACAACCTAGAATTACCTGTATATAGCTGGAAGAAATTGCAGTGCTCTTTCTGACCTCTCTTTGGGAAATTGCCATTGCTGTTTATCTGAAGCTTTCCTCTGAATTTCTCACTGTAATCCTTTGGGTTCCGGGTGTGTTACCCACTGCTGATATCTGTGAGTGTTATAGAAAGCTGCTTTTTGGGTTGTTTTTTTCCCATTTCAGGATACCAGCCTGTTAGCACCAAGGCACTGAAATACATTGGAGGTGATGTAATGTGTATTGATATAAACAAGTGTAATGGTTGTGAATTTTTATATAATAAGTACTTACTTAATAAACAGCTTCTATGATCCTTTTCAGACTTTGACAGAAAATGTGAATCTCTGAATTTTGTATTTATGTGTGGACATCTACAGTAATTTTTCATACTTTCATAGTTAGAATTTCAGAGTTTAAATATTCACACAATTTCAGAAATAACATTCTGCAACAGAAAAGTCAGTAAAAATGTGAGGAAAACATTCTGCCTAAAGTTCCATTTTTTAGCACTATGGATCGTATTTTAAAGATTTTATCAAAATCTGAATTATCTAAATGCAAGAAGATGTTTGGTCCCCGAGGATTTTTTTTGTTTTGTTTTGTTTTTAGTACAGTCACTGCATTTCCCAAATCTTGGTTTTGTTCCAGTCCTGAATTTAAAAAAAACATAGTTTGGTTTTATGGGTTTTCTTACTTTCATGAAGTTTCATGAGTTGATGACACTGAAGTTCAGGCTGGCTTAGTGGAGAACATGGCTCTCCATGGAAAAAGCTTTCCTGCCATCTCTCTGTCTTCCACCTCCTGCTCGGTGACAAATAAAGCAGCAGGGGACAAGTGCAAACCTTGCTGCAGTGGCCACATACACATAGTTGGGGGACTTGTGATTACTGTCACCTCGGGAGAGGTCTGTCAGCAGGGCAGCCCAAGAATGAACAAAAGGGAGGAAGGGCTCGTTTCCTTCAACATCCTTTTTCATCAGGCCTGTAGAAAACTCCGGTCCACTTATCGCAAAACTGCCTGTGGTAACCAAAAAAAAAGGAACTGTCTTTGTGGTGGGAAGTGCATTTTGAGCTGTGAAGACAGAAGTTCTCTTTTTTTTTTTTTTTTTTTTTTTTTTTTTTTTTTTTTTTTAAAGTAAACCATGTTATTTTTCTCAACAGAGACCTCATTGAAGAGGACTGGGTTTGCATCATTAGTGAATTAATAGCAAATAACATATTAGTTGTTTTAGTGGCAAGAGGTTAATTTACTTCTGTGCACTGAACCTTTAAATGTTTCGGAATCCCAGCCTGCTCTGGAGGTAACTGAATCATTTATTAAGTTATGGCTCATTTCAGATTCAGTCACTGGGTTTGCTTTCTCACAGAGATTTTATGTTATCTGTTTCAGGCAGGTAACAGTCTGGAAGAAAGAGGATCTGAAGTGTATGGTGGTTCTTTTCTCTATATTTAATTTTTATGCTGTAGTTTTCAGGCACAGAAGAACATGAAGTATCCACAAAAGTTGCAAAGTTAGCAAGTTTTATTTTAATTAGTCAGGAAAGCGTCTGCTAATGCCATGTGGATGTAGTAGCGTCAGTAGGAAGAATCCTCTTCTTTTGTGGGCAGGCCATGAATCAAAAGCGTCCTCACTGCAAGAGTGAGCAGGCTGGGCCCTGAGAACCAATGCCATGGGACAATAGGTTCTTTCATTTCTTGCACGAATGCTGTCTTTTTCTCTCAGTGTAGCCCCTGTTACACGTGGCTTTCTGTTTGCCGTATCTTTTCTAGCCCTCATTTTTTACCTCAGGCTGTTTACCTGAAGGAAAGTAATTTGTACCCTCCCTTTTTGCTCAGCATAGGGTAATGTTTATTTTTCTTCGGATGTAGGATCATACTTTCAGTATGCTGAAGTAAGATGAGCAATTCTGTTTGAACTTTGAAATTAGTTAGGGAGAGCTCTAGCTCTTTTCAAGAGCTCCTCAAGAATTTTGCAGCCTGAAGCATTGAATTGTATCACTCCCCTTTTCAAGACTGTGGAAAAGATGGACCAAACAAGGTATTGGAAGTTGAGGCATCCTCTCCCTTTTCTTAATACTTATTTGTTGATCATGGCCTGCAGTAACTGTGCAACAGCTCTGTAGCTGGTCTGTAAATTAGGGGAGAACGTTTTTCTCTCTCCATCTCAGCCAGCATGTAGCCTTGCATCAAAGCTTGTCTTCAAAATTGCATAGCACAGTTTGTTGAAACACTGTTTTTATTCTCTTTGCTTCTTTTACACCTTAGCAGAAGTCTGACTTCTGGGCTTTACACCCAGCAATACCCATGAGTGGAGTAAATAGCTTCATTTTGATTTATCTGCAGGTATTAAAAGGAATATTTATTCCTTCCTCTAAGTTTCCACACATTTTTTAAATTCAATGTAATGAAATCTCCCTCAGCCATTAGTCAGCCACCATAAATCTCAAGAACTTCACCATTAAAAAAAAAAAAAAAAAAGAAAAAGAAAAACATGTTCCTTCCTTACTGCAATCTGCAAACCCATCGTTAGAGCACATTTCCTTAACAACAGAAATCTTGCTGTGGCTTTGAAACGTCAGTTCTTGTTTGCAGCGTGACTGACCTCCTCCCCTGATCAACGTGGTTCTGACAAGGAAGCCTCATCTCTACTGAATTGAGTTCAGATGCCACCCTTTTTACTCTAAGCACTAAGTGAGTGTGTACTCACCCTCTAACAACTGGCTTGAGATCAGTAGTTTACTCCCAAAAGGTCAATGAACAGCTGGCAAATATGCAATGCAACTCAACAACAATTGCAGTTTGGATGCTGATGGATGACTTGGCTGTCATGTAGTTGTTTTTTTGGCTTTTGTGTTTGTTGGTTTTTTTGTGGGGTTTTTTTTTGTTTGTTTTGGGTTTTTGTTTTTGTTTGTTTGTTTGGTTTGGTTTTAATTCTGTATAAAACCCCTAAGGAACAGGCATGAACTGCACCTCAGTTTTTGGGTTGTGCTGGGGCTCATTCTACCAGCTCCTCACTGCAGCCCTGTGATGTGTCAGGGCTGGCTGTGTCCTGCCAATCCTGTTCTGCTGCTGCTGCCACCCTCCAGGAGGCCAAAGAATGAGATCCCATCAAAGGTCAGCCTTCAGCTGGCAGATGGACACAGGCCTGGGGTTTCACAGTTGCACCAGACCACTGTCTCTGGTGCATTAGTGCTTTTTTAATCATCTTGCTTCTGTGTGGTTTTGCTAGTTGATGCAAATATTTATGGGGGGGGGAAAAAAAAAGAACGGTCTTTCTGCATCATTGTTCTTGAAGGTGTACGGCTCCACCTCATAAAGCAAGACTGAGAACATGTATATCTTGATCAACCTGGTTTTTGTGTTCAGGGAGTTTACTTATATTAGCTCCAGGTCAACTAGAGCCACTGGTGTGTTGAACTGTGTTGTTTTTATAGGAAAAAGAGATTATGCTTAACAAATCCAGAAGCTTAACAAATGTATGCTGTAAGAGCCTTAAGAAATATAAACAAAACAAAGCTGAACATGCTGCATACTAGCCTGAGAAGATGGATGAAAACCATCTATTTTATTCTTTTTCAGAACTACATGTGCAGTCAATTTACTGTTGATTATATGTGTTATGCATCAACAGGAAAATCTGCACTCTGTCCAGTTGTTTCAGCTATAAAAGTAAATCTCTTGTTTTTCGTTGCATCATGGTAAGTAAAGATAAACAAATTTCCTTATGACATTAGGAATGTCTAGAATTTAGCACAGCCAGCCATGTTATTTTAATAGGTACTTTCCTGGCTGCCCTATTATTACTTTCAATTAAGAACTCTTCCCAAGGAATGCTAAGATGGCACATACAAATTATATCTGTGCTTTAGGTGGATATCTGCTTTGCTCATTGTCATCAACTCATCCTGAAGGAGAAGTTATTTTAGGAGAAGTAATCTAGCTCATTTTTTCTTTTTCCCATGTAAAACATTGCTGTGTGTATAACACAGGAGTGTCTGAAGCCCAGCACAGACGTGGTGCCCAGGTGCCCTGTAAACACATGGAAGAAGCCAGCAGCTGATCTGGAGGGAGGTGACATTAAACTTGGAGAACCATCTTTGAATAAATATTTGTTCTGTGTGCTATAATCTGAAGTATAGAATTTAGTTAAGTTCCTTTAATCAGTTTGCTTTCTGTATTTCTTCATGACAAATTTTGGAGGATGTGTAACTTTTCTTTGGTAGACGTCATGGTTCTTCAAGCCTACCATGATGTGTTAAATTATATATATATATATATACCTGCTTCAGACCAACCATTTTTCAGGTTATGGGATGTTTTTGTGGATTTTGAGGGAGACAGACTGGTTTTATTGGAACGCCAGATTTGTTTTTGCAGTGTTAGCTGGAAGAGCATAGCATACAATGCTAACCTGCTTTGTCCAGTTAGCTTTCTTGGCCTTGAATTTTCTTATATCTCTTTAAGAGATGAAACCATAACTCTTTAAAATACGCTCACAGTAACTGCAGTATCATAAGGTGCTGTTCAAAACCTAGAAACCTACAGCAGAGGCAACGAGGATTTCTGGGAAAAGACTTGGTACTGCTACAGCAGTTCTTTCACAGAGGTCATGGCGGGGAGCCAGAGGAGGTTGGTAGACAGCTCGGCAACCAGCAAAGAACAAGTTTGTCAGCATGTACAGCTGATTACCATGAGAATAATTTTCCATAAGCGTAGCCTGCAGAGCGTTTGCTTAAGGGGGGCAGTTAATTTTCACTAAAGTTTCCAAAAGCTCTGCCGTTTTTAACTGTGGCAAAAAGTAATTTATACAGATCAGATGGAATAAGGCTTAGTACAATTTTTATACTCTTTCAACACTACCTGCAATTTGCAGTAGGATGAGGTATTGTATTTTAGCATATCTAGGCAATGTAAGATTATTTATGTAATTATACATTATGACAATTATTTTGGATGGGTGTTTTGATTTGTACTAGCTACAGTGATCAGTTCAGAACAAGAAAACATGAGGCGTGTTCTTACTGACAAAAGAGAGAGCCTTTAGTTACTTCATTCTCCTGCTTGTGAATGTCATCTAGATTGCTAGCATGTAACCATAAGAAATAAATCCATTTTCTTTTTTAGGTTGCTCATAGTTATAACCGTAGGGGGACTCTGTAGGAATATGTGTGGTCTTGTGGTGTTTAAGTCTTTATGGTGCTCTGTAACCCAAAATCTCTAAATATAGCTAAATCATGGTTCTGATCTCCAAGGCAGGTTTAGGTGTGTTCATCTGCTGCACTGTACCCATATTTCTCATTTCTCTGGCTACCTCTGTGTTCAAGGTCAAGGCTGAAAGAAACTATAGTACAGCCACGTGTCACATGGAGGCTTCCTTCACACTGAAATCATCTGGTGATAGCTGATTGCCAGAGGAATGGTACAAAGCAGATGGACTGGAATAAATGCATGAACTCAAAACTTCCAAAAGATAAGACAAAAAACCATTCAAATTTACAGTGAAAAAATGTTTTTGATGAGATAATAACCTATTCAATTTTTAACATCATTCTTGAATACATAGAATGTTTACCTAAGTCTCTATAACCATGTGTGTTTCATTTCAAATATGATGCAATCCATAACCTGCAGATTGCTTAATTTTTGCAATATGAGCTGTCATTATCAATTATTTATTGTCTTAGAATACGAGAATCAGAATATTAGCCAGAAAGAATACAGTGGCTTTGAGGATGAGTCATGGGAATGAGATGAAATTCAGTACTAAAGAGCACAGTGCTTCAGTGCTTCAGTGTTTCAGTTGAGGATGACTGAGGAGGAGACCTGAGTATGGCTGGGATCTGCCCTGGCAAAGTGGCCTTAGAAAGGTGAACACAATTCCCAGGGCCCTGCTAAAGCCAGGGAGATATTAATGCAAGGCTGTAATGTACCTTATCAGAAATAAGGTGCCTGTTTTCTCTCTGCCCGTTTAGTAGAAGATAAATTTAGATTGGAACAGGTTCAGAGGAAAGATAGTAGGTCTGGGAAAACAGGAAAGAAGAGATGAAGTATCATGGCAAACCAAAAGGACGGAAAACTGGAGAAAGGATATAACTTTTTAAATATAACTTGCTTCCTGATGACTGAATAGATACACTTTCTGTTGAATTGATATAATTTCTGTGCATATGTGTAATTTCTAAACCATCCATAATGACTGCATCCTTGAGTATCAAGTGATGAGGGACTTTATGAGGAATGCCTCAAAGAAGAAATATCTTTTTTTAGAGAAAAGGGCAACATTAGTTCAAGAAAAATGTTTAGAAATTAGGAATGGCTACATTTAGACAGAAATGTACAGATTCCTAACTGTGAAGGTAGTCTGTAATGTGTCTCCAGATGGATTAAGTGGGGAGAAAAAAACAGACCTGCTTTTAAGCTGGAGCTTGAGACATTTATCAAAGTGATTCTATAAAGTGTTGCTGGTAACATCAAAAAACAGAACTTAATAATTCAGAAAATCGCTTAAATTTTTCTGTTCATATTTGTCTTTCAGGTCTCTTACCATCTACATAGTAATAATAAAACCACTCACTGCTATAGAAGGAATTCAGAATCCTTCGTCTTAAGTTGTATAAAACTAATAAATAATTTGGGGTCTGTTGGAGAATAGTAGCTTCAAAATAAATCTGTCAAATCTTAATTTAAGTCTCTTTGGTCTGTAGCAGTGAAATGTCTCTGAAAGAAAATACACAATAAAATATGTCTCATGGGTCTTGTCAAAAAGCTTTTTCTTTCTATTTAGCACTTTCCAATAACAGACAATCTCTACTGCATTTAATAAAAAGTAGTAAAATTACTGAAGCTAGAACTGGTTGCTGGTGCATTTAAAATTTTAAAAAGTTTAAAATCTGTCTGTACAGTGTACTACTTGCTCTCTATATCTAGAAGTCAATAGTTAACTAAAGTCTCTCTGTGAGGAAGTTTCCATTCCGAGTCTTAAGCACTGGATCAACAACCTTGATAGAAATTTAAATGCAATCCTATTAAAGTTCTAGAAATGCTGAAGGATAGATATCTATCCATGTGTGCAGAGGCACAGAGATGCAGTATCTCAAAGAATTCTAATTCTAATTCTATATGTGGGGAATTTGTGTAGCTATGCAAAAGCAGTAATGCACTGCTGGGCTGGAACACTTCTGGCATCCCATTGGGAAGATGGACTATCTAATGGTACTGGACCCACCAGCCAGCACCAATTATCTAAATGGTGTTTTCCCACAGGAATAAAGCAACAGTCACATAAATAAAAAATGGGTTTTCTTTCAATTTTCAGCCCATTGGAGATGCTCGTTGTTTTTGCAAGCATCATTTTAAACAAGTGCATCATTTGAAACTACTGCAAATAGCTATCACAATATTTCTTGGCGTGTATTTTAAGCACACAAAATTTAGAAAAATAATTTCCTCTAAACTTACATTGCAGATTCATCAACATTTTCTGTATATCTTCTAAACTATGACCTTGGCTTCAATTTCACTCTCTTGCAACTGCCGAATTTGGCCACAGATTTTAACCTTTATAACCTCTGGCTAACCTGTAATTGAAAAGTAATTTTAAAAATTTCAACCCTTGTCACAAAAAAATAAGATATGCATAGCAGAAATAATTTTTTCCAGTATTAAAAATAATAGTTCGGTGAATGTGAAGGCCAGTCAACCCACTCGGTATGCTAAGCATACACACTGAGGCAAAAACTAGAGAGATCACAGATAATGTATTGGTGCAAAGGAAGAATGCTGAAAAAAGGAGATGGGAAGGTGTTGCACACCTTTTTTGAACAGCAGAGAAGACAGCAGCAGCAGGTTGGGAGTGTGTGAGCCCCCTGTTCTGATTGACTCCCAGCACTTGTAAGTGCCAGTGCATGATCACACTTCTGTGAAGCTGCCCCTAAACACTTTCTCAATTCTCAGAGCAGTTCTCAGAGCAGTTCTCGAGGCCTACATAGATCTGTAAGCATAAAACCCACTGCTCCCTACATAAACCTCTTCTGCTGGTCATGCACACAATGCTGCTCAAGTCATTTCTTGTTTTCACCCTTCTGTTACCACAACCTCTATAGATCACTTGAGCTACAGCACTGCTACTGGCTTTCTGGGAAAGGGCATCTCAAGGTGATGGGCAGCTGTACATGGGGACACAAGCCCTGGCACTGGGTTTGTGAGAAGAGATGAGTGCCAAAAGAGAACTGTGGTGAAGCTCTGCTGCAGTTCTAGTACTGCCATTGATACTTTCTGTCTTGTAGCCATAATTTTATTCACTATCTCCACTTCTACATGTTATTTCTTCTTTCTTAATTTAAAGCAAACAGTTGCTTAGTGTTAATAGCTGGTCAGTCTAACTTTCCCTTCTCCCTCAAAAGCACAGTTACTAATAAAATTCAAAGCTTGTGCTTTGCTGTACTGGTTTGTAGTCCTGAGGAAACTTCATAGCTAAAGTTATGCCAAAAGTTTTAAGAAGCAAACAAGCAAAACCCAGTAAACAATCTATACAAGTGAGTTGTATTTCCACATATGCTTCTAAGCAGCAATCAGAAATGTGAAATATTTGGAAACAAAATTGTCCATTAACTAATGCAGTCCATAAAAGTTAATCAGCTGTAAGGTACTCTCTAAAGATTAGCAGTATGTGTGCACAGGGGGGTAACCCCTCTGGCCCCAGTGAAACAGGCACTTTGCAAGTCTGTAATGCATCAGACTCATGCATTCTGGCTCATGACAGCCCACCATTACAAAAGCAGCATGCTCATTTACAGTTGGGTTTCTTTAAAATTGCCATTTATTGCAGAGATAGGAACATTTTTTTTGTGTGTGTATGTACGTATGTGTATATATATATATATATATGTATTGCTGCATATATCATCACTGATTTTTCTTATCCTGCACTGCTGTCCAACAGGGATGCATCCTCCCCACTTGAGTAATGCAAAAGTCTCACCAGAGAACCGTTTGCCTTCCACAATCTTGAAGACCATAGTTTGTCTTTGGCTTGACAAATACCCATTATACTGGAACTTTTGCACCAGCTAAAGCTTTTAATGTGGTTGTACTGTCTGGATGAGATCTTACAGCACATGGCCTGAAGACAGGAAGGACTTCCAAGAAGGCAGAGCTTTTTCCAGAGAAGCTTTGAATAGCTATGCTTCCTCACATGGAGTTTTGAAGTTGCTGCTGGTCATCCGAGACAATTGGAATACAAAATAATGTGGAAAACTCTCAAAGCACTGATGTGTTTGCTGGTTTTGTGAGCAGCTGGCATGTAAATGTAAACCTCCTCCTGTGGTAAATATTTACAATGAATCAGAGATTTGTAGTGGGTGCAAGTTGAGCTCAGTAGATGTTTGAGAATTTAAATACACAGTGAACCTGACTACTTCTCCAGTGTGTAGTCTTATCTGCAGTGAGGTAAATGAGAATTTTACTAATGAAAGGTTTGAGAACAATCTTGAACCCCCAAGCAGCCCTTGAGTATTCTGTTTTCAACCACTCAAAACCTGATCATAAATATTAAGATATTTAAAATATATAATTATTGAACGAAGAAATTGCCAAATGTGTGTGCCTTACTATCTGAATGTTAAATATCTCTTTTTGATTGATAGATACTGATTAGGAGAAATCTGGATGAATCTTTTGATGTCTTCCATTTCATAGCAATTTACTTATTTTCAGTTTTTCTAATGCTCCCTCATTGTGTCCTGTCATAAATCCTTAAAAGGAGAAACTACATCCAGGTGTTGCCCAGTCTAATAGAGGCAGATAAGGAAGTGCAGGGAACATTACAATTTATATGGGAATCAGTATGATGAATGGTGATGACCAGGCTTTCTGCAATTATAGAACCAGTCTGGGGTTGTTTGGTCTCACTCCAAATTTTTGTTTGAAGTGTTGAGGCCAAGTTTAAAGTTTAGAGGATTTTCCATTGATATTACATTCTTGTCTTTAATCTGCAATGATGGGCTGCACATGGCAGGAGAAGAGATTTGAAGAAAGGTCCCAGCTGCATCGTGCTCACCATCCAGCCCAGGGTGCTGCAGGAACAGCTTCTGCTCAGTGGCATTTTCAACCCAAGAAGCAGAGCAAGAGATGGAAAGGTGGGTGGCATGGCTGGCATTTTAATGAGACAGACTGTTTCTAACATGCGAAGAGATTCAGTCCAAGAACTGGTCAAAGGATCAACCAGATTTTTGCCTTGCCTATAACAGAATTTCCATAATGATTTGGTCTGTTCAAATGCTTACTACAACCATGCAGGCAGAGAGCCTATGCAAACTCCTAAATTTGCCAAGGGCTTTTTTTGGGGCTTGGAACTGCCCTCTTCCCTTAAACATGGGACATTTAACTTCTGGAAAGTGTATCTTAACCAAATAATGTCCACACAGTGTTTCTGTAACCTTTTGTTTTTCTAATAAATGCTCTCAGCTTATTGCACAAGGTTCTGATGTCATTCCTCATAGAGTGAATAACTGGGCTGGTTTTCTTTATACACTTTTAATCTCTCTTGCTCAATCCTACAAATTCACAGGTATCTAGTTAAGGCCTTGCTAAGTAAGATTTTGGGGAAGCACTTTCTTATTGTTTGGCTTTACAGCTATACATACATACACACAAATAAAGTTTTGCTTATTCATGATTAAACTATGACATTATTTTACAGCATGCATCTGTGTAGTGTCCTTGAACATCCCTTCCTAAGACAAGAAAAGATCATGGGAAGGAGATCTCCGATAGGAATCTGGGTATATCCCAGATTCTTGTAGGTGTTTTCTGAGTCAGCACTTCCAAAATGGAGACCTTCATCACCTTGAGGGTAAGGTGTGGCATAAAGACCAGATGAATAATTCCATAGCAGCCTAACCTTTAAGAATTGGAAGCTCTAAAATCTGTGTCCAGAAACATGTGGCTGCCAGGTTTGTCCAGAAAAAAATAATTGTCCAGGTTGAAAATTAAATCAGTTGGGCATTTTCTGTTTTTCCACATGAACTTTGGTCAATAGTAAGCTCTGAACTGATGTCCTGTGTCACATTGGGAAGATGGGCAAGACCTATCCCATCTCTTCCTCTCACAAGAGAGTAACTCCACACCTTGCAAGTGGAGGGAAACCATGGGCAGCAAAACCAAGCAGCCTTCTTTTTTCTGCCTATGCTTCTGGGAGTGGTTAGTCCTGTGATGTGCTCAAAGGAAGGAGCTGTACCTGGGTGCCTTAAAGTTCAGCTTTCTGTTCAGCAACAGGGAGAAAACCTTTGAGCTTTAGTCACAAGGAGTAGTACCAACACAGGGCTACATTCTCTGTATGAGTTTCTTGATTTTGGAAGGAGCATACTCATGTCTAGCTTTTGCTTTACAGCCCAGCTCATATTATGGCACTGATTTTGGAAAAGAGTTGCAATTAACAGGAAGTATCTTAGGACTAACTTATATTTCAGTGATTAAAATGTGCAGTTATTGTAACTTTGAACATTAACTTTTGTGAATGCCACTTTATATGTACATTTATCACACGGAAAAGGAATTGAAAGCACTTCTAAATGTAAAGCTACCAGTGCTATAATATATAGTTCCTTTCATAGGTTCACAACAAAGCATGATTCCAGCCTCTTGATGTAGCATGTGCAGCCCTATATTAAGCTGTTTTAATGGCTCTTAATTGAGTTTTGATCTTTAGAGCTTGTTTTTGAAATCCATATTTAAGTTAGTCTGTATTAAGTCATTTGGAACACTGAATTAAATACCATCTACAGGGCTCAGAAAAATCTTGATAATGTCATTTATATGAAGCACACAGGGTGGTATTCATTTAACTGCATGCAGATCACTCTGGGAGCTATCAGTGTCTACACTAATCACATCATTTTCCCTTTATAACCAAAGAAGAGAAAGAAACACTTTAGGGGTATGAGTCAGCTGATCTCTTTCAGCTACTTAGTGTACGATGGGATGAGCTGCACCTTAAAAGCAACTTCAAAAGGATCCTTGGTGACCTTGGTTCGGGTATAGACATTTGTACTGGTGCTATCTGAGGAGCTGAATCCCTTTGAGATGACTGACAATAATTATGGATATGTCTTTAAATAAACAACTTCAATCTCTACACATTTTACTCTCTGCCCTACAGATGTTTGCATATTAAACAAGCCAGTAATACTCTATCATCACCAGCACTCATGGTCTTTTCTTTCTCCACAAGTCTGACTAGTCCTTTAAAAACAGAAGAAATAAGGGTATGAAAAAAAAAAACAAACTGAGAAAAATGAGTCTACATCTTTATAATTCTCAGAGTGAAAGTACAAGTCTTTAAGCAAACTGAAATCCTCTGTATCTAGTTGTGAACAATTTTGACACACTCCTGGGAGTAAGGCAGAGCCACTGCAAATATAGCCATTGCTTTCTTGGTAGACACATTTTACCTTTTTTGTTTTGTTTTGTGGGGTTTTTTTTTTGTTTGTTTGTGGTTTTTTTGTTTGTTTGCTTTTTGGTTTTTGTTTGAATGCTGTTTATTTGGTTTGGTTTGGTTTTTAATTTTCGGGGGTTCACCCCAAAAGAGTTTTTCAAAAACCACTCACAGACACTAACCAATGTCTAAGAAATGTCTAAGAAATCCATGTAGCCTGGTAAGTTATTCAAATGTTGTGCACTTTTTGCATAATAAAGCACAGCTCTGCTCTAAAGTCTCCTGAAACAATTATTTTTTTACACTCTCTAGAATTCTGAAAACCAAAAAGAGGGGAGGGGAGAAAAGGGTTGGGGAGAGGGCAGGAGAGGGATGAGAGGAAAGTGAAAACCAACTGAATTTACTGAAGCAAGAACACTTTCATTTTCACCACAAGATGGTGCCACTTCCTCAACTTAAAATGCGATTTTCCTTTGAAAACAATATAAAAATGACAGGAAAATTAATTCCCATGGCAAGCATGATGAAAAGCAGAAGTCCTACTGGTGCCTTTAAAATAGTGATTAAATGGGATTTAAATGACGTGGTCCTTACGCTGGCCTCCTCCACGAGAGTTGAACACATCCTGCATGAATTCAGGGAAGTATTTGCTAATCTGTGTGGCAGAAATAGCCTCAGAGGGCATATTGTCACTGCCAGCTCTGCAGAGTCACACTGCTTGGTCTGACTGCATTTTTGTTTCTTTCTGCACACCATCAAATTAACAACTTAGCAAATTTCAAGTTATTATATTTAAGGACATGTGCTAAAGGGCAATCTGCAATTTAAAAGGTGTGGGGTTGCCAATGTGTGGCTGAGAACGTCTGAGAGGCTTCATTGCTGGAAAAGATTGAGTGGAAAACTGACAGCTTTCCTTTAGGTTGCTGCTGGGTTTCCAAAGTTGGAACATAGAAGAAAAAGTCAGCAGACTGCTAGATTTAAAATGCAAAGTGTAAGAAGAGTAAAAAAGTCAAACAGTCAGAGTTTCATTTTTATAGACCCTTCAGAAGAAGACCTTTTGTGATGGTAACTGCTCTTTGTTACTGTCACCTTATTAAGGGTGAAAACGTGAAAGATTAAGAAGCCAATTTGCTGTCTTGCACAATGCTTCATCTGTAAAAGTATCTTCAAGTCAAATACTGAAATGTCAGGAGGTGGTGAAAGTGGCATCAGCTACCTGTCCCTGTACTCGTCTGTGCTCTGCTCATCTTCCTCTGGGTGCTCTGGGCTTTGCCCTCTTCTTCCATCCATACCACAGCATCTTCTACCTGGTTTCCTGGTTGGTTTCTCTGCTTCCACTCCCACTGATTTAGTAGCTGCTTCCACTGTAGGGCAGCCAAAGAAGTGCAGGGGACCAGAACAATGTGGAAGCCCTGATTTTGTTTGGGGTTCAAGTAACCCCAAAATAGTGTGTAGTGATGCGATAACATTGGGCAAACTTGACCACATGCCAGTCCAACACATGATGAGAATACATTGTAATTTTTTAAGAATTGAGGTATAGTTTTATATTTTATCACACAAATTCTAATCTGTATTTAAGGTGGAAAAATCCACCTTTCATTGAAAAGAATTGTGTGCCTGATTCCTACTGAAAGTCAAACCACATAGGCTTCTGCATCTCTCAGGCAGTCTGAATTTGGTTTGAGGGTATAATCCAAAACTATTTCTCTTCAGATGGTTAGGAGCAGCAGGAACAGACTGGTTAGGAACAGACTGAAATTGTTTCAAGTGTTTTTATTGTTCAACTGAAAAACAGAAACTCTAATACAAGCAGCTGGATGACAATGCATGAATTCACTTCCCAACCATGAAGAAGTCATTATTGTGTCCAGGTAATTCCCCACTCACACCTGGCTTCTTTCCTGGCCTGGGTGACACAGTGTCATACCTATGGTAATCCCTAATTCTTTAGGGAACAGGTTGTTAAGCACCTGAAGCAAATTACCATCCCAGTGGGGGTCAAAAGTCATAATTTATTTCAAATTGCGTAAGTATGGGATATTGCATGAGTCAGGGTAGTATGAGGGCTCCATACCCAGTTTATTTAGGCAAGCTGCAAGCCAAAGGATGTGTCCCAGGCTAAGTCACACAGGATGTTTCTCCCATGCCCAAATAATCAGGTTCCTTATGGGAGTTCCCCATATGGTCATGTCTCTGCTTGAAAAATGGAAATTAGTTTGAAGAGGAAACACAAGCAGTTGTGGAAAATGATTGTGCTGTTTCCTTGTATTGCACAGAAGCCTGCATTTGAAGTTATGTTTCAAGGCCCTTGGTTTTCACTGCTTCTGGAAGAACCAAACTACATTTCATTTTTATTAAACTGACCAAAAAAAAAAAAAAAAAAAAAAGGGAGATTAATAGAGAGAAGGGAAAAAGAAAAAGCAGTTTCAAAACTAAGGTTAAGGTTTTCAAAGAAGGGGATGTATTTTGGGTTAAATTTTACTAGAAACCTCACTGCAGCATATTTCTAAATAGTTTCACTTTATAATATCATATTTTTTGTATTACACCATATTTTTGGAGGAAAAAGCCCTCCCATTTGGTAGTCTTTAAAGTAATAATTAATGCCTTTTCTATGACAAAAAAAAGTGTTAGTTTCAGACAGTGGCTTTTGTGCTTCACAGTTAAAACTGAATCATATTTCCTTGAAAAACAAAACAAAGCCCTCTGATAGGAAGGGGAAGGAAGAAGGAATAGCAAAGGCAAGAAAATATAGCTTCTGTGTCTGGGTAGCTTTTGAAGCACATGATCCAAACTGTGTTCTTCAGGCCAGGAAAAACATTTGCCCTTTTGCTGTTTTTTTCCTCTCTACAATTCATGGAAAACTTTTTTTTTTTTTTTTTTTTTTTTTTTTAGAACTAGATCTGATTGTTTAGTACTGTTTCTTAGCTTGCTGCATCAAGCTAGACGTAGCAGGGTTAAGGTGATCTGCTGGGCTAAGATGGGATTCTCATTCAGACAGAGAGCAGAAAGACTTGAGAAAAAAAAAACACAAAGAAGGGAAAGAAGCTGAAAAGGAAGTTCATACATTAATAGGGTGGCTATTAAAATGGGCTTGTGTCAGAGGCATTAGGGGGTTCTCTCCTGATGACTGATTGCTGCTACCTTTTTTGTCCCTGGACTCCTGAGCATCACCACCCCTGCAGACACAGCTGCCCCAGATGGGTTGAACATTGCCCATTTCCTCTCTGTTGTAGCAGGGTCTGATGGGGGTGTTGCAGCACTGGTGGGGTCTGGGTGCTGGTTCACGGTTCCTCCATCCTGGTTTCATCTTCAGCATTTTTTAGAGGCTTTCCTCTTTCACTTCTGCCACACAGAGAGCTTTTAGAAGGCCGAGGGGCATGACCAGAGTGCACACTTCTGCAAATACCTATATTTATCCTGTTTCTACTAGCTGACAAACAACTTTTTGGCAACGTTCCTGACTCTGAGTGTTCAACAAAGAAAAGGGCTAAATAATATCAGAAAAACAAATACCTTGGTTTTATCAGTATCTTATTGTTACCCCTCCCACATATCCAAGTTCTGGTTTACACCACAAACTTCAGTCTTAAGTGTTCAGTGCATTTTGTGAGCGGGGGTTTTCTGATTGTGATTTCTGTATATGTATATATATAAAGATCAGTGTATGTATATAGATCATAGATAAGCAAAGACATATTTCCCACAAGAATTTTTTTCTCAGGTGCTAATTTTTTCTGTCAGCATCTTGAAGTACTTACTGTGGAAGTGAAAAATCTTTCTCCACATGGAGAAATAACCTGATCTCACAAGTTTTCTACAATCCTGCTTGTTTTCATATCATGTTAGAAGATTTATAAAAACTGTGGACAAATTATTTAGCCACAGGCCCCAGCTTCTGCTTTCTGTCTCTACAATAGAAACAGAAGAAAGTTGCCTTGCAGTGTGTATGAAGTTATGGATGTTCTTTAGCTGTGACTTTTATCAAAATAAATTGACATTTTTTCCTCCTTATTCATTTATCTCCTGCTGTTGTTTGAAAGTACCATCAGCTGTGCAGGCCTGTGAGTCAGCACCTCTCTGCATGAAGCTGAACAATAAATTCCATTTCTTCTCCCTTGCTCTTTAAATATAACTTCATTCCTCTTTTCAACCAGGAATGAGGTCTGTTGCTTACTCTCTTCGTGTGTGACAAGTTTACCAACTCCCTTTGGTGACAACAAACATTCACCTACTCTCAGAAAAAAGTGGAAGTAGTGGAAGTAGTCAACTGTTAATTAATTAGTTAATTACTTAATTGTGTCTTTTCAGTCCAAACCTTTCTATGGCTGTCTGAAAAAAACCCACAGGCCTACCAGTTTTGCATTTGAGAACAAATTACATTTTACTTAAGTGCCAGCCCATGTTGCTGCCATGATTTCATGAGGCATTTATCTCTTGATGCAGATGAGGATGGATTATATTTATCAGGAAAGAAAATTTAGTGTAATGAAAGGTGAAAACCCAAAACCTTTGGGTAGGTTGGAATATTAAGTTGAATTTTATTATATTAGTATTGTTATGAAGTAGTATTATGAAACAAAAAATACTTTTTTCAAAGCTGCTCCTTTTTCTGTTGTTTGGGGCTGGTTCATCACCCTGAACAGGTGCTTTTGACTCTTGGTGGCTTTTTTTTTCCCCAGTGTTTGGAGGGAATTCTCTTGCTCTGGTAGCTTGGAGTGCTGACTACCTGACTCGTGATGCCTTCCAGAAGCAAGTTCTTCAGTTATATTTGTCTCCTGTTTATCTGCAAGATTCACTTTTTTTGTGCTATTTTGAGTAAAATCCCAGAGTGGGTGGTATCTTGGTGGGTGCCAGCCATTTATTTCAATTTTGTTGTTCTCTCTCACATTAGGTGAAGAAGTGCAATATTTTCTACTAGTTTATCTGAACGGCTTTTTCCACCCTACCACTCTATGTTAAATGTCTGGTTTTTTACTATACCAAAGAATTTACCTACATATGTACATCAACCAAATATATTGCACAGCATATATATATGTATTTTATTCTTACATACTGATATTTTAAATACCATTTAATTGGAAAATGATTCTTTGCCTAGTATATTTAAACAGGTAGATCAAAGAGAATAATGGAAACCAATTCCTCACAAATTATGCCTAAGTTTGCATCATATTGTTCCACTTGAGCACAGGATAAGAAAAAGGCAAATAATTTAGTGAAGTAAAATGAGACCTAGAACAAGAATGGAAGCAAAGGGAGGGCTGCAGGGCGGATCAGGCTGAGCTGTGCAGAGCCAAGGCTCCAGGAGGATGCTAACACTTACAGGTAGGGTAAGGGTGTAGTAAGGGGAAGGTGGGCAGCACCTGGATTAGGAAAGGGAAAAGCTAGAAAGGAAAGGAAAGGAAAGCGTGCAGCTAGAAACACATTGAGACAGAGACATTTCACACATACTTCATTTTCGTCTCCACTCCTGAACCTACAGGCTGAGGTAATTGGGAGGAAGAAATCCTTTACAATGGCTTAAAAAGGAAGTGGGATATAAGGCCAAACATGAAAAGCTGTCTATTTAATTTTATCCTTAGTCCTATGTTCTATTTTAGGCACATAAATGGCACTTTGTTTTGAATAAGCTGCTGCTGAGTCCTGGCAGGTGCTCAGGAAGAGCCGAGCTGCCTGCGGGATCCCTTCCACTGTGCTCGGGAATGGGGAAGGGGCCGTGGGTGAGCAGTGAGGGGCAGAGAGCAGTGTCTGAGCCCTGGCATGGCCACTACAGATGTTAAATGCATTTTCTGGCATGTCTGCTGAAGGTGGTGTATAACTGTCAGTAAGAAGAAGGTATTCCAGTTCTGGAGCCTCCAACATGGAAAGGACTTGGAGCTGTTGGTGAGTCCAGAGGAGGGCCACAGAGAGGATCCTGTGAGGACAGGCTGAGGGAGCTGGAGCTGCTGATCCTGAAAAAGAGAAGGCTCCAGGGAGACCTTATTTATAGCCTTCCAGTACCTCAAGGGGGCCTTTGTTCAGGACTTTTTACAAGGGTGTGTAGTGATAGGAAAAGGGGTAATGGTTTTAAACTTGAAGAGGGTAGATTTAAGTTAGACATTAGGAACGAATTCTTCACTATGAGGGTGTTGAGACACTGGAACAGGTGGCTCAGGGAGGCTGTGACTGCCCCATCCCCCGAAGTGTTCAAGGCCAGGCTGGATGGGCCTTTGAGCAGCCTGGTCTAGTGGGAGATTTCCCTACCCATGCAGGGGGGTTGGAACTAGATGATCTTTAAGGTCCTTTCTAACCCAAACCATTATATGATTATGATTTCTGTCTTTCTGACTGTAGAAGGGAAGCTAAAGCCCTTGAAGATTGTGCAGCTATAGGCAAAAGTTTACCTGCCTGTGTAATTTATTTCTGTGTATTTTCTGTGTATTTTCTTTTCTGACAGCTAAGATCATCCAGACACTCAGGAGAGACTCAGGTCTCAGAGACCACCTCATCTCCACCCAATGATGGAAGCAACCTGCTGAGTAAAAGGCAAGAAAAAAAAGGGATTCACACTGCAATCTGGAGAACCAAGGCGGGAGAGAGCCTTTGTATATGCCTCAGCCCTGGGAAACCTTGGTTTGGATCCTAGTCAAGGATAAGACACAGGCCCATAAGAAACTTGCCTTTATTATTTCGAGGGCTCAGGGAGCTACTTATTTCCTATTTAGTTCAAATAGCTATGAAGATTTAGAGACAAATGTGGCAGAAACTACAAAAATGTCCGTAGCTGTTCCAATAATTCTCTGAACTTCTTTCCTGTATTTATTTCAAATTCAAGACTGAAATGGCAACAGTCATGCTTGACAAGATGAGGAAACACTGGGTTTCCTTCTTTTACACTTTGCAGTTCCCACATGGGGATATGGATGTTTCTGACCTCCTTGTCTGCACTGTTATGATATGCAAATGCCCTTGACCATCATACTTCTGTATGTAGGGATTCCTCCTATCCACCCCTATACATCTGATGGGGTTTTGACTGGTCATTGAGATAAAAAGTAGATGTTTAAGCTGTTGTCATGCAGAATCATTTTGAAAGCCTCTTTGGGCAGCAAAGAAGGGTGCTGTGTTATTTCTGGTCCCTCCTGCCCTTCTTTGGTTGCTCATACCATCCCATGCTGCTCAGCCACCAGGATTGGGAACTGGCAGTCCCTGAGATCTTCTTGCAAAGACTGACCAGTTCCTATTTAGTTTCAGGGAGATTTATGCCCAAATCATAAAATCAGTTAATTTGGAAAAGACCCTTAAGATCATTGTGTCCAACTGTTAACCTAACACTACCAAATCTACCACTGAACCATGTCCTTAAGAACCACATCTACACATCTTTTAAATACCTCCAGGGATGGTGACCAGACCACTTCCCTGAGCAGCCTTTTTCAGAGCCTGACAACCCTTTTGGTGAAGAATTTTTTCCTAATATCGAATATAAACCTCCTGTGGCTGCTTCCGCTTGTTTTATCACTTGTTACTTGGGAGAAGAGACTAACACCCCCCTCACCACAGCCTCCTTTCAGGTAGCTATAGAGTGATAAGGTCTCCCCTGAGTCTCCTCTTCCTCGGCTAGACAATGTCAGTTCCCTCAGCTGCTTCTCATAAGACTTGTGCTCCAGACCCTTCACCAGCATTGCTGCCCTTCTTTGATCATGCTCCAGCACCTCAATGTCTTTCCTGTAGTGAGAGGCCCAGAACTGAACACAGAACTCAAGGTGTGGCCTCCCCAGTGCCAAGTGTAGGGGCAGGATCACCCCCCTCGTTCTATTTGCCACACTATTTCTGATACAAGCCAAGATGCTGTTGGCCCTATTGGCTACCTGGGCAAACTGCTGTCTCATATTCAGCTGGCTGTTGACCAAAACCCCCAGATTCTTATCCTCTGGGCAACTTTCCCACCACTCTTCCCCAAGCCTGTGGTGTTGCATGGTGTTGCACTTGTGACCCAAGTGCAGGACCTGCAGGTCTTGTTGACATTCATACAGTTGGCCTTGGCCCATTGATCCAGCCTGTCCAGATCCCACTGTAGAGCCTTCCTACCCTCAGGAAGAGCAGCACTGCTGCCCATCTTGGTGTCATCTGCAAGCTTACTGAAGGTGGACGTGATCACCTTGTCTAAATCACTAATAAAGATATCAAAAAGAACTGGCCCCATCACTGAGCCCTGGGGAACACCACTTGTGACCTGCTGCCAGCTGGGGTTACCTGTATTCATCACAACTACTTGGGTCCAGCCATCCAGTCAGTTCTTTAAAATACCTCTTCCTGAACTATTCTGTTTGCTTTCTTTCTCAAGCATCCCTGCTTCAATCTGTGCCACAATGACCGAGCTGTCCCTGCTGTTACTGCTGTTGCTGATGAGTCCAGAGCATGTAACTCTCAAAACACAATTTAATTCTTCTCAAACACCAGTCTGGTCATTCTCTTATCAGGCCATAAAACCAGGCAGTACAAGATTCTTACAGGAAGAGCCGGGCTGCTTACAAGTATTATGGCTAAATATTTAATGAAATTATTTACTTAATTTGCAATCACATGATGAGAGTTTAGATAACATTCTGCCTTTATCTTCAGATGCCCTCAGTTTCTCATTAGTTAAAAGCCCATTCATTTGGAAGAGCACATTCCTGAGACACACACATTAGCTGGTGTAAATTGTTCCACCAAAGTTTTTTGCTGTTCACTGATTTTATGGAGGTAAGTCCCATGTTATTTGCTCAATTAATAGTCAGTAAAGGCAAAATTTTCATTTCTGCTTATAGTCTACCTGTTAGGAAGTCTTTCTGTCTCGTATTCTGTTGAGTGTCACTTCTGGACCAGTTTTTATTTCTTTTTTGTTCTGTCAAATAGATATTTGGTGCTTCAGACTCAGAAGGCTAACACCAATTTCAGACTAGAAAGCTGATCTTGACATGCTGTCTGTGAATAAAATTCTTGTTTTCAAAAACAAGACTAGTGTTTTGACTTTAAAGATATTTCAGAATCTGATGAACCAGTTTAAGACTGAAGTGTACTGGGTTGTGCAGGCAACACTACACACCTAGAAAGCAGCTAATCATATGCTGGTCATGTATTTAATCCCATATGAAAAATTTAAAAATTGCTTCTTTAATTAGAAGCAAAACATTTGGGGTAATTGTTTTAAAGTGACTCACAGTAAGGCAGTACATCAACTACAAACAGTATTTCAAAACAGCCTCAAAAGGAGCCCAAAAGAGGATGCAGTTAGTTTTTTGACAATGAGTTCTGTTTATTAATAATTTGTGTTAAATATTGTGCTGAGTATTTGTAGAGCTTGAGATATTTTTAACTCATTTATTCGAAACAATGTAGACACCAGATGATCTGTGTATTGGCATGCACATAAAGTCTGAAGTTAATTTCACCTCAAATGCTTTATGCATATTTTCCAAATTGTACTGAATTCTGTTCAGCAAAGCATAATATTTCCTTTTGTGTTAACCAAAGAATAGAAATTGTTTTCTGCAAGCAGAGATTTACAGTGGAAATACACAACTGTTTTAAGCATTTGCCAACATACTAGGTTTTTTTAGCTGACTAAAGGACACATTTTTCTTCTCACAAGATTATAAATGCTTAATAACTCCATTAACTCAACTGGAATATTTCCAGATTCACACCCCTCAATTAATTTCAATTGAATTTTCTTGAATTACACTATCTGAAAGCAGAATTTATCTTGGAGAGAGCTGAAGCTAATTTAGCTTGCAGCATTTTCTCAGGGGTATGCCAAGGCCTGATTATAGAAATTCTCCATGTTATCAATTCAACTTAATTTTCTGTTTTGTAAGGGCCTCTAACAACAACAAACCTTTCAGAAAATGAATGTGTAAATTAGGCAGATGGTGTGAAAGAAACTAAACTATTTTAAATGCTTTGCAACAATGTAAACTCATGTATTATTTATTGTACAGTATTACCCATTCATACGTTCTTATAAGCTATTAAAAATTACATGTTAGGATGTACTCTGTTAGTGCCAATTAATGCCCATGATCTTCAGTTAAAAATAATTAGTAATAAATTGGAAGGAAAATCTATAAAAAGGTAAGAACTTATTTTCAGAGTACTGTCAGTAGGCACTTCAGTTTTCAACCACCAAGCTGCCAGAAGAACATGTACTGAACACTCCTGAGGGCATTAGACTTAATTATTCAGAGAATTAAGACTTTAACAGCTCTAACACTTAATATGGGCCCCTGAGAAAGCAAAAAAATGTAATTTCCCCCCCTCTCCCCTTTATTATTTGCATGTGAGGAAGAAATCAATACTAAAATTGCATACAAAAGGTCCTATTGTTAACATAAACTTTACAACTTTAAATATTGATAATATTTTTTTCTAAAATATGTTGTCTCCCGTTTATAATGTCATAGGTGCAGATGGAATGGAATTGAAAATAACAATACATCAAGCCTTTTCACTAAAAAAATTAGATTAGTGCTTCATATATTATATGCAATCTAAATTCATGTAATAGATATGAAAAATGGCATAACACTGGATTTTTTCAAGTTTCATGCACTCAAACAAGACTTCTGTTACTCAGCCCTTCAGAAATTGAAGAAGTGTTTCTGACACATATATATTTAATCTACCTCCACTGCACAGACAGATTTAAGCCATATTAGTTTATATTTCCCTGCTTTTCAAAGTGTCTTCAATAATCTGCAGGGTTGTAAAATGACAGGACAGTCTTTTAACTAAAACAGTACTGGGAACCATGACCTGTATCTTAATTTTTGCTATCACTGATTGGCTAGTAAATCATTGAGACGTTTCAGTATCCCAATAGGGAATGGTTTTCTGTACAGCAGGAAATTTAGTATTAATATTTGAAGAACAATTTGAAGTCCCTGTGTTAAAGGCAGTGGGACACTGAGGGAGAAGAGCAAGGAGGGAAGGAAATCCCCGGCCCTGGCAGTCTCCATTCCATGTGTGTGACTGCAAAGCAAGGGGAAGATAACTCCAGTAAACTTCTGTGCCACTGAGAAGGACATACCCAGCCTTGAACAGCCAGATCCAGACAAGAAGAAGATGCAGGCTCCAAAAATGGGATGTCAAAGCACTTGGGACAATTTGCAGAGTTGCTGCAGCACTGGAGCATTGGCCCAGTAGATGTTTAGGGTGCCTCAAACTGAAAATGTGAAAGGGGAAAGATCGAATGTTTCACCAGAGGTGCTTTGGTGAGAACATGCAGATTCAGGTGTCTTCATCTGTTTCTGTGAGAGCTGGAGACCTGAACCCAAGCCTTAACTGGGCCAAAGAACACTTTTGGTGGCAAAGCCCAGCCTGGCTGCAGGCTATGCTGAAAGTCTGGAGCTGTCAGCAGGGCACTGGGTTAGACCAGACTTTCTTCCCTTTGCTGGCCTGAGATGTTGTTTCCCACTTTTAAACCCAGCTAAAACCTCTGTCATTCTGGAAATGAAAAGTCAAACTGGAAATGGAAAGTTACAAGTCTCCTGTTTCTATTTAGGTTTATTTACACTGGAGTGTAAAGACTGACTTGTGTGTCTATGAAACCAGCCCTACAGCCACGGGTGGGGTGAAATGCCATCACCTATGCTGAGTAGCCCTCAGTCTTGTTGGGCATAAGAAAGAGGCATAAGACATAACAGTCTGGCCCCTAATGGCTGTCTGATCAGGACACTACAGGTAGGGAAGGATAGACCAGGATGCATGAGGTATTGAAATGGTTATTTTCAACAGAAGAGAATTATGGGTTCCATGGGAAGAACATATTTTCAATACCAATACTTTCCTCTTTCATTCCCATGCTTCCTTACAGTCTTTTCTTTCAATTTAAGGCATGACACAAGCTGCATATAACAGGAGCAATAAAGCTAAACAGGAAATGGGTAAGCGGATCTCTGGTCCAAATATAACTTACTGTGAAAATGTGATATGAACCCAAGAATGTCCTCTGGAATTTTCCATTTGCTTTAAAATGAATAATCCACAGTTTACAAAAGTGTCAGCAGTGATAGCACAGGCCTGAATACCCACATCCTTGGTCTTTGCCTTTCTTTACAATTAACTTCCACAAAAATAAAAGGATAAACGCTTCATGACTTCCACCCACTGGAAGTGACCTGTGGTATGAATTGCAAAAGAAAAGATCAATCATGTATCAGTTTTTGTACTTTTATTGATCTGTAAGGAAGGCTGCAAACATGTTAGTGTTGTTTTTATTCTGTATATTTTTTAACTTGGAATCTAGACTGAGAAATAAAGCTGGAGAATTAGGATGATATGTTAGCTAAGGGACTGAAAACTGGTAGTTGTGAGGATGCAGAGAATACTTCATCTCTCTCTCTCTAATGCAGTTTTACACTGCATCCTGAAGGATTCAGGGTGTTTAGGCAGTCCGTGTTCACCTTACCACCTTATTTAATGCAAGCCCCTTTTCAACAAAACCAGGAAAAGCAACACTTTTGAATTAATTTTCAAACAGAAGAATAACAGCAGAGGACAGAAGACACAGGCAGGTTGTACAGATTTGGTGTTTTCTTTATTTCCTAGGAGGACAGGGAAAGACACATACATGTGTAGATGAATACATGATATCTTGTAAATGTAAATTGTGTGCATATAAACCATATATCATAGAGAATGATGCGTAAGTGCACAGGATTTTTCAAGTTGTTTGCAAGCTACTTTTACAGGTGATGCTATAGTTAAAAATATGTGTAAATGCAGTTGAAATGTCCATATTTCTCAGCCACAATAAAAATCTCTATCCCAAATATATTCAGAAAAAGACACATCTTTTAGAAGCCAATTGTATACGTTCCTCAGTGGAATGCAAGTCCTGGTACATTAATTTCCTTTTAGAGTGCCATCATATTTAATTTATTTTCCAAGCAAAATTCTTCCTTACAGAAATGGGGAATATTTGTTAAAACAAATGTGATCCTACAATGAAAGAAAGTTCAGTGCTAAGCTTGGCAGTTGCAAAACAGGAATCAATAGTGCATGTGAGAGGCTGAAAGCAAGCTTGGTAAAGTGTTGTAAATCTAGTTTAGGGTCCCAAAGCATGACTATTTTCTGCTAATTAAGTTGTAAAAATTACCTTTCTGATGCTGTTTAACCATAACTCTTTCCTAGTCTGGATTGCCCACTGACATTAAACTGCATAAGCAGTCAAAACACTTAAAATGTCCCACTCTTACAAGATGAATCTGGATGGAGAATATGGTCATATAAATAAGCTGTTCATCCAGAAGAGATTGAAAACCTTGGGCATCAAGAACTGTTAAACTCAGCAGAAAATGAAAAGAGAATGGTGTTACAGTTTAATGTATGGATTATGTTTCATTGAAAAGTCAACATGTGGGGGAATCTAAAATGAGAAGTTGCATTTGCTGGCTATTATGAGATTGGATTTGCATGCTATTATATGACCAATATATGAATCATAACAAAAGTACCAGCTGGAACATCATATGTTACAGTGAAAAGAATGCCAAGATAATAAATAAAGAGGTATAGAAACAGAACTGGCCCTCTGAAGAAGATCACTGGGCTCTATTGTAACACATGGTGTGCAAATAGGTTTCTTTAGGGTGAGAGTCTATATTTTTATTAATTTTAAGCTGTTCATTTTGGAATCAAAGTGTGCAATTAAGATTTCTAGTTCAGTTGTTATCAACTGTTCTGAAATGCAATTATAGTGGAATTCTGACTAATAAACAAAATTCAACTACACATTGGACTAAGTTAAGAGCATTTGCTTGTGAAAAGCAAATATTTTCTTGTTTCTTTTTACAAAAGTGATGGAAGGAACATGCAGAAATGTACTCAATTTTTCTATTCAAGAAATTATGAATTTCACTACAAGTATTAAAGTATATATTGAATTACAGCCATAGCTCTCTTCATCCTAAACTGCATAGCAGAAGCTGATACACATAAAAAGCTGCATACTATTTTGTGCAGTGACAACATGATCCAAAATTTCCTGAATACAGTAAAAAATATCTCATCAGCTTCAATGGATTTGTGATCAGGCCCTCACTTATTTCACTTACAAAGAATTCATTTTTGTTTTTAAAATATAGAGCAGAAACCCTGAATACTGATTCTGCTACGAACACAGTGTAGTGCCAGAAAGCTCTGTGCCTCTTTGGGATGTGAAATCAACCATGACAATATGTCATTGAAACAGAAAAACAGGAGGATTTGAATCAAGGTTGATAATGAGCTTCAAGAAGGAATCTTTAGTGTCTGTGCTCATTAAAAAATAAGGATGAAAGCAGTCCAATTAGTGCCTGTGTATGACACTAAAAAAGCCATAGTCCAAAGATACAGTGCTGGAAATCATAACTAAAGATGCATTGTTCATGTTTAGAGCTTTTTTTGTGCATTTATGAAACAACAGACAATTTATTTTCCTCTCTTTCAGAATTATAGGGTTACCTGTTTCTTTGGAAACTTATATTACACTGCTTTGTAAAGCCTATGAGCTAGTAACATATGAAATAAACACAGATTAATGTAACTGGATTGGAACTTTTTTCACAAGACAGTTTTTTGTGATCCCACAATTTAAAGTTGTCAAGGACAGTGATTAGAACCAGACAGGAATTAAAAATATAACTTTAACTTATCCTGCACCAGAATATCCTGCACAGGATGTTTTCTGTTACAATTTACTATCTGCAATGCTGTAATGCCCAGGGCTGTCAGACACAGATGAGAACTGTACTGTATTAGTCACTAATACATGAGGAAATGATCTAATTATTATTATTATGTTATTATGTTCATAATAACACAAGACTGAAGAGTATCAGCATTTGGATTCTGGCAATAGGCAGCTGGGATCTTTCCCTTGATCTTTTCTTGCAAAGAATTTCACTAATGGTCTTCTCTTTTGCTCTTGTGCTCTTGTTGCTTTTTCTCTTTCTTCTGAGCTATCACTTTTTCAGAAAATCTTTGTTTATATTATTGATTTGTTCTCATGTACTGCAAAGCAACTCAGTCTAAACCATGAAAAAGCACTTACAAGTGTACAAAGTCAGTTTGGTGCATCAAAGAAGGAATTCAAAGTCACTCATTCATCGCTTTGTATAAAACAGGAAGCAAAAGGCATTCTTTGTGAATTTTTTTCACCCTGCTGCCTGTGACATTACTTAGATGCTTATGCAAGACTCTGCGGAAAGCAGAGGAAAAAAAAAGACCAGTTGCAAGCATAAGAGTTCCTTCCAGCAGAGCAGTGGAATGAAAATAACCTGGCATCCTTTTCCATCAGGCACCAGCCTGATGGCCTGCGGCACTGCCCCATCTCATGCAAGGGTTTTATCCTGAATGGGACCCAAAGGATTGTGAACAAAGTATTAAAATTTCTGTGCTAAGTCGATAATCAGGCATGCAAAGCAAGCAGCCAGAGAGCAGGTGAGGAACCAACAGAAGTATTTATATCCAGCTTGATACTGGAGTGTTGGCTCCTGGTTAGTCCTGCTCTGTGGCTTCTTGTGGTCCTGCTCTTCCCTCACTGCCTAAATCCATCAGTTTATGTGAATTGCCTTCCTTCAGCTCCTGAAAAGGTGCTCTTGTGCTAGACCACTGGTCAGGGAGACTAATCATTTATGGGACTGAAGATGGAAAAATAACAGGATGGGAGAGAGGAGAAAAAGTTTGTTCTGTAGAAGATAGTCACAAAGTAGCAATTTGAGTGAATGGCAGAGGATGGGGAGGGGAGTGACAGAAAAAAGAAGCAACAAACCCCGAGGATGAAAAAATGGCAAGGAAGAGGAAATGATAGCAGGAGAAATCCTGGAATGTATCACTTATGAGAACCACAAAATTTTCTAACAGTGGGAAAGATTTTTTTTCTCTAATAAGTCTGCAAGCAGATTTGGATAGGGACACCTGCAGTCCACTTGTATGTTTGTCATCCCATTAGAGATTAAAAGGCAATATCTAAGGAGTACTTAAAAATCTAGAATTTAGAGTGGTGTGTTGACTATGCAGGTTTGGAAAGCAAGAACCCTAGAAAACCCATCTGTGAGCTAATGGATGGATAGGTGTGAAGGGCTCTCCTTGTCCAGGAATTAAGTGATTAATTGATGTTGGGTGAGTGAGAAAAGTCTTGGGACAAGTGAAGCTAAAGTAATTACAATAGGATAATGTGGGTCTGACTTTACAGGCAAAGTAGGAAATCATTAAAAATGGATGCAAAAATAGGGAAATATGCAGATTAAGGACATTTCACATGTTTAGTGTTTAAACTGGACGTGCAATGCAGACAGTGATTGAAGCTTAACAGTATTTAAAGTGAATAAAATGGAAAAACTTGAGAAGTGAATGATAGTAAAAACTGAGAAGGTAGTGTCATACTATAGATACTCATATAGGCAAAAAATTTTTATGACCTCTGGATGCAAGTTGATATAACAGCTGGACCCCACTGTGTAGCATTTGCTCCTTAGCACCAATAATAATTACTTTATTTCCCAACAAAGACATCTGAATAACAAACTCAGGACAGAGTTGAGCTGAACTTCTTGGGGAGGAGTTAGGAGCAGAGGAAGATTCAGAAGAATCTGTGGGGAGCAGATGAGCAGCTGCCCCATGGTGTGTGTGCCTGGGTGCCAGCACCCTGCAGCTCTGGCAGCTCCCACAGTACTTGTGGTCCCAAAGCCAGGGTGCCTGTAAGTCAGGGAAAACAGCAGACACTGAAAGAAAAAATTAATAATAATAAGCCCCTACTTCTACAGACTAGATCCTTTTTTCAAAGATGTGGCATGCTTTTCCATCCAGTTCAGAACCATTTAACATTATTTTCTTTGATGTATTGATATTTAATTTTCTTTCAGTAAAATAAGTAGCTTAAACCATTAAGTCATTAACTGTATCACCCTCCTGCAAATTAAATATCAGTCTTGCATATGTTCAATTAGAAAACTAAAACTAGATTCAGGGATAGATAACTATACTTTTTTCAGATACGCTGAAAATCTCAGCATTTCTGTGTTCTCTTCATTCATCTGTGTGAGGCAGAAATTTCTGCCTTTTGTGTAAATTAACTTTTCTGTTGTGACCATTAGTATACACAGAGAGTAAAGAAGCCCTATGCCCCACTGTGAAGATGTTCCAGGCAAGTTAGGCTGACCATAGAAGAACATGCTTAGGTGCTAACATTTCAAATAAGCAATGTGTTCTTTTTTATACTGGTTTTTTTTTTTTTAAGATATTATTTTATAAGCTCATTTTTTGTAGACATCAAGTTGCATATAAGTGTTACGGAAAGGTCTGAATCAGCTGTGTGAGGTGTCTGGTTGAGGAGGAAAACAAAAAAAGCTGAGCATCAGAACAAACTTCCAGACAGAAAAAAATCTATCAAAAAAGTCTTTCAAAGCATTTGAAATTAGACCAAAATCACAGTTTTGCACACTTGTCTCTTTGCACTTGGTATGAAATTTAACAGAGCAAATCCAACCAAAAGACCAAGGGTTGGTCCCTCAACCAACCTTCAGGGTGGCTACTGCTCCTCTAACATGTCTTTTCTTCTTCTTGTTTTCAAGGCCACACCGTAACAATTCCCCAGAAAAATAAACCATACCATGGACGTTTGGGGCAGGCAGTTAGCAGTGACACTGCTGCTTGTTGTGGTTGATGCTCAGCTGCTGAAGCCATCACGGGCCCCTCTGGGTCTGCACAAACCCTTCATGGTGGTTTGGAACGCACCGACAGAGCAGTGCAGGCTACGGTACAAGGTCGACCTGGACCTCAGTGTTTTTGACATTGCATCCAATGCCAACGAGACTCTAAGTGGGTCCAATGTGACAATCTTCTACCACACTCATTTGGGATACTATCCCTACTACTCAGATAGTGGAGCTCCTGTCAACGGAGGGGTGCCCCAGAACGAAAGTCTTATCAAGCACCTTAGTAAAGCCAAGTCAGACATTGACTACTGCATACCCATGAAGAAATTTCAGGGACTGGCAGTCATTGACTGGGAAAACTGGAGACCCCAGTGGGATAGGAACTGGGGCAATAAAAGCATTTATAGGAATAAATCTCTTGAGATGGTTAGGGCACGGCATCCTCGGTGGCCAGAGGGCAAAATTAGGAAAGTGGCTAAAGAGGAATTTGAAAATGCTGGCAAGAGTTTTATGAACAGCACAATCCTTCTTGCAGAGCGCATGAGACCAAATGGTTTGTGGGGTTACTATCTTTACCCAGACTGCTACAATTATGATTACAAAGAGCACCCCCAAACATACACAGGGAAATGTCCAGCCATTGAATCTTCCCGCAATGATCTCTTGCTTTGGCTGTGGAAGGAAAGCACTGCTCTGTACCCTTCTATATACCTGGACTATATACTGAAGTCAAGTCCAAATGCACTAAAGTTTGTTCACTATCGGGTTAAGGAGGCAATTCGTGTGGCCTCAATTGCTAGAAAAGACTACGTTTTGCCTGTTTTTGTTTACTCCAGACCATTTTATGCCTACACTTTTCATGTCCTAACAGAGGTAAGCAGTCAGACTTTAGAAATTAGATTGTAGAATTTAGAAATTTAGAGCTTAGAAACACCTTTTAGAAAAAGTCTTTTCTAAAAGTTTTCCTCGTATAAGTCTTTTTGCATTTGTTTTTTATATTTACGACAGCCTCTCTAGAAGGAAGCACTGTAGAAGAAAACTCTACACCTTTCAGTAGTTAATACTGCAGTGCTTTAGTCTGCTTCTGTAGGATAATGTATATTTTTAATGAGGGTAATTCAGAAAGAAAGTACAAAGAAATTATTTCCTTAAGGAAGTAATTCATTCTGATATTTTAATTCTTCAGGACAGCTTGTGAAATAAACTTCACAAATTTACTTGACAGTTAAAACCAATTAGTGTAATGGAAAGATAAACTTTCATGAGAAAGGAGCCTGAGGGCTTTTTTTTTCTTTATTCAAATGTAAATTCGGTCAGTTTAGAAATAAACAGTCAAGTTAGCTAGTCTGGCATGGAGTTCCTAACTCCATGCAAGATGAGAATTTGCCCTCTTGCTTTTCAGAGGTACAACATGTTCAAATATCATTGTGGTGGAACTCTTAGTGCTAATACTGTGCAATCTTTTTAATAAAGAAATTACGTTTTTGAGTCACATGATGTTCCTTCCATAAAGTGCAATAAATATAATGTCCACAACATAGATGCATATAAATCCCAGACTTTCTGGATATGTAATGCTGATTATGGCTCTGACTTTGTTTATGCACATAATAGGGAGACATAAATAATTATTGATTTCTGCCGTAGCTGTCCCATGTGCCAGAAGATTTGCTTTGATTGGTACCGGCTCCACAAGAGAGGAGAGGTGATGAAATCTGGGGCAGGGAGCTCATGGAAATAACCCCTTGATGGCTAAGGGCTGTCTGAGGCTGTTCCATCCCTTTAGTTTACATGGGAGAGAACTCAGTTCTGCTGATGACAGAGACAACTTCTTGACTCAAACTAGAATAGCTAAAGGGAGAGAAGAGGCAAGGGAAAATGCAATGGTCAGTCCAGAAAACCCCAGGCTGCGTGCAGCTTCAGGACCTTTGGAGGTGTGGTAGATCTCTGATGGCCTGGGCTGCCACCCAAAAGCAAATGGTACATAGAAGCAACATTAATTATATCTGCCTCATTTTCAGCAACCAGAGCCTCTTTGGAGCTGCTGTGATGTGGAAACTTCAGGTCCCAGTTGACTCAGAAATTGTGGGCAAATAGGCAAAGCCAGGTCCCACTTAAGGCAGGAGCCACTGGGCTGGGTATGGGCAGTATTTCATCCAAAATGCCTTTGCTGGAGAACTCAGACCATGGAATAAATGAGAGTTTTTCAAATGCAGTCTGAAATAATGCATTTTTATAATATTTATCAGTCCCTTGATAAGTATAAAAACACCACAGATATCACTGAGAGCTATGAAAACTAACATGCTGTTCCCTATCATACACAAGTTCAAAATCTGTGGTGGTACGAAGTTACTGTTTTACTCTAAGTTATTTTCTGAACACTACAGTGGTAACTTGGAGTGAAGTTCTTCTTAAGTTATACTTTTTAACTCACTGGTCAGTTTTTCAATGACATGTAGCCATTGGGTGCTTTAAAGATCACTTTA